>NC_140021.1:12792288-13259788 GCF_964263955.1 Coregonus lavaretus | reverse complement strand
AGTCTATTTACAGTATGTAGGTAGCCCATGGGGAATGCTGCCTGTATCGATCTGCTGTCCCTCATATATTACTGTAAACACACAACTACCTGGCCTTACACACACATGCACACTCAATGTGTTACCTGTGTGTGTGTGTGCGTGTGTGTGTGCGTGTGTGTATGTGTGTGTGTGTGTGTGTGTGTGTGTGTGTGTGTGTGTGTGTGTGTGTGTGTGTGTGTGTGTGTGTGTGTGTGTGTGTGTGTGTGTGTGTGTGTGTGTGTGTGTGTGTTAGCCTAGCAGACAGATAAAGCTTTGTCAGGCTAAGTACCGTAGTGGGGCTTCCCAAAGAGGAGCAACACCAACAGCTGTTATCAATTCATGTCTCTCTTCCCTTTCTTCTTTTCTCCTTTTTTTTCTCTTACTTCTTCTCCTGTGAAGGATTGAGGTGTCTGCGGGGGGATTTAGCACTGTGACAAGAGGGAAGGGATGAACAGAGCGAGAAAATAGAGGAGAGACAGGCTCTAAACTCGAGTTTTTAAGTTGAATTTGTTAAAAGGCACACTAGGGAGAAGAACAGAGTACCTCTTCACAACCTCTCTCTCTCTCTCTCTCTCTCTCTCTCTCTCTCTCTCTCTCTCTCTCCCTCCCTCTCTCTCTCTCTCTCTCTCTCTCTCTCTCTCTCTCCCCCTCTCTCTCTCGCTCTCTCTCTCTCCCTCTCTCTCTCTGTCTCTCTCTCTCTCTCTCTCTCTCTCTCTCTCTCTCTCTCTCTCTCTCTCTCTCTCTCTCTCTCTCTCTCCCTCCAACATACACACACTCATTTTAAAGGGGCAATCCGCAGTTGAAACAATAACAAAGTGCCTTACCTGATATTGTTTTGGTAGGAAGCTGAGGGATGAGCTGGAGAAATGTAGCCACTCTAAAAGTCATAGATAGCTATGGATGCAAGGACTAAAATTATAATTGTGACCAGGTTTTGAGGGTATACAGTGTTTGTTTAGATTTACTTTGTATACAAACATTGGACAAGCTTATATTTTAGTTTTGATGGGGTAAGACAGTTGAACTAAGCTAAGATATATTCTTTAAGAATCAATGGGTAATACATATTAAAGTCCAAAAATGTATGAAGCAACTGCAGATTGCCCCATTAAGAGTCTAATAGGTGTATCATTTAGTTACAGTTGAAGTCGGAAGTTTACATACACTTAGGTTGGAGTCATTAAAACTAGTTTTTCAACCACTCCACAAATTTCTTGTTAACAAACTATAGTTTTGGCAAGTCGGTTAGGAGATCTACTTTGTGCATGACACAAGTAATTTGTCCAACAATTGTTTACAGATGGATTATTTAATTTATAATTCACTGTATCACAATTCCAGTGGGTCATAAGTTTACATACACTAAGTTGACTGTGCCTTTAAACAGCTTGGAAAATTGGAGGTGTACCTGTGGATGTATTTCAAGGCCTACCTTCGAACTCAGTGCCTCTTCCCTTGACATCATGGGAAAATCAAAAGAAATCAGCCAAGACCTCAGAAAAAAAATTGTAGACCTCCACAAGTCTGGGTCATCCTTGGGAGCAATTTCCAAACGCCTGAAGGTACCACGTTCATCTGTACAAACAATAGTACGCAAGTATAAACACCATGGAACCACACAGCCGTCATACCACTCAGGAAGGAGACGCGTTCTGTCTCCTAGAGATGAACGTACTTTGGTGCAAATCAATCCCAGAACAACAGCAAAGGACCTTGTGAAGATGCTGGAGGAAACAGGTACAGAAGTATCTATATCCACAGTAAAACAAGTCCTATATCGACATAACCTGAAAGCCGCTCAGCAAGGAAGAAGCCACTGCTCCAAAACCCCCATAAAAAAGCCAGACTACGGTTTGCAACTGCACATGGGGACAAAGATAATACTTTTTGGAGAAATGTCCTCTGGTCTGATGAAACAAAAATAGAACTGTTTGGCCATAATGACCATCGTTATGTTTGGAGGAAAAAGGGGGTTGCTTGCAAGCCGAAGAACATCATCCCAACCGTGAAGCATGGGGGTGGCAGCATCATGCCGTGGGGGTGCTTTGCTGCAGGAGGGACTGGTGCACTTCACAAAATAGATGGCATCATGAGGAAGGAAAATTATGTGGATATATTGAAGCAACATTTCAAGACATCAGTCAGGATGTTAAAGCTTGGTCGCAAATGGGTCTTCCAAATGGACAATGACCCCAAGCATACTTCCAAAGATTTGGCAAAATGGCTTAAGGACAACAAAGTCAAGGTATTGGAGTGGCAATCACAAAGCCCTGACCTCAATCCTATAGAATATTTGTGGGCAGAAGTGAAAAAGTGTGTGCGGGCAAGGAGGCCTACAAACCTGACTCAGTTACACCAGCTCTGTCAGGAGGAATGGGCCAAAATTCACCAAATTTATTGAGGGAAGCTTGTGGAAGGCTACCCAAAATATTTGACCCAAGTTAAACAATTGAAAGGCAATGCTACCAAATACTAATTGAGTGTATGTACACTTCTGACCCACTGGTAATGTGATGAAAGAAATAAAAGCTGAAATAAATAATTCTCTCTACTATTATTCGGACATTTCACATTCTTAAGATAAAGTGGTGATCCTAACTGACCTAAAACAGGGAATTATTACTAGGATTAAATGTCAGGAATTGTGAAAAACTGAGTTTAAATGTATTTGGCTAAGGTGTATGTAAACTTCCGACTTCAACTGTAGATGTTCTATTATTTTTATCAAAGGCCTCTAATTATATTGCTCTCAATAGAAAAAGTTGAAAATAATGTTTCAAACATGTTCATTACAAATGACCTTTAAGGTGATTGATACAAAAGACCCAGATTGAATTGAGCACCTGGAAGTGTATATGAGCGCCCGTGTACGCATGCACACACACACACACACACACAACGCCACACATACACCCAGTGTTTGATGAGATATTAGAAATGCAGGAATAAATGAAGATTTAATTTCCAAATTGCTATATCCCAAAAATAAATCACATTTGTGTTTTTTTCATCAGAAATTATTGCTTATGGGTACCTTCATGTGTGTGTAAAATATTACTGTTCTCAGATTTTTTATTCATAGATTTTAGATGTGTTTGAACATTTTGCAAAACGCTATATAGCCATTGTTTAGCTGGAACTGAATGTTCGTGTCCTGTATATTTGACTGTGATATGTGGTTGTCTCACCTAGCTATTTTAAGATGAATGCACTTACTGTAAGTTTCTCTTGATAATAGCATCTGCTAAATGACTAAAATGTCAAATGTAAATGTTTTACATACAGATCTCATATTACTGTATTTAATTATTATTTGTAAAAAATATATATTGATGTCGCAAATGTATCATTTGCACAGTTCTTTATTTAAAATGTAATTACATTTGACCGTGTAAAACCTAGCAGTACTACTTATTTCTCTGAAGGTGAGGCGGATATATAGCATTTTGCAAAAAAAAACATGATTATTTGTCTTTCTGAAGTGAAACTATCAAGTGATAGATTTGAAACAAATATGTGTCGGTCATTGAACAACCCCATGCCATGATTAGATAGTGAAAAAACTAGGGCTGTCAAATGATTAAAATTTTTAATCAAATTAATCAGAATTTTCAGTGGATTAATCATGATTAATCACTATTTGCAATTACACCTGAATCCTAACCATTTTTTTTCTGAAATGCATACCAAAAGATAAATAACAGGACACAGATACATAATTTTCATATTATGTCTGTTTATTAACACAGCCAAATAATGGTGTTTTAAATCAAGCTGAAACATACTACACACCATAATATTTGTCTTTGTAATGTTCCATCACTTCCTCTTTGGCATTCCTCTTAACCAGGATGTACAATTTACAGTATTCAATTGAACAGAAAGCAATAAATGTAGTCAAATCATAACAGTGACCTACCACATTTTTGCACAATTTGAGTCATCTGTGGAAAAAAACATTTTCAATAAAACTTTTAAATCAAACCAAAGAACAATCTTTTACCTTTTCCTCCATTCTTTAATCCAGTTGCTCAAAAATCCAGTTGCTAACTACTATAACAAGTTGCACTGAAACTGGTCTTTTTGTTTGAACATCACCTTTCAAATCTACTGAGCTTCATCATCTTTCAGCCAGTTGCTGAGGCAAACTAACTTGTTCACATTTTCTGAAAGTAAAGCTGACCTTTTCTTGTTCACAATGTGACCTGCAACTGAGAAAAGTCGTTCACAGGGAACAGTGGTTGCAGGAGTGGCTAGATATTTGTGAGCTAGTGAGGCCAGCTTCTCATGGGCTCCTGAATGAGATGCCCACCACCTCAAGGGGCAGTCCTCCAATTTAATGGTGGGCTCTGCTCTGTACCTCTGTATGGCAGGTTGGACCTCTTCATCTTCTGATTCTGAATCTGAGCCCATTTGCAGAAGGCTGATTTTCTTCCTGGGTGGCCCATCATCATGTGTCTGAAGACCTTCTGGGTGATTCTTGTTGCAGCATCCCTTCAAGTGTGGTCCACACCTCTTCCCTGTCTGTCTTGGGCAGGCATTTCAAGTCTTTGAAACGAGGATCCAAAACTGTAGCAATCTGGAGCCATGCATTGTTGAGCTGTTCTTGACGGGATGCTAGGTCCTCCTTGAACTTGGTCTTGAATCTCACCACATATGCAGGGTCCTCATCACAGGCTTCCATCTTGAGACGCAAGTGGCAGAGAGAAGGTAGTACCACAGAACAGGAGACATAGGCCTCTCCACCCAGGAGCTCAGTTACATACCTACTCACACAAACACACACATGCACACAGAGACAGTGTATTATTAGAACAGTGGTTATCAACATATTATTATTATTATTATTATTATTATTATTATTATTATTATTATTATTATTATCATCATCATCATTATTTTTTACATAGATACATGTTATTGATATTTGACTTGGTTTAATTCATTCCAGAAAATAATCAAAGCGATGTTATTTGATAAGTTACAGACTGATTTACCTGCATGGCTCTAGAAGTGTCTCCAGCCTCTGCAGTTTATCCCACTCTGCTGCGGTCGGCAAAACGAGTTTGTGCTCCTGATTGTCCAGGGCTGCGATGACAGCCTCTTTATTTCTGCTCACGCGCTTGACCATTTCCAGCGTCGAATTCCAACGTGTTGGAACATCCTGGATCAATGGCTCTTGCTTCTTTCCCAGGCTGACTTGTTGTGCTTGAAGCTCCGCAGCATTTGCTGGGCTGTGCTTAAAATGACCGACAACTTTGCGAGCCTTGGCCAAAGCATTTACAAAGCCGCTGTCAGCAAGACTCACTGTGACACTTCTCTGCACCATGTGAGCGACACAGTTCATGTGTTCATAGCGTGTAAGTCGAATTGCGGCAACCATGTTGCGTGCACTGTCAGTCCCAATGGTTGTAGTCTTGCCCTCGATGTCCCACTCACGTGCAACAGACAGGAACTGTTCTTTACAAGCCTCCGCAAAATGACGCTCCTCAGTTTTTAATATAGTCAGCGCAAAAGACTTCAGTTCCCACGTGTCACTGATTAAATGTGCAGTTACTCCGAGGTAATTGTTGTTACTCACTGATGTCCAATGGTCTCCTGTCAGGGCGATATGATTTACTTGAGCCAAGACCTCTTTCCTTTTTTCTTTTTCATAGAGCTCGTGGATTTTCTTCATAACTGTGGCTCTTGACGGTGGCTTATAGAATGAGTCTTGAGACGCCACTTGCAAAACATCAAGGAAACCTGAGTCTTCTACAATGCTAATGGATCTACAATCCTTTGCAATCCATTTTGCTATTGTGTTGGTCAAATTATCTGAGGTTGATTTTGTTAATTGCCTGCAAACATTCAGCGTGGTCTGGCGCAAACCACTTGCTGAATCTGACGGCCCAGCAAACGCATGTTTGGCGTTGACATGGTACTTCAAGCTTGAACAGCTCCGGTGAAATTGAAACTCCTTCTTACAAATCTTGCAAATAACCTTGTACTTGTTAACTGTACCATCATCATTCTTTTTATATTTGAATCCGTCAATAGGCCCACTTTGCTCACCTTGCTCCATCTCGCCTCTAGCTCCCAACCACTTTCCTGACCTGAATAATTTGTCACACTGCGCATGCGTGAAATGCGTTAAAAAAATTGACGTAATTAACAGCAAACAACTAATTAACGTCGTTAACGCGCTATTTTTGACAGCCCTAGAAAAAACACAATCTCTTTAAACAATTAAAGCTAATTTACCAACATTTCTGAAAATGGATATCTTGTATAGCGTTTTTGAATGAAACTCTGTGTGCCACTAAGGTGAGACAGAGAGATGTTTCAGAGATTATCATTGCTTTTGCTTACTCATCCCCTCTCTATACTGTGTCTCGGATTATAATATTCATAGCATTTTATAGTTGGGATTTTATCACAACAGAATAGAAGATCTATATCCGTATATTGTGTCCTTTATTAGAAATAAAGAGAATAGCAATCTTCTCCTATCTCATATAGTCTCATATTGTGTGTTATTGTGCTGTTCCCAGATATTATGCATATCTTTCTGCTCTACAGAGCGGGGCATCTGAATAAAACAATATTACAGCTCTTATTACAGACCAGTGACCCCCCCACCTCATAGACACACACACACACACACAAACACACATTTAAAGAGATATGAACCAGGCAGCAGACTGGCATTGGGACTGGTGTGTGTAGTTGTCTTATACTGATATCTCCTGTGTGTGTCTCTGTCTCTCCAGAGGGGACCCCTTATACGTGGTGGGTGGGTAGGAGCAGTGAGAAACATTTCTACTGGGGAGGATCAGGGCCGGGGATACAGAAGTGTTCCTGTGGTATCGACAGGAACTGTACTGACCCCAAATATGACTGTAACTGTGACGCTGACCACAAACAATGGTGAGTACATGGGTTGGCGTGGGGTGGGGGGACTGTGTGTGTTTATTTAACCTTTTTTTTATCCAGGTTAGTCTCATTGAGATCAAATCTATTTTTCAAGAGGGACCTGGTCCAACCAAAACCGCAGCAGGGGCGAACAATGTTTGGGACAAATAACAGACATACAGTACTGTAACAACTTACATTTGCATGCGTGCGTGTGTAGACATGTTTAACTATACTTGTGGGGACCAGAAGTCCCCACAAGACTTACAGATAGAAACAACAGGGTTAGTGTATAAAAGGCTGTGTGTTGAAGCAGTGAGCGATGTCCCCCCTCTCCTCCAATAATAACAAACGTTGTGTTTCTGAACCCTTTAAAACACCTGATGGATGTTCTCATTAGAATAACGTATGGCTGCTAGTTACTCTTTCTCCTTCTCCCTCTGTCCTTTTCTGAATTACTCTCTCCTTCTCTCTTCTCCTGTCTCTCTTCCTCCCCCTCCCTCTCCCTCTCTCCCCTCTCTCTTCACAACACCCTCTCTCTCTTTCTTTCTCTTGTTACGATAACAGATGAGTGTTATTCCTTCTCTCCCTCTTTCCATTAATATTGTGTGTATTAATGTTTTTTTCTCCGGTTGAGTGAGTACGTGATCTATAGTACACACATCTCTATTTCCCCTCATTACACATAGAGTTGGCATGACACACACACACACTCACACACACTCACACACACACACACTCTTGGTTCCCATTGTGTCCTCCATATATTAGTTATCAAAAAAGGCAGAGAACAACAAACATATAATAAGGACAAATACAGGCTGCTTCAGAACAAATACCATTTATTTAAAACTTTAACACTTTACAGGTTTTTCCCCCTCTGTCTCTTTCCCGTTTCTTCATTCCACAGTATTTGTTATCTTTCTGCAAGAATAATAATATAGAAACATACTATCTCCTCCTTTTCCTCTCTTCCTTCATCTGTTCTTTCTTCTCCTTCCCAGGAGAGAGGACAGTGGTCTGTTGGTGTATAAGGACCATTTGCCAGTCAGTCAGGTTGCCGTGGGTGACACCAACAGGCTGGGTTCAGAGGCAAAGCTCACAGTCGGGCCGCTCCGTTGTCAAGGAGACCGTGAGTTCCACCCCTCAAGCTGTTATTAGTTTTTTTCAGTCACTTTGGAGCAATTTTCAAAAGTATGTGGTACATTTTCACAATGCTTAGTACAAAACTCGAAACAGATAATCAAAAAGGCAGTTGTTTCAAAACTCTAAGCACATTTTCAATTGATTAAGTACAGCACACAAAATCATAGTCACTTTTTCACCAAACTTAATCAGTGTATAATCTAGAAATACATGTTTCACATTGCAATACTGTATACAGTCCATTTGTGAACTATTCAGACTCCTTGACTTTTTCCATTATTTTTTTTCTCCACATTTTGTTACGTTACAGCCTTATTCTAAAATGTAATAAATCATTTTTTTACCTCATCAATCTACACACAATACCCATAATGACAAACCAAATACAGGTTTTTAGAAATCTTTGCAAATAAAATAACAAATACAAAACTGAAATATCACATTTACATAAGTATTCAGACCCTTTAGTCAGTACTTTGTTGAAGCACCTTTGGCAGTGATTACAGCCTCGAGTCTTCATGGGTATGACGCTACAAGCTTGGCACACCTGTATTTGGGGAGTTTCTCCTGCGTTGTCTTGGCTGTGTGCTTAGGGTCGTTGTCCTGTTGGAAGGTGAACCTTCGCCCCAGTCTGAGGTCCTGAGCACTCTGGAGCAGGTTTTCATCAAGGATCGTGCTGTACTTTGCTCCGTTCATCTTTCCCTCGATCCTGACTAGTATCCCAGTCCTTGCCGCTGAAAAACATCCCCACAGCATGATGCTGCTACCACCATGCTTTACCGTAGGGATGGTGCCAGATTTCCTCCAGATGTGACGATTGACATTCAGGCCAAAGAGTTCAATCTTGGTTTCATCAAACCAGAGAATCTTGTTTCGAATGGTCTGAGAGTCCTTTAGGTGCCTTTTGGCAAACTCCAAGCGGGCTATCATGTGTATTTTACTGAGGAGTGGCTTCCGTCTGGCCACTCTACCATAAAGGCCTGATTGGTGGAGTGCTGCAGAGATGGTTGTTCTTCCGGAAGTTTCTCCGATCTCCACAGAGACACTCTGGAGCTCTGTCAGAGTGACCATCGGGTTCTTGGTCACCACCAAGGCCCCTCTCCCCCAATTGCTGAGTTTGGCCGGTCAGCCAGCTCTAGGAAGAGTCTTGGTGGTTCCAAACTTCGTCCATTTAAGAATGATGGAGGCTACTGTGTTCTTGGGGACCTTCAATGCTACAGACATTTTTTGGTACCCTTCCCCAGATCTGTGCCTCTACACAATCCTGTCTCGGAGCTTTACGGACAATTCCTTCGACCTCAGGGCTTGGTTTTTGCTCTGACATGCACTGTCAACTGTGGGACCTTATATAGACAGGTGTGTGCCTTTCCAAATCATGTCCAATTAATTGAATATACCACAGGTGGACTCCAATCAAGTTGTAGAAACATCTCAAGGATTATCAATGGAAATAGGATGCACCTGAGCTCAATTTCGAGTCTCATAGCGAAGGGTCTGAATACTTATGTAAATAAGGTATTTCTGTTTTTAATTTTTATAAAATTTGCAAAAATTCAAAAAAACTATTTTCCCTTTGTCATTATGGGGTATTGTGTGTAGATTGATGAGGAAAAATATGAATTTAATCCATTTTAGTATAAGGCTGTAACGTAATAAAATGTGGAAAAAGTCTGAATACTTTCCGAAGGCACTGAATGTAAAGTAATTGCTTTTCACAATGCAGTGCTCACATTAATGTCTTCTCATTTGTTAAAATACATTTGACTATTAATTAATCCACCTGGTCTTAATTGATAATCACGTAACCATTTGGTAAACCTATAGATTTTAAACTGGTTTGTCTATAACAGATTTTGAGAACTACATACAGTTCTCATCGACATCGCAGTAAATTGTTCATGCACCTGAGGAAAAACCTTTTGGCATGGCGAATCCAAGCCAGACATAAGTCTGGATTGAAATCATTGCATACCTCATCCATGGCCTTAATATGGGTGGTACGGGGGATGGCAATCATACAACTTCCACCTGTATTGTAATCGTGTATTGTATTTTACAGTATTGTATGTATGTATTGAAGTGGTTCTGTACGTGGCTCAGTTCATAAGAGCATGGCAATAGCAATACCAGAGTTGTTGGTTCAATTCCCACTGGGATCACATACCAAAATGTCTGGACTGTTGTCACTTTGGATAAAAGTGTCTGCTACTGTACGTAAAAGCCATATATTACGGTATTACAGTATTGTATTGGCCAATGCAATTTTAGTAAAGCAGTGTGAACGCCATACCCCCCCCCCCCCCCCCCCCCCGTACTGTATGATTAGTTACAGACAGTACATTCCTAATCTTGTCAATATCTGATTTATTTTTTACTTAATGTGAAGTAAAATCATAATAGTCATCATCATAGTAGTACATTTGAGTATATATCATACGTTTTATGTTTCTACTTTACAGAGAAAAAAAAAACATTATGTAGTTCTCAAAATCTGTAGCAGACAATCCAGTTTACATGTAAAATCTATAGGTTTACCAAACCTTTAAGTGATCATCAATTAAAAGCAGTCTGATTAAGTAATATTAAATTGTCTTTTAACAAAAGAGAAAATAATCATATCAAAAGTAATGTGAGAATTGCATTGTGAAAGGCAATGACTTTATATGAACATGTATTGCAATGTGAAACATGTACAGTACCAGTCAAAAGTTTGGACACACCTACTCATTCAAGGGTTTTTCTTTATTTTTACTATTTTCTACATTGTACAATAATAGTGAAGACATCAAAACTATGGAATAACACATATGGAATCATGTAGTAACCAAAAAAGTGTTAAACAAATGAAAATATATTTTATATTTGAGATTCTTCAAAGTAGCCACCCTTTGCCTTGATAACAGCTTTGCACACTCTTGACATTCTCTCAACCAGCTTCATGAGGAATGCTTTTCCAACATTCTTGAAGGAGTTCCCACATATGCTAAGCCCTTGTTGGCTGCTTTTCCTTCACTCTGCGGTCCAATTCATCCCAAACCATCTCAATTGATGCAGCACTCCATCACTCTCCTTGGTCAAAAAGCCCTTACACAGCCTGGAGGTGTGTTTTGGGTCATTGTCCTGTTGAAAAACAAATTATAGTCCCACTAAGCGGAAACCAGATGGGACGGCGTATCGCTGCAGAATGCTGTGGTAGCCATGCTGGTTAAGTGTGCCTTCATGTCTTAAAGTAATGATGACTGTTGTTTCTCTGTAAGGGTTGAGGTGAGGTGTGACCCAGGTGCGGTGCAGGATATACAGTAGACAGTAGGCAGAGATGGTGAAACAAGGATCTTTACTGGTGGTCCCGAAGCCAGAATACAAAATAACGGACTTAACACGATAAAAGAAAGGCAGAGCAAATAAGTCTCCAAAAACCGGCTGACAGACAAAAAAAGAAATACTACCTACGACTGAAACAAATAAAGAAACAGGGAGAACACTTCTCAAGTACCTGTACATTGGTCTCCGATCAGACAATGAGTAGTACTGCTGGACATAGAGAAACAACAGAGAAAACTGAGCAAGGGAACACAGGGAAGTGAGGGCATAAATACACAGGTGAACAGGTAGACACAGGTGACACCAATAGGATACTGATTAGTCCAGACTGTGAGTGAGGAGGTGCCTAAGGTTGTCGGAGGATGACACCTATTGCAAAGAGAATGTTACAGGAGGGGGTCGCAGTTCAGGAGCGACCCCCTCCTGTAACATTCTCTTTGCTTATTTGAGCTGTTCTTGCCATAATATGGACTTGGTCTTTTACCAAATAGGGCTACCTTCTGTATACCACCCCTACCTTGTCACAACACAACTGATTGGCTCAAACACATTAAGAAGGAAAGAAATTCCACAAATTCACTTTTAACAAGGCACACCTGTTAATTGAAATGCATTCTAGGTGACTACCTCATGAAGCTGGTTGAGAGAATGCCAAGAGTGTGCAAAGCTGTCATCAAGGCAAAGGGTGGCTACTTTGAAGAATCTCAAATATAAAATATATTTTCATTTGTTTAACACTTTTTTGGTTACTACATGATTCCATATGTGTTATTTCATAGTTTTGATGTCTTCACTATTATTCTACAATGTAGAAAATGGTAAAAATAAAGAAAAACCCTTGAATGAGTAGATGTGTCCAAACTTTTGACTGGTACTGTATTTCTAGATGAAACACTGATTATGGTAATTCCGTGTGTGTGGGCACGCGTGCGTGTAAAAATGAGTGTAAACGTGCTCATACACACACACCCACGTACTCAATTCAACGTAGGTATTTTGTGTCAATCACCTTAAGGGTGTTTTTCAATCTTTTAAACTTTTTCTCTTCAGAGCAATACAATTAGAGGCCTTTCATAAAAGGAATAGAAAATCAAACTAAATTATACAAACTTAAAAGGAGAAAGGAATGGAAGAATGAAGGAAAGAAAGAAAGGATAAAACGTTTCCGACCCTTTCAAACGCTATCATTACCATGTCCACATGATGTAGGGACAAAGGACACGACCTTCAATCATAGCTGGAAGAGTGTGTGAGTGTGTGTGTGTGTGTGCAGGGCCGGCCCGCTCATTAGACAGGATTAGGCGTCTTCCTATGGCGGCAGATTGACGAGGGCAGCATTTTCTGAACTAAACTGACCAAGACGCACCTCCAACAACACATAAAACCTCACATAATTAATTCTGTCCAAAAACAATGACATTTTCTCCCAACCAGTGGCATATGGGCTTTTTAGGTGAGAGCTGATGCCGCCCTATGATAAGCAGTGCCCACTTTGTCAAAGGCAGGGACTCCAAATATTTATCTTGTCCATTCCGAGCGCACCTCTCCAGGGTGCTGTTGGAGAGACGCACCACTGCGGCGCTCCACCAACGTTCCGTCCAAAGAATTATCTAACATAAATCATATAGCTGATATAGGATATGGTAGAAAGAGTATGTGGCCTTTCCTAAGCCTACAGGCTGGAGGTAAAATGTATGACAATGCAATGAGACGGACCCTTTTTACATCATGCAGGTTTCTCCGATCAAACAGCCTGACAAATGCACTGACATGTTAACAAATAACATAACCTAAAAACATGTCAGGCCAAAGTAAAATGGACAGGAGTTTTACCCTGTCATGACTTGCCCTCATGGGCTGAGGATCAAAGATGCTGGCTAGGCAAAGGTTTGAACACCCCCTCTCCTGGGGGCCAGTTTTATGACCGGTTGTAAATTCCTTGAAGAAACTTTATTTTCTGTGCCATGCAGTATTGGGAGAGGGAATTTCCCTGTGGAACAAAGGAAGTCTTCCCGCCAAGATTCCAACATCCAAAAGTGAATAATGAAACAATATTCCTACTTCAAAGAATGTGGGAAATGGTCAGTGGGGACTTAAAAAACAATAATGTCAAATTCGTTACTATGTTGTGTCGTCATTAAAGACGGTGGAACAACATAACTGTATATTTGGGGGTGTGCTCTTCCCAGTTATGAGGTTTGCATCTAATTGTTGCATAAAACAAATTATTAAGTATAATAATAATTTTGTGAAGACAACAATGTGATTTTAGTATTCTAGATGAGATGATTGTTTTCCATATTGATTTGTTCTCAGTCAGTGGCCACGCACAGATGAGCACAAACATGATGGAACGCCCCTTTTATCCCGAGGGCATAAAAAGCCTTGAAAAACAAATTAACATTAGACCAAGCAGATTATGGTGTAAACCGGATGTTGCAAATGGTTGAATCTCTACCAGACCAGCAGACGTGAAGCGTGAGCTAAACGTTACAA
Source organism: Coregonus lavaretus (assembly GCF_964263955.1). Classification (NCBI taxonomy): domain Eukaryota; kingdom Metazoa; phylum Chordata; class Actinopteri; order Salmoniformes; family Salmonidae; genus Coregonus; species Coregonus lavaretus. The sequence continues at coordinate 13,245,910 of NC_140021.1, read as the reverse complement.
AATGGTTAGACCAGAAAGACCAGAAAACAGGAGACGTTAGTCCACACGTTTGAAATGGTGAGAAACTCTGAAACTCTCATCCTCTACACGAGGTGAAGAAGAAGACAACGCACTAGACCTTAGCATTACCAGTCTGCAGCTGGCATGTATAGTCGTCTAGAGAACTTTCACTAAAGACATGAGTTGGGAAGGACAATCCCTCTCAGACAACCGTTGGTACTTCTGAAGTATTAATTCTTAACAGATCAACTCTACGAACTACAGGGTATGCTGAAATATCCATTCTAACCAACACTATGACCAAAAACTCTACCAAGGACATTGGGATCTCTGGTGGGCAAGCCAGAGTCCTACATCATCAGCTCAACTATCAAGGACAGCTACACGTAAATACATGTTGCATTTCTAATCCGAATGAGCGGGTGCTAAGCATTTGTATTTCCGTGAGCGTAGTTAAGAAACGTCCGATAGGTGAATTCCTTTGTCTCTTCCTCCCCCCCTCTCTCTGAATCCACCATCGTGTTATAACCAAACTGTCCTGTTTTGTTAGTCCGCTAGACTGTATTTACTGTATAATGTTAGTGTTTTATGTATTCTGGAATTGTTATTGAGTTAGTTAGTAAATAAATAATTGAGCCAATGTGTGTATTGCTGATTCATCAATAAGGTTAGGGTTCTTGCAGGTTCAAGGATTATGCGACGTTCAGAATGAGACTGATAAGAGGTAATTATTTAATAAGTAACTGTTATCGATATATAACATATATATCTTCTAAGAGTTTAATTCGGGAGATGGTAACTCGTTAAACAACTTCTTCCGTGGTGCCCCAAATTCCTAATGAGTTAATTGTTAGATTAATTTAATTGAGTGACAATTAAACATAGTTAGTTGATTCGATAAATAACAGTCGCCATATTAATGAAAGTCACGTCACGACAACCCAATGTCATGATCAGTGGTTTCAATTTTGTACATCCCTGCTGTAGACTATACCTCAGTAAGCACGGACCGATGCTGACGCTTTTTGGACGTCTTTTTTTTTTGTGCAGTCCAGACCGGCATTGATTTCCATGTCCACGGACGTTGATTTTTGGTCCGGTCTGGACCAAATCTGAACCAATCATAGACGTCTATGTTTGGTTCAGATTTAGTCCGGTCTGGACAAGCCTTGATTTGGCACAAACATAGACGTCTATAAATTACATATTTTCCTTCAGAACAGAAGATTAACCTGATATCAACGTCCAGAAAATACATATTTTTGTCTTTGATTCAGAACCTAAATTGAACTTAACTTCAATGTCTGGGAAAATACATATTTTAGACATCTTTTCAATGTCATTTTGCTTACTGGGACTATTATTGTAGGGCCTGCCATTCTTTTTGTCTCGCCTAGGGTGGCAGAACGGCCAGGACCTGTGTGTGTGAGTCTCTTGCATCGAGTCCCAAGTTAATCCTATTCTGTAGCCATGTCTGCCTCTGGGTAATGGTTATTAAATAGCAAAGACTTCAAATAATAAAAAAGGGCCCAGTAGGTGGCAAGTGTGCGTGCGTGTGCGTGTGTGTGCGTGTACGTGTGTGTGTGCGTGTGTGTGTGCTTGCGTGTGCTTGTGCATGTGCGTGCGGCTTCTGGGACAGTGTGATAAGCCCTCCTTTGTAAAAGCACTGGACTCCTACTCTTGCCAAGCATCCCATCCCAGAGCAGAGAGGCTTAGAGAGAGCGGGGGAAACAGAGAGGGATAGAGGGAAAGAGAGAAAGAGATTTAAAAAAGAGGGGGAGAGAGATAGAGAAGGGGTGAGGGAGGGGCAGATTTAATGTTATTCAGGGCATGGCTGGAAGTGACAGATGCATCTGCCATCCCACACACACACATACACACACACACTCACACATACAAATAACCACACAGTCTCGTAAGTGTCTCTGTGTGAATGAAGTCTTTAGATTGAAGCTTTACACAGATCTCACTGAACAGATAACAACATACAATACATGCTGCCTCACTCTTTCAATTCAATTCAATTCAATTTAAGGGCTTTATTGGCATATGAAACATATGTTAACATTGTCAAAGCAAGTGAAATAGATAACAAACAAAAGTGAAATAAACAATCAAAATTAAAAGCAAAATGTACCCTCACAAAAGTTCCAAAAGAATAAAGACATTTCAAATGTCATATTATGTGCAAATAGTTAAAGTACAAAAGGGAAAATAAATAAACATAAATATGGGTTGGATTCACAATTATGTTTGTTCTTATCTGGGTGCCCTTTTTTCTTGTGGCAACAGGTCACAAATCTTGCTGCTGTGATGGCACACTGTGGTATTTCACCCAATAGATATGGGAGTTTATCAAAATTGTGTTTGTTTTCTAATTCTTTGGGGGTCTGTGTAATCTGAGGGAAATATGTGTCTCTAATGTGGTCATACATTTGGCAGGAGGTTAGGAAGTGCAGCTCAGTTTCCACCTCATTTTGTGGGCAGTGTGCACATAGCTTCTCTTTCTCTCTCTTTCTCTCTCTATCGCTCTCACACTACCTCTCTTTGTCATCTTCCCCTTCCTCCTCCCAGAAAGATGCAGAGAGAGAGAGACCCATATTTATGTTTATTTATTTTCCCTTTTGTACTTTAACTATTTGCATATAATATGACATTTGAAATGTTTGTGAGTGTAATGTTTACTGTAAAACGTTTTATTGTTTATTTCACTTTTGTTTATTATCTATTTCACTTGCTTTGGCAATGTAAACATATAATTCCCATGCCAATAATGTCCTTAAATTGAAATTGAATTGAAAGAGAGAGAGAGAGAGAGAGAGCAAAGCTGAACCCCATGCCATGAGCTTTTGTTCCTCCAAAGGTCATCTGACATCCTCTTTTTCTCCCCTCCATTTCCCCTGCGTTTCCCCTCCTTTTCCCCTGCGTTTCCCCTGCGTTTCCCCTCCTTTTCCCCTGCGTTTCCCCTGCGTTTCCCCTCCTTTTCCCCTGCATTTCCCCTCCTTTTCCCCTGCGTTTCCCCTCCTTTTCCCCTGCGTTTCCCCTCCATTTCCCCTGCGTTTCCCCTCTTCCCCAGGTAATTACTGGAACGCAGCGTCGTTCACCACGCCCTCCTCCTATCTACATTTCTCCACCTTCCAGGGAGAGACCAGCGCTGATATCGCCTTCTACTTCAAGACCAGCGCTCCCTACGGGGTGTTCCTGGAAAACCTCGGCAACACCGACTTCATACGCCTCGAACTCAAAAGTAAGTAACTGTACCTATTCTCTCTCATTTAGCACACTCTTCTGTTCTGTGGCTTCTTCCTCTGTTTTTACACTCCTTTCGTTGGTCTCTCTGGCTTGTTCTCGCTCTCATCTTTTTCAATTTCTCCCCTTTTTTCCCTCTTCCACCCTCCTCCCTTTCTTGCACTGTGAAAACAAAGTCTGATATTTCTGTTCAGACTTTTAAAAAATCCCTGACTGCTTCCCTCTCAGTTCTCTATATGGCTCTAAAGCGATGATTGACATTTCATGTGCTTTATGCGACTATACTCCAATGACTCAAATAAAAAAAAATAATGGGCATTCAACTGTATTCAGATTGAGAATGCTAAATTCCAGGGGATTACATTTAGCCACGGTTCTTTAATGACGAGATGGCTATTTAACCATACTGCTCTAAAAAAGGCAAAACACAGTAATTTGTTTTGCTGAAAAATCTGACTTCAAAGTATTTTTCTGTCTAGACAGACAGCAATTTCTGATACTCCATTGTATATTTTGATCAACTGGCTTGTTCTTGTGTCAGGAAAGTAAATACCACATTAATCAGATAATATACCTGGCCGTTACAACAGATAAAATATTTTTTACCAAATTCGTGTTTACTGCGTTTTGCCTTTGTAGGGCAGCATAGTGGCTGTCAATTTGATGATGGATGACAAATTACATTTCAGCAGATTTCAAAGAGCTTTAGGTTTAATGGGGGTAATTCACCTCATCCACTCACAATTTTGTGGCAGAGTGTTTAGTAGTGATGAATAACCTTGGGGGGAAAACGTCAGACATCTTGGCTTTACTACTTAGGACACACACACCTCCTCCTCCAGCTCCCATGTCTTTCTCTCCCCCCCTCTCTCTCCCCCCCTCTCTCTCTCCATCTCTCTCTCTCTCCATCTCTCTCTCTCCATCTCTCTCTCTCGCTCCATCTCTCTCTCTCCCCCTCTCTCTCTCTCTCCATCTTTCTCCCCCCTCTCTCTCTCTCTCTCTCTCTCTTCATATTTCTCCCCCTCTCTCTCTCTCTCCCCCTCTCACTCTCCATTTATCTCCCCCTCTCTCTTTCTCTCCATCTTTCTCCCCCCCCCCCTCTCTCTCTCTCTCTCTCTTCATCTTTCTCCCCCTCTCTCTCGCTCTCTCCCCATCTATCTCCCCCTCTCACTCTCTCTCTCCATCTTTCTCTCTGAGAAGAGGTTGTTGAATATTCATGTCTGAGTCGTGAATGAGCTTTAATTTTGTTGGAGGAGAAATAATGTATTTCTTTGCTCGTTCTGCCGCTCTCATCTTTCAAAACACTCTGAAGGGTGGTGTGTGTCTGTGTTCTTCTTTCTTTTGTTAAGAGAAGGAGAGATGAGGCGGAGGATGGGATGGAGGGATGGAGGGATGGAGGGAGAGAAAGAAAGAAGAGGGAGATTAGTTGGAGTTTCACCAAGTCGTGCTCAGGCCTTCATTACAATAGATTAGTTAGTGTGTTTTCACACTGGGGCTTTAGGCTCTATGTTTGACTGTTTTACTCAGCTAACAGAGGCTAAACTGACCCACTGTTGTTTCTGGAGGGAGAGAAAACGGAGGATGAAGTAGAAAAAAGTGGACATAAAGGAGGGCAATAAAAGTGGGGGTGATCCGTGTGTGATTGATAGGGTGGCCAGGTGAGAGGGCAGAAGGGAGACTAACACATATCCTTTAGCCAGTAACATCTGGACTGAACAGGTGGCTAGTGGCAAGCTTATACACACACATCTCTACAGACACCTCTACATACATACACACACATCTCTACAGACACCTCTACATACATACATACACATCTCTACAGACACCTCTACATACACACATCTCTACAGACACCTCTACATACATACACATCTGTACAGACACCTCTACATACATACACACATCTCTACAGACACCTCTACATACACACACATCTCTACATACACACACATCTGTACAGACACCTCTACATACACACACATCTCTACATACACACACATCTGTACAGACACCTCTACATACACACACATCTCTACATACACACACATCTGTACAGACACCTCTACATACACACACATCTCTACATACACACACATCTGTACAGACACCTCTACATACATACACACACATCTCTACAGACACCTCTACATACACACACATCTCTACATACACACACATCTCTACAGACACCTCTACATACACACACATCTCTACAGACACCTCTACATACATACATACACACATCTCTACAGACACCTCTACATACATACATACACACATCTCTACAGACACCTCTACATAAACACACAAACATCTCTACAGACACCTCTACATACACATCTCTACAGACACCTCTACATACACACACACACATCTCTAAAGACACCTCTACATACTTACACATCTCTACAGACACCTCTACATACACACACATCTGTACAGACACCTCTACATACATACACACACATCTCTACAGATACCTCTACATACATACACATCTCTACAGACACCTCTACATACACACACATCTCTACAGACACCTCTACATACACACACATCTCTACAGACACCTCTACATACATACATACACACATCTCTACAGACACCTCTACATACATACACACACATCTCTACAGACACATCTACATACATACACACACACATCTCTACAGACACCTCTACATACATACATACACACATCTCTACAGACACCTCTACATACACATACACACATCTCTACAGACACCTCTACATACACACACACACATCTCTACAGACACCTCTACATACATACACACACATCTCTACAGACACCTCTACATACACACACATCTCTACAGACACCTCTACATACACATACACACATCTCTACAGACACCTCTACATACACACACATCTCTACAGACACCTCTACATACATACACACACATCTCTACAGACACCTCTACATACATACACACACACATCTCTACAGACACCTCTACATACATACACACACATCTCTACAGACACCTCTACATACACATACACACATCTCTACAGACACCTCTACATACATACACACACATCTCTATAGACACCTCTACATACACATACACACATCTCTACAGACACCTCTACATACATACAAACACATCTCTACAGACACCTCTACATACATACACACACACACACACATCTCTACAGACACCTCTACATACACATCTCTACAGACACCTCTACATACACACACACACATCTCTAAAGACACCTCTACATACTTACACATCTCTACAGACACCTCTACATACACACACATCTGTACAGACACCTCTACATACATACACACACATCTCTACAGATACCTCTACATACATACACATCTCTACAGACACCTCTACATACACACACATCTCTACAGACACCTCTACATACACACACATCTCTACAGACACCTCTACATACATACATACACACATCTCTACAGACACCTCTACATACATACACACACACATCTCTACAGACACATCTACATACATACACACACACATCTCTACAGACACCTCTACATACATACATACACACATCTCTACAGACACCTCTACATACACATACACACATCTCTACAGACACCTCTACATACACACACACACATCTCTACAGACACCTCTACATACATACACACACATCTCTACAGACACCTCTACATACACACACATCTCTACAGACACCTCTACATACACATACACACATCTCTACAGACACCTCTACATACACACACATCTCTACAGACACCTCTACATACATACACACACATCTCTACAGACACCTCTACATACATACACACACACATCTCTACAGACACCTCTACATACATACACACACATCTCTACAGACACCTCTACATACACATACACACATCTCTACAGACACCTCTACATACATACACACACATCTCTATAGACACCTCTACATACACATACACACATCTCTACAGACACCTCTACATACATACACACACATCTCTACAGACACCTCTACATACATACACACACACACACACATCTCTACAGACACCTCTACATACACACACATCTCTACAGACACCTCTACATACATACACACATCTCTACAGACACCTCTACATACATACACACACATCTCTACAGACACCTCTACATACACACACACACATCTCTACAGACACCTCTACATACATACACACACATCTCTACAGACACCTCTACATACATACATACACACACATCTCGACAGACACCTCTACATACATACATACACACATCTCTACAGACACCTCTACATACATACACACACACACACATCTCTACAGACACCTCTACATACACACACATCTCTACAGACACCTCTACATACACACACATCTCTACAGACACCTCTACATACACACACACACATCTCTATAGACACCTCTACATACATACACACACATCTCTACAGACACCTCTACATACACACACATCTCTACAGACACCTCTACATACACACACACACATCTCTATAGACACCTATACATACATACACACACATCTCTACAGATACATCTACACACACACACATCTCTACAGACACCTCTACATACACACACACACATCTCTACAGATACCTCTACATACATACACACACATTTCTACAGACACCTCTACATACATACACACACATCTCTACAGACACCTCTACATACACACACATCTCTACAGTCACCTCTACATACATACATACACACATCTCTACAGACACCTCTACATACACACACATCTCTACAGACACCTCTACATACATACATACACACCACTCTACAGACACCTCTACATACATACACACACACATCTCTACAGACACCTCTACATACATACACACACATCTCTATAGACACCTCTACATACATACACACACATCTCTACAGATACCTCTACACACACACACATCTCTACAGACACCTCTACATACATACACATCTCTACAGACACCTCTACATACATACACACACATTTCTACAGACACCTCTACATACATACATACACACATCTCTACAGACACCTCTACATACATACACACACACACACATCTCTACAGACACCTCAACATACACACACATCTCTACAGACACCTCTACATACATACACACATCTCTACAGACACCTCTACATACATACACACACATCTCTACAGACACCTCTACATACACACACACACATCTCTACAGACACCTCTACATACATACACACACATCTCTACAGACACCTCTACATACATACATACACACACATCTCGACAGACACCTCTACATACATACATACACACATCTCTACAGACACCTCTACATACATACATACACACACACATCTCTACAGACACCTCTACATACACACACATCTCTACAGACACCTCTACATACACACACATCTCTACAGACACCTCTACATACACACACACATCTCTACAGACACCTCTACATACACACACACACATCTCTATAGACACCTCTACATACATACACACACATCTCTACAGACACCTCTACATACACACACATCTCTACAGACACCTCTACATACATAAACACACATCTCTACAGACACCTCTACATACATACACACACATCTCTACAGACACCTCTACATACATACACACACACATCTCTACAGACACCTCTACATACATACACACACATCTCTACAGACACCTCTACATACATACACACACACATCTCTACAGACACCTCTACATACATACACACACACATCTCTACAGACACCTCTACATATATACAGACACACATCTCTACAGACACCTCTACATACATACATACAAACACCTCTACAGACACCTCTACATACATACATACACATCTCTACAGACACCTCTACATACATACACACACACATCTCTACAGACACCTCTACATACATACATACACACATCTCTACAGACACCTCTACATACACACACACACACATCTCTACAGACACCTCTACATACATACACACACATCTCTACAGACACCTCTACATACACACACATCTCTACAGACACCTCTACATACACAAACACACATCTCTACAGACACCTCTACATACATACACACACATCTCTACAGATACCTCTACACACACACACATCTCTACAGACACCTCTACATACATACACATCTCTACAGACACCTCTACATACATACACACACATCTCTACAGACACCTCTACATACACACATCTCTACAGACACCTCTACATACATACATACACACACACACACATCTCTACAGACACCTCTATATACATACACATCTGTACAGACACCTCTACATACATACACACACATCTCTACAGACACCTCTACATACATACACATCTCTACAGACACCTCTACATACATACACACACACATCTCTACAGACACCTCTAAATACACACACATCTGTACAGACACCTCTACATACATACACACACATCTCTACAGACACCTCTACATACACACACACACATCTCTACAGACACCTCTACATACACACATCTCTACAGACACCTCTACATACACACATCTCTAAAGACACCTCTACATACATACACACACATCTCTACAGACACCTCTACATACATACATACACATCTCTAAAGACACCTCTACAAACATACACACACATCTGTACAGACACCTCTACATACATCCACACACATCTGTACAGACACCTCTACATACATACACACACATATCTACAGACACCTCTACATACATACATACACACAATTCTACAGACACCTCTACATACATACATACACACATCTCTACAGACACCTCTACATACATACATACACATCTCTACAGACACCTCTACATACACACACATCTCTACAGACACCTCTACATACACATACACACATCTCTATAGACACCTCTACATACACACACACACACATCTCTACAGACACCTCTACATACATACACACACACATCTCTACAGACATCTCTACATACATACACACATCTCTACAGACACCTCTACATACACACACATCTCTACAGACACCTCTACATACACACACATCTCTACAGACACCTCTACATACACACACATCTGTACAGACACCTCTACATACACACACATCTGTACAGACACCTCTACATACACACACATCTGTACAGACACCTCTACATACATACACACACATCTCTACAGACACCTCTACATACACACACACACATCTCTACAGACACCTCTACATACATACACACACATCTCTATGGACATCTCTACAGACACCTCTACATACACACACATCTCTACAGACACCTCTACATACATACACACACATCTATACAGACACCTCTACATACATACACATACACATCTCTACAGACACCTCTACATACACACACACACATCTCTACAGACACCTCTACATACATACATACACACAATTCTACTGACACCTCTACATACATACATACACACATCTCTACAGACACCTCTACATACATACATACACATCTCTACAGACACCTCTACATACAAACATACACACACATCTCTACAGACACCTCTACATACACACACACACATCTCTACAGACACCTCTACATACACACATCTCTACAGACACCTCTACATACACACACATCTCTACAGACACCTCTACATACACACATCTCTACAGACACCTCTACATACATACATACACACATCTCTACAGACACCTCTACATACATACACACACACACATCTCTACAGACACCTCTACATACACACACATCTCTACAGACACCTCTACATACACACACATCTCTACAGACACCTCTACATACACACACATCTCTACAGACACCTCTACATACACACACATCTCTACAGACATCTCTACATACACACACATCTATACAGACACCTCTACATACACACACACATCTATACAGACACCTCTACATACATACACACACATCTCTACAGACACCTCTACATACATACACACACATCTCTACAGACACCTCTACACACACATATCTCTACAGACACCTCTACATACATACATACACACACACACATCTCTACAGACACCTCTATATACATACACATCTGTACAGACACCTCTACATACATACACACACATCTCTACAGACACCTCTACATACATACACATCTCTACAGACACCTCTACATACATACACACACACATCTCTACAGACACCTCTAAATACACACACATCTGTACAGACACCTCTACATACATACACACACATCTCTACAGACACCTCTACATACACACACACACATCTCTACAGACACCTCTACATACACACATCTCTACAGACACCTCTACATACACACATCTCTAAAGACACCTCTACATACATACACACACACACACATCTCTACAGACACCTCTACATACATACATACACATCTCTAAAGACACCTCTACAAACATACACACACATCTGTACAGACACCTCTACATACATCCACACACATCTGTACAGACACCTCTACATACATACACACACATATCTACAGACACCTCTACATACATACACATCTCTACAGACATCTCTACAGACACCTCTACATACATACACACACATCTGTACAGACACCTCTACATACATACACACACATCTCTACAGACACCTCTACATACATACACACACACACATCTCTACAGACACCTCTACATACACACACATCTCTACAGACACCTCTACATACACATACACACATCTCTATAGACACCTCTACATACACACACACACACATCTCTACAGACACCTCTACATACATACACACACACATCTCTACAGACATCTCTACATACATACACACATCTCTACAGACACCTCTACATACACACACATCTCTACAGACACCTCTACATACACACACATCTCTACAGACACCTCTACATACACACACATCTGTACAGACACCTCTACATACACACACATCTGTACAGACACCTCTACATACACACACATCTGTACAGACACCTCTACATACATACACACACATCTCTACAGACACCTCTACATACACACACACACATCTCTACAGACACCTCTACATACATACACACACATCTCTACGGACATCTCTACAGACACCTCTACATACACACACATCTCTACAGACACCTCTACATACATACACACACATCTATACAGACACCTCTACATACATACACATACACATCTCTACAGACACCTCTACATACACACACACACATCTCTACAGACACCTCTACATACACACACATCTCTACAGATACCTCTACACACACACACATCTCTACAGACACCTCTACATACATACACATCTCTACAGACACCTCTACATACATACACACACATCTCTACAGACACCTCTACATACACACATCTCTACAGACACCTCTACATACATACATACACACACACACATCTCTACAGACACCTCTATATACATACACATCTGTACAGACACCTCTACATACATACACACACATCTCTACAGACACCTCTACATACATACACATCTCTACAGACACCTCTACATACATACACACACACATCTCTACAGACACCTCTAAATACACACACATCTGTACAGACACCTCTACATACATACACACACATCTCTACAGACACCTCTACATACACACACACACATCTCTACAGACACCTCTACATACACACATCTCTACAGACACCTCTACATACACACATCTCTAAAGACACCTCTACATACATACACACACATCTCTACAGACACCTCTACATACATACATACACATCTCTAAAGACACCTCTACAAACATACACACACATCTGTACAGACACCTCTACATACATCCACACACATCTGTACAGACACCTCTACATACATACACACACATATCTACAGACACCTCTACATACATACATACACACAATTCTACAGACACCTCTACATACATACATACACACATCTCTACAGACACCTCTACATACATACATACACATCTCTACAGACACCTCTACATACACACACATCTCTACAGACACCTCTACATACACATACACACATCTCTATAGACACCTCTACATACACACACACACACATCTCTACAGACACCTCTACATACATACACACACACATCTCTACAGACATCTCTACATACATACACACATCTCTACAGACACCTCTACATACACACACATCTCTACAGACACCTCTACATACACACACATCTCTACAGACACCTCTACATACACACACATCTGTACAGACACCTCTACATACACACACATCTGTACAGACACCTCTACATACACACACATCTGTACAGACACCTCTACATACATACACACACATCTCTACAGACACCTCTACATACACACACACACATCTCTACAGACACCTCTACATACATACACACACATCTCTATGGACATCTCTACAGACACCTCTACATACACACACATCTCTACAGACACCTCTACATACATACACACACATCTATACAGACACCTCTACATACATACACATACACATCTCTACAGACACCTCTACATACACACACACACATCTCTACAGACACCTCTACATACATACATACACACAATTCTACAGACACCTCTACATACATACATACACACATCTCTACAGACACCTCTACATACATACATACACATCTCTACAGACACCTCTACATACAAACATACACACACATCTCTACAGACACCTCTACATACACACACACACATCTCTACAGACACCTCTACATACACACATCTCTACAGACACCTCTACATACACACACATCTCTACAGACACCTCTACATACATACACATACATCTCTACAGACACCTCTACATACATACACACACACACATCTCTACAGACACCTCTACATACACACACATCTCTACAGACACCTCTACATACACATACACACATCTCTATAGACACCTCTACATACACACACACACACATCTCTACAGACACCTCTACATACATACACACACACATCTCTACAGACATCTCTACATACATACACACATCTCTACAGACACCTCTACATACACACACATCTCTACAGACACCTCTACATACACACACATCTCTACAGACACCTCTACATACACACACATCTGTACAGACACCTCTACATACACACACATCTGTACAGACACCTCTACATACACACACATCTGTACAGACACCTCTACATACATACACACACATCTCTACAGACACCTCTACATACACACACACACATCTCTACAGACACCTCTACATACATACACACACATCTCTACGGACATCTCTACAGACACCTCTACATACACACACATCTCTACAGACACCTCTACATACATACACACACATCTATACAGACACCTCTACATACATACACATACACATCTCTACAGACACCTCTACATACACACACACACATCTCTACAGACACCTCTACATACATACATACACACAATTCTACAGACACCTCTACATACATACATACACACATCTCTACAGACACCTCTACATACATACATACACACATCTCTACAGACACCTCTACATACAAACATACACACACATCTCTACAGACACCTCTACATACACACACACACATCTCTACAGACACCTCTACATACACACATCTCTACAGACACCTCTACATACACACACATCTCTACAGACACCTCTACATACACACATCTCTACAGACACCTCTACATACATACATACACACATCTCTACAGACACCTCTACATACATACACACACACACATCTCTACAGACACCTCTACATACACACACATCTCTACAGACACCTCTACATACACACACATCTCTACAGACACCTCTACATACACACACATCTCTACAGACACCTCTACATACACACACATCTCTACAGACATCTCTACATACACACACATCTATACAGACACCTCTACATACACACACACATCTATACAGACACCTCTACATACATACACACACATCTCTACAGACACCTCTACATACATACACACACATCTCTACAGACACCTCTACACACACATATCTCTACAGACAACTCTACATACACACACACACATCTCTACAGACACCTCTACATACATATACACACATCTCTACAGACACCTCTACATGCATACACACACATCTCTACAGACACCTCTACATACACACACACATCTCTACAGACACCTCTACATACATACACACACATCTCTACAGACACCTCTACATACACACACATCTGTACAGACACCTCTACATACACACACACATCTCTACAGACACCTCTACATACATACACACACATCTCTACAGACACCTCTACATACATACACACACATCTCTACAGACACCTCTACATACACATATCTCTACAGACAACTCTACATACACACACACACATCTCTACAGACACCTCTTCATACGTACACACACATCTCTACAGACACCTCTACATACATACATACACACATCTCTACAGACACCTCTACATACATACATACATACACACATCTCTACAGACACCTCTACATACATACAGACACACACATCTCTACAGACACCTCTACATACACACACATCTCTACAGACACCTCTACATACATACACACACATCTCTACAGACACCTCTACATACGTACACACACATCTCTACAGACACCTCTACATACATACACACACATCTCTACAGACACCTCTACATACACACACACATCTCTACAGACACCTCTACATACATACATACACATCTCTACAGATTCCTCTACATACACACACATCTCTACAGACACCTCTACATACACACACATCTCTACAGACACCTCTACATACACACATCTCTACAGACACCTCTACATACACACACATCTCTACAGACACCTCTACATACACACATCTCTACAGACACCTCTACACACACACACATCTCTACAGACACCTCTACATACACACACATCTCTACAGACACCTCTACATACATACACACACATCTCTACAGACACCTCTACATACACACACACACATCTCTACAGACACCTCTACATACACACACATCTCTACAGACACCTCTACATACACACACACACATCTCTACAGACACCTCTACATACATACACACACATCTCTACAGACACCTCTACATACATACACACACATCTCTACAGACACCTCTACATACACACACATCTCTACAGACACCTCTACATACACACACACACATCGCTACAGACACCTCTACATACATACACACACATCTCTACAGACACCTCTACATACATACACACACATCTCTACAGACACCTCTACATACATACACACACATCTCTACAGACACCTCTACATACATACACACATCTCTACAGACACCTCTACATACATACATCTCTACAGACACCTCTACATACACACACATCTCTACAGACACCTCTACATACACACACACATCTCTACAGACACCTCTACATACATACATACACATCTCTACAGATTCCTCTACATACACACACATCTCTACAGACACCTCTACATACACACACATCTCTACAGACACCTCTACATACATACACACATCTCTACAGACACCTCTACACACACACACATCTCTACAGACACCTCTACATACATACACACACATCTCTACAGACACCTCTACATACATACACATCTCTACAGACACCTCTACATACATACACACATCTCTACAGACACCTCTACATACACACACATCTCTACAGACACCTCTACATACATACACACACATCTCTACAGACACCTCTACAGACATACACACACATCTCTACAGACACCTCTACATACATATATACACACATCTCTACAGACACCTCTACATACACACACATCTCTACAGACACCTCTACATACACACACACATCTCTACAGACACCTCTACAAACACACACACACATCTCTACGACACAGTCACACACACATTCTCTCTTTTGTTGTGTGTGTGTTTATCAATCTTTTTGTGAATTAGCTCCATCAAACACTGAGTGCGGTCATTATCACAGTAAAGCTGAAATCTATAATAACTAAATGAGTCTCCATAATCAATGAGGCATTAGATTAGTTATTGAACTGTAGAACTCCAGGGTGGACAACAATGACTTATGAGATGAAGACTGAAAATGTTTGATTATTATAAACCAAAGTACTTTATGCATTCAAATAAATAGATTCAAATGTGGTTAGAAGTTTGTGGACATGGCATTGATTCAAAACTTATTTTTCTTTTGATTATTATTCGGCCTTTTCTTCGTCCTCTAGCTCCTACAGTCATCTCCTTCTCCTTTGATGTGGGGAATGGTCCCGTGGAATTGGCCGTCCATTCACCCACGCCCCTCAATGACGACCAATGGCATCGGGTCATGGCAGAGCGGAACGTGAAGGAGGCGGTGCTACAACTGGATCTGAACTATAGGGAAGCTCGTCCCGCCCCTCCACAGGGACACACACGGCTAGAGCTGTTTAGTCAGCTTTATGTGGGTAAGAGAAAAAGAGAGATACACACACACACACACACACACACACACCAACATAAAAATAGTACAATACTGTACTATTGCATTTACATTTCATTCATCAGTCATTATATTTTAACTTTGCAAAGTTCAATAAGTTGGCGATATAGTTTGTGCCAGTATAACATTATGAAGACCCACAGTGTCTTTATATTCCCTTAAGTAGGTTCTCTGAAGCTTAGACACGACTGATGATAATGAAGATAAGACATCACACTGTTTCACACACACACACACACACACAAAGTTAAAGAATTATGTAAAACTAACCTAATTCACTTAGCCCTGACTCTCACTTTATGACCGTGTTTGAGTATTAACAGTTGCTGAGGATTAAGACTTTTCAACTGCACACAGAGACAATGAATTGTCCTCATTATGCCCCACAGAATGGCTCGACATTTTCATTGTGATATTCCTCCGCTCCCTCTCTTCTCGACACAATGACTGTGAAGGTCATTAGGAGAACAGAAGTTAAAGATGGCTTTATCTCTATCTCTTCTTTTCCCTCTATCTCACCCTGCTTTATGTGGCTGCGGACCTGCCAATACTTTAACACTGACGACAGGGAATAAAACTGGATTTAGGATGGAGGGAAAAACTGCTGAGCTTGAATTATATTATATTTCCTCCTTACTCTTTCTCTCTCTGGCTCTGAAAAGGTATTTTTCTCTGAGAAACACTTCTAAATTCCAATCAGACATTCCAAAGTCAGATAGTTCTGAATACCAAAAACACATTTTAAATTCCATCGTCTCATCAGTTTTTGGTGGTTTGGATGGAAGAACATTATCACATTGCAGATTCCTGAATGGCCGTTGAGACTAATAAAGTTGTATTGAATTGAATTGAATTGAAGTAAATAGAATCGGTCCTTATATGCCACCGTTAACCATACAGCCATACAGGAAGATATTGATTTGTGATGGGAAACTTTAATACCAGCTTATAAAGAGTGATAAAACTCACAGTAGACTTCTCCCCCACTATCTCATCTGCATGTACAGTAGGTTTCAGGGGAACCAACTCGTTGAATTACCCGTCAGGGATCAATCTATCAATCTAATCGACATCAGATCATCAACTTAACACAATCAGTTCTTCCATCACCTCCATACAGCCATGGGACCTATTGGTTTATACTGGATCAGAGAGCGGTATAAATCTGACTGTGTGCTAGGCTAGGCCGCTGCCTCTCTAGTAGCTCATCTGCATGTGTCAGAGCAGCGAGGGTATTTGCCTGGTCGGGGGAAATTGAATCAGGCTCAGATGGGATCTGCAGTGGGTGTGATTTGCATTCTAAAGCTGGTGTTTAAGCACAGAGGTACAGGGGAGAACACACCCCAATATCTCACTTAGGTGGTCCCTACATTATCTCGATTATTTAGAGTTTATATTATATGTTATGTTTAAAATGTTATATCATATTGCATTATTTCCTATATTTTCTGCATTTTTTCGCTCACTTTCTCTTTCATTTTCCATGTTTTTCCTTTCCTGTTCTCTTTGTTTCTCTTTTTTATTCATTCCATGTTCTCCTCGTCTCCCGTGTGTGTGACGGGCTCGGTCACTGCATGTGCATGTGCGTGTGCATGTGTGTGTGTGTGTGTGTTTGTGATGCAACTGTCACAGGGAAGCCAGCTTCGTTGACCTGCCAAGACAGTAGGTAACATTTAATAAAACTAGATACATAAATATGCATGATGATTTTCAGTTCATATCCATGCAGTCTTTTCCCATTGACATTCATACAGTGCCACTGGTAGTTATTTTGGACTGTGTCCATGCCTGCTAATGTCTCTCCTGGCCTTGGTTTGCTTAGTTTGGCTCAGAGAAAGAAGGTATTCTAGAGGTCCACACTGGCCTAATGGATGGTGTGAGTGTATGTGTCCCTCTAGGCATTGCTGTCCTAATGAATATAATATGCTAGTTCATTAGCACATCATTACAGAGTAATTTACCCTATGGAGACAGAGAGAGGCCAGGAGGAGTGCACCACACACACACACACACATATACATACATACACACACACACAACACTGATGTGGGCAACTCCAGTCCTGGAGGGCCACAGTGTCTGCCTGATGTAATCTCTACCTTTTAATCAAAGCCTGATGTAGACCTGGGTGTGTGATATCTCCAGCCAATCAGCCACACTAATTGATCAATTAAGTGCTAATGTTAGGTTAGATAGGGCTGGAGCGCCTCTCCTCTGGTCTGTTAAATCACTGTGACCATCAACTGTCATATATCCCTAACTCAACCTCAAGGGAAATTATCTCTATTCCTATTCCAAAAAAGTATCTCTCTCTGTACTCTCTTCTCTCTCTCTTTTCTCTAGGTGCAGCGGGGGGTCAGAGGGGGTTTCTGGGATGTATCCGCTCCCTCAGGATGAATGGCGTGACCCTTGACCTTGAGGAGAGGGCAAAGGTGACATTATCTTTTATTTCATCATCTTTTTTTAAAAAGTTGTCTTTACTAACGCAAATTAAGAGCATCCAAAAGTCAAACTCTACCTTTCTCTCTCTCACCATCTACCTCCCTCTCTCCATCTACCTCCCTCTCTCCCCCTCTCTCTCTAGGTAACTCCAGGTGTAAAGCCAGGCTGTCAGGGTCATTGTACCAGTTATGGGATGTACTGCAGGAACGGAGGAAAGTGTGTGGAGAAATATAATGGCTACTCCTGTGACTGCACTGCCACGGCATACGACGGACCCTTCTGCACTAAAGGTGAGAGCTAATCGCTGAACGCTTAAATTACTGCTAGGCTGTTGGACGGTGTAACCAGCAGCCTCGTTTGCAGAGGAACTACAACATTTACTCAGAAGTAAGCGTTAGTTTCTGTCAGTCGCAGTGAGACTTCATAGCCAGAAAGTTGATCCGTGACACATGAATTAATTTGTTTTCTAAACTTAAGCTTGTTTTCCTGTGTTCTACACCAGGCAGGGGTGACGAGACAGGGGAATATGTGTCAGAGGATAGCGGGAGGAAGAGAGGGGGGATAGAGGGAGGAAGAGAGGGGGGATAGAGGGGGGATAGAGGGAGGAAGAGAGGGGGAATAGAGGGGGGAAGAGAGGGGGGAAGAGAGGGGGGATAGAGAGGGGGGATAGAGGGAGGAAGAGAGGGGGGATAGAGGGGGGATAGAGGGAGGAAGAGAGGGGGGATAGAGGGGGGAAGAGAGGGGGGATAGAGGGGGGATAGAGGGAGGAAGAGAGGGGGGATAGAGGGGGGAAGAGAGGGGGGATAGAGAGGGGGAAGAGAGGGGGGATAGAGGGGGATAGAGGGGGGGAGGAAGAGAGGGGGGATATAGGGAGGAAGAGAGAGGGGGAGGAAGAGAGGGAGGAAGAGATGACTGCGTGTGGGAATATGCAAAGAAGCTGACATGAAAGTATCTCCCCAGTGTACCCCCTCTATTTGATACATACATAGGAGTGTGTGTGTGTGTGTGTGTGTGTGTGTGTGTGTGTGTGTGTGTGTGTGTGTGTGTGTGTGTGTAAAAACTGAAAATGAGGTCTTGAATGTAATGTAAAATACTGTGTGTGTGTTTATTTATTAACATGTGTGTTATGCCCTTCAGATACCCCAGAGGACCTTCTCCTCCCTCTGTTCTCCTATCTCTGTCATATGTATGAGTGCAGTCATAATTGCGATGCGTATTTCCATTATATTCATATTTACACCCGACTCCTGAGGTAGAATATTATTATCCCAACTGTCTCATTCTGCTGCTGCTGCCATACCCTGGGGTCACAGACAGACAACTCTGACTTCATAATGAACAACACACACACACACACACACACACACACAGACACACTTACACCAGAGAGTGAGGTTCATACCAGCATCTCCGCTGCCTCTGGCTACAGATATAGCTGTGTGTGTGTGTGTGTGTGTGTGTGTGTGTGTGTGTGTGTGTGTGTGTGTGTGTGTGTGTGTGTGTGTCTCTTCCTCTCTCTAAGATGTGGGGGGCTTCTTTGAGGCGGGGACTCTGGTGAGATACAACTTCCTGTCAGAGACAGCGGCAGCCAATCAGGACACGAGGTTTCTGGCCCAACCTTTGACTCCACAGGAAGTGAATCTGACAAGAGAAGAAGTAGCATTTAGCTTCAGCACGTCCAACACACCGGCTATACTGCTGTATGTCAGCTCCAAGACACAAGACTACCTGGCACTGGTGCTACGGCAGAATGGTGAGACACTGACACGTCTAATAAGACACACGCTCACAGACACACATCGGCTCTGCCGCTCTTCGCTTCTCAGATATGTTGCAAATGCAGTGTCTAAGGTCTCTCCATTTGTGTGTGTATGTGTGTGGTGTGGTGTGTGTGCATGTAGGAACTCTCCAGGTGCGGTATAACCTAGGCGGACTCAAGGAGCCGTTCACCATAGACGTGGACCAGCGTAACCTAGCCAACGGACAGCCACACACTATCAACATGTCCAGAAGCAACAGGACTATCACCATACAGGTACACACACACACACACACACACACACACACACACACACACAAACCAACCATTCTCTCCGCCATCAAAGCATTGTCTGTGATGATTTCAGACATGTCCATTTTAAGCCACAAGAGGGAGACAAAAGCCTCTAATTGTCTCAGGACTTGAAGAATTGACAATGGCTTGATGCTTCATGGATATGCTGATGATTGACTATGAAAAACCTCCAATGGTTTGCATCATGATCTCCTCTCCCCTTCCTTTCCCCTCCTTCTCTCACTCTCCCCCCTCTAGTTGGACCACTACCCCCCTGTCAGTTACTCTCTCCCAGAGGCATCAGACACACAGTTCAACCTGGTCAAGACATTATTCTTGGGGAAAGTATTTGGTGAGTACAGGCACCTCAAATGTGTATTTGACCCGTCTGCTTGGCCCTGGCAGAGACAATAGGTCTATACAGAGAGCACAAACAGAAGTGTTCAGACCTGTTGTAGTTACGCTGTGTGCCCACCAGAGGGAACTAGAAGACAGTGTTTCACCAGGACACAGTCATGAAGGAGAGAGGTCTACTGTGGCGAGACATATTATATATTTCTAAAATGTTAGTCTGGTTTGGTTTCTGTAACAAGATGTTCAATAGATATATTTTGCTCTAGGTATATGATCAGTTACCTGGCATTACTGGTGTAGTGTGTTAGTCCTGAGCACGTTCAGTGGGGTGCAACCTTACAGAACGTTCAAATAGAAATGTTATGTAGAGCGGACGCTTCTCTGTAGAATAATAGGGATTCTCTATTCAAGACATTTATAGCTGCAACACTCATAATGTTGTGCACTCCTGTACACGACCCTGGCGTAGTAGTATAATATTCCTTACTTCTTGTTTGTTCCCGATCACTGATTTGGTATTCCATAACTCCTGGTTTTCCCGCTCTGTTCTGTGTTGGTGGCAGTCAGTGGGGTAGAAGGAATAGCTGAGTTCACTTCCCAGCAAGAACCATTGATCGATGTACAGCCGACTAATAGCACAGGGAATAATGCCCCTTTCCCTGTCAGACACACTCATACACACATACACACAGCACTTACAGCATTTATGCACGGACGCAGGCACACATGCGCACACACACACCACAGTAACCCCACCTGGCAATGCAGAGCTGCCGTTCAAGGACTGAAGGACACAACAAAAGGCAAAGTCACCATCGCTCTGCCAGTTCACCTTTCCAACAGATAATTCATGCACAATTATGCATTTCACAATATGGATTTATTTCTAGATGGGGTTTCAACAACAACAACAAAAGTTTAACCGAAACTTAGACCTTATATGCAATATGGGCCCCATCCGACCGCAAGGCGCTACAGAGGGTAGTGTGGACAGCCTAGTACATCACTGGGGCTGAGCTCTCTGCCATCCAGGACCTCTACACCAGGTGGTGTCAGAGGAAGGCCCCAAACATTGTCAAAGACTCCAGCCACCCAAGTCATAGACCGTTCTCACTGCTACTGCACGGCAAGCGGTACCGGAGCGCCAAGTCTCGGACCAAACGGCTCCTGAACAGCTTCTACCCCCAAGTCATAAGACTGTTAATCAAATGGCTACCCGGACTATTTGCATTGACCCCCCTTTTCTTTTGCATTGACATTCTTGCACTTGCTCTATGCACACTCACTGGAATCTACCCACACACTCACACATACTACACTGACACACCAAAACACGCTCACACACACAAAACACACACACACACACTGACACATAGACACTCTTCACATACGCTGCTGCTACTCTGTTTATTATCTATCCTGATTGCCTAGTCACTTTTACCCCTACCTACATATACATATTACCTAAACTACCTCGTACCCCTGCACATTGACTCGGTACCGGTACTCCTTGTATATAGCCTCGTTATTAGTATTGTGTTACTATTTCATTTTTATTTGCTTTTTATTTATTTTTCAAATTTTTACTCTGCATCGTTAGGGCTCGTAAGTAAGCATTTCACAGTAAAGTCTACACTTGTTGTATTTGACAAATTAAATTTGATATACAGAAGAGCGTGTCAAAATAGACTTGTATCTCTCTTTACAGTTTAGATCTGACCAACATTCTGACATCACTCAGAACCATCAGTCTTGCTCTCAATACTTGCAATGCTGAGGGAACATTTTCAAAACCTTTGTCCATGGGAGGTAAGGGATTATACTTTATACAGTTTGAGATGCACACACAACAATCTTGATCTGTAGTATTCCAAACTAATCAAGTGCTGAACATTTTACAATTTAGTCACAACTTGGAGATGACCAGTGGGGCTGAGTTTTCACCACTACAGCTAAGATAGGGGTTGAAATATGGATAGAGTTTCTCAGTGAAGTTGCATCCATTGAAGGAGTAGATATGAGACTTGGCCTCCACATCATAGAAGGAGACCTGACCTTTCTCATAATCCACAAACACCCCCACCTTCTGGGGCTTCTCTCTCAGGGAGAGAGGGACAGGGTAGTAAGTGCTGGCTCCATACCCATTCTTGCCATTCAGCCACACAGTCCAGAGTCCATCAGAGCTCAGGTTTGAACTCCCCTTCCTGTCGATGGACTCTCTGGCTACTCCTAGCCACCACCATGTCTTCCCCTTTACCTGCACCTCATAGTAGAATCTCCCAGAGGAGAAACCCTCCTTACCCAGGACAGAGAAACTATTGTTAAATCTCTTTGTGTGATCAAGGAGTTCCTGTCTTGTGTCTCCACATCCCACTTGTTTCCTGTCCTTAGAAAGAACAAGGAATGAAAATGCTGTTCCAGAATCAAGAGTCACATCCACTGCATACTGCTGCATACACTTCAGCTCAGCGTCACACAATTTCTCCATTGCTTTATTGACTTCCTTCTGAAGCTCCGAAATTTCCCTCGCAGTCTCCTTCAACTTAGACAGAGCTCTCCTCATCATGTTGCCCACACACAAATCACTGTGAACACAGATCTGAGACCAGTCCTTGGTGGGAGGAAGGTGACAGAGGGGTGGGGAGCTCTGGAGGAGGTGGAGTTGGTCCTCAGTGTGTGACAGCTGCTCCAGCTCAGTACGTCTCCTCTGTAGCTCAGTGATTTCCTGCTCTAGCTCTTCAATGAGCCCCTCAGCCTGCCGCTGGGTTGCTTTCTGCTTCTCCCTAATCACCTCAAGGAGTTCAGCATGGCTTCTCTCAATGGAGCACACCAGAGCAGTGAAGACATATACGGTGTGTGCCATCTCTCTCTCTGCATCTTTCTTGCTGAGCTTTACTGAGTGTTTGATCTCCTGAACCTTCTGCAGTCTGTCCTGGATCATCTGCTGAACTTCTGCCTCAGTCTTCACCAGCTGAGCCTTCCTTTGTCCAAACTCTTCCTCTAGAGGGACGGTGAGGTGAGTCTTGTGGTCTGTCTCAGTGCAGAACTTACACACACACGTCTGGTCAGTCCTACAGAACATCTCCAGGAGTCTCTCGTGCTTCTTACACATCCTGTCTTCCAGGTTCTCCACAGGTTCGATCAGCTTGTGTCTCTTTAGACCAGCAACTCTATAATGAGGCTGCAGGTGAGTCTCACAGTAAGAGGTCAGACACTCCAGGCAGGACTTCAGGGCCTTGTGCTTTCTCCCAGTGCAGACATCACAGGCCACCTCTCCTGGCTCAACAAAGGACTCATCTCTGTCTCTGTCTCTCATCCTCTTAAAATGATCTGCAACATCTCTGAGTGTTGTGTTGATTTTGAGCTCAGGTTTTCTGTAAAACATATCCTTACACATTGGACACTGACACAGGCCAGTCCTATTCCAGTATCCGCTGATACAGGCCTTGCAGAAGTTGTGACCACATGGAGTAGTGACTGGCTCAGTGAACACATCCAGACAGATACAGCACATTATCTTCTCTTTGAGCAAGAGACTGCGAGGGGACGCCATATCTGGAACACAATAATAGAGAAACCATATATGAACTTCCTGGAAGGACTCGGCTATTCATGGCTTTGTTGACTAAGGGTTAGTTAAGCTGTAACTTTCCTGAAACATCACTACAGACAAATGTCCGCAGTTCACCTCAGCAAAACATTTGAAAACCTCCCTCTTTCACACACAAGGTAATGGGGGTGCTGACAGTTTTAATCAAACACTCAAAATGTGACTGATGATAGCCTAGCTATCTTTTGATTGACAGACAAGCTACATACATAACCAGCTAGCTGCCCAGCTTGTGTTTTTCCTCAACTTTACTCTCATATGCTTGTAAAATTGCAAATGAGCTGCATAAATGTATTTCGCAACTGAACCATTGTGGTAGAAAATAGTTTAAACCTGTCCACCTCTCTCACCTGAGTGTGTGGGAGTTTTCCTGTTTTCTTGTTGAATGTTGGACACCGTGCTGCTGTGTTGTTGTTAGCCTTGTGAGGAGCAGCAGACTTTGTTTCGGTATGCAATGCCCTGCTTTAGTTTACTTTCACTTCAGTAAAATTACATCAGGAGGCCCCTCTCTTCACTGACTCCCTCTTTCCTTCACTATCTCCTTTCCGCCCTCCTTTTCCTCAATCCCTGCTCAGAACTGGCACGTATCCAGAATTTCCAGTTAGAAATGCAGAAAAAATTAAACTGATTATACAGGGTTAAAATAGAGAGAGAAATAGGAACTGCAAATGTTAGAAAGAGTTAGCTACCTGCCCAATTTATTTTCCTAACTCTTACAAGTCTCAACTTAGGCAGACAAGTTTGTTTTCTAGCCACAAGCATAAACTAGATATCTGGGGAGGGATCATTTGGACGACTGACTGACTGAACCGAATCCGTTCGTTTCCACTCAACTCTCGCTGCGCGACATACATTTTGGGCACCAGGCATGTCCGTATAGCCTCTCCCTTGTTGACTCATGGCGCTTTCAAGACAACTGGGAACTCGAAGAAAAAAAAACTAGGTCAAATCATGATGTCGGTGATCTTCAGGTGAGCGCTCTAGAAAGATGCCAGAGTTTCCGACTTGGAATTCCGAGTTAGACCGTTTAAAATATTTTTCCCAGTCAGAGTTCGCAGTTGTCTTGAACGCACTGAAGTCGGACATTTCCAAGTTCGCAGTTTTGAATGCGGCATCAAGCTAAAATGTAGCTTTCATGAAACGTCACTACAGACAAAGTTCCACAGTGAACTGATGATAGCTAGCTTGTTTATGGTTAACAGCCACGCTACATACATAGCCAGCTACCTGCCCAATTTATTTTCCTAACTCTTACACTCATATGCTTGTAAAATTACAGAAAATAAACTACATTTCTGTATTTAGCATCATCTGTGATTTTGCCTTTTTACTGTGTTTTCTTAAATTTACCATTCCACCTGATTTCAATGTAGTTTGTAGCCAAATTACCACCTGTATCACCTCTTCTGCAAGATGTTTTGGGATCAGTCCAACTATTGTGTAAAGGCCTTGTTACACGGTGTATTTAGATTTGGAGTAGTCACTTAAGTCATATTAGCTGATACATAACAATCTAGATACTTCATATGATTGTCTAAAGAGATTATAACAGGATTTTAATCAAAGGAGGAGCAGGTGAACTCAGTTGAGGAAAACAAGGAGCACTGAGCTTGTTGCTCTTTATTCTCTCTCACCGGAGTGTGCAGGTCTTTTTCCAATTTTCTTGTGAAGTGGACTCTACTGCTGTGTTGTTGTAGGTAGCCTTGTAAGGAGCAGAAGAGAGTTTGTTTCTGTGTGCAGTTCCCTGCTTCCTAGTTTTCTGTAGCTTCAGCAAAGTGACATCACTAGGCCCCTCCCTCATTGCCTATGCGCATCCATCTTTTACTCACTCTCTCCTGCACTGTATAGAACACTGTAGATTCTAAATTCTTGGTCGAACAAAAAAAATGTGCATGCAGAACTATAAATAGTGTAGGTTCTAAACATTGCATTTCAATCTGCAGTGTTGTACATCTTTCAGCCCACCTAATAAGCATCTGCCATGCTCTACCATGTGTTTCCTTCACTTAAAGAGACAGCACTGCTGTGCAATCTGGATGCATGTCAATAGTATTAAATGGCATCCTTCTCTCATCTCCATAGAAATAGATAGAGGACTCATCTTTGTATTTGTGTCATTGTAGGGTCTGTGACAGCATGGGCAGCACCATTGAGGCAATCTTCATTTTGAAGTAGTCACCTTTCTTCTTCACGATTGGCTGATCTCTCCTGATGCCCCAGTTGAACATGACTCCAACAGGGTCACCAGAAGGGATCAGCCAATGAAGTTGGATGTCCCACCCAGTTGACTACATTAAAATGGTGGAAGCCCTCAATGGTGCTGCCCATGCTAATACAGTTTTTTTTGCCACTACAGGCCTCTATCATTCTCTATGCTCATCTCTCATCTGCACTGATCTAAAAACATGTTTTTGTTTAAGCTTTTCACTTGTATGCTATTATGCTTGCCAATTTCAGTAGTGCTTCAGAGAAAACTTCTCTGTAAAAAAGGCCCAAAAATATCTCTTTATTTTTCCTCACTTTTGATCTTGATGACATAATTCTACATGATTTCAAATGTACATTTTCACATTTCAACATTACATCTAAATATGCAAAACATGCATATGTACACTTCATATACATTTTTCGCTCTAAAAATACAATTATTGAACCAAAAGTAATTTGAGGAACCCTGTGTCAATTTTGAATGGAAAATACAATGTTTTTATAAAAACGTGTATAACAATACATCTAAACAGAATTACGGAAGCAAGAAATGTAGTGACACCAATTAGATTATCATGAAGGATGCAAATAGATAATAAATAGATCATCTTAGTTATGTTTTAATTCCCCCCTCCAATTTGTTCATTGATTTTCCTCTCATGTCATAAAAAAATACATTTACATTTTCATTATGATGTAATATTATGCCTCTTTGGGACAGGTAGTATTCTCCCCTCAAACATCACCAGGATCAGCCACTGGACAGCTATTTTAATGAAAAATAGTACCCCAGGGTAGCATACAGCTGAACCCCACTAAACAGCCCTGCCCTTTAGGCATTGACCTAGAACTCAAACTCAGTGTGTCTGATTGACAGGGGAAATAACCAATGGGGCTGAGTTTTCTCCACCATAGTTATCACAAGGGTTCAAGTATGGATAGAGTTTATCAGTGAATATGCAGCCAGTGAAAGAGTAAATATGAGACCTGGCCTCCACATCATAGAAGGAGACTTCACCCTCCTCATAATCCACAAACACCCCTACCTTTTGGGGCTTCTCTGTCAGGAAGAGGGGGACAGGGGGGGCAGTACATGCCTCATACTCATTCCTTTTACTCAGCCTCATAATCCAGATGCCATCCTTATGACTCTCCACCTTAGTTTCCTTTGTGATGATGGACCCTCTGGCCACTCCTAAACTCCAGTCTGTCTTCCCCTTTACCTGCACCTCGTAATAAAATCTCCCTAAGGAGAAGCCCTGCTTTCCCAGGACAGAATAATGATCATCAAACCTGTTTAAGTTGTAAGGGCGAATCTGTCTTCTGTCTCTATGTGTTACTACTTTCCCATCCTCAGACAGGATAAGACAGAGATGTGCGGTATTGGGGTCCAGATCCACATCCACTGAACACTGCTGCATCTTACTCAGATTGTTGTTATAAAATGTATCTATTTCTTTACGAAGTGTCTCCTCCAGTTGTGACAGAACTCTCCTTACATTCCCCAGACACAGCTGGCTGTGAACACTGATATCAGACCAGTCCTTGGTGGGAGGAAGGTGACAGAGGGGTGGGGAGCTCTGGAGGAGGTGGAGTTGGTCCTCTGTGTGTGACAGCTGCTCCAGCTCAGTACGTCTCCTCTTTAATTCAGTGATTTCCTGCTCCAGCTCTTCAATGAGCCCTTCAGCCCACCTTTCTGCTGTTTTCTGTTTCTCCTCAACCACCTTAATGAGCTCAGCCTGGCTTCTCTCAATGCAGTGCACCAGAGCATTGAATAACTCCATGCTGTCTGCTATCTCTCTCTCAGCTGCTCTTTTGCTGAATTTTACTGAGTGTTTGATCTCCTGAACCTTCTGCAGTCGGTCCTGGGTCATCTGCTGAACTTCTGCCTCAGTCTTCACCAGCTGAGCCTTCCTCTGTCCACACTCTTCCTCTAGAGGGACGGTGAGGTGAGTCTTGTGGTCTGTCTCAGTGCAGAACTTACACACACACGTCTGGTCAGTCCTACAGAACATCTCCAGGAGTCTCTCGTGCTTCTTACACATCCTGTCTTCCAGGTTCTCCACAGGTTCGATCAGCTTGTGTCTCTTTAGACCTGCAACTCTATAATGAGGCTGCAGGTGAGTCTCACAGTAAGAGGTCAGACACTCCAGGCAGGACTTCAGGGCCTTGTGCTTTCTCCCAGTGCAGACATCACAGGCCACCTCTCCTGGCTCAACAAAGGACTCATCTCTGTCTCTGTCTCTCATCCTCTTAAAATGATCTGCAACATCTCTGAGTGTTGTGTTGATTTTGAGCTCAGGTTTTCTGTAAAACATATCCTTACACATTGGACACTGACACAGGCCAGTCCTATTCCAGTATCCACTGATACAGGCCTTGCAGAAGTTGTGACCACATGGAGTAGTGACTGGCTCAGTGAACACATCCAGACAGATACAGCACATTATCTGCTCTTTGAGCAGGAGACTGCGAGGGGACGCCATATCTGGAACACAATAATAGAGAAACCATATATGAACTTCTTGGAAGGACTCGGCTATTCATGGCTTTGTTGACTAAGGGTTAGTTAAGCTGTAACTTTCCTGAAACATCACTACAGACAAATGTCCGCAGTTCACCTCAGCAAAACATTTGAAAACCTCCTTCTTTCACACACAAGGTAATGGGGGTGCTGACAGTTTTAATCAAACACTCAAAATGTGACTGATGATAGCCTAGCTATCTTTTGATTGACAGACAAGCTACATACATAACCAGCTAGCTGCCCAGCTTGTGTTTTTCCTCAACTTTACTCTCATATGCTTGTAAAATTGCAAATGAGCTGCATAAATTTATTTCGCAACTGAACCATTGTGGTAGAAAATAGTTTAAACCTGTCCACCTCTCTCACCTGAGTGTGTGGGAGTTTTCCTGTTTTCTTGTTGAATGTTGGACACCGTGCTGCTGTGTTGTTGTTAGCCTTGTGAGGAGCAGCAGACTTTGTTTCGGTATGCAATGCCCTGCTTTAGTTTACTTTCACTTCAGTAAAATTACATCAGGAGGCCCCTCTCTTCACTGACTCCCTCTTTCCTTCACTATCTCCTTTCCGCCCTCCTTTTCCTCCATCCCTGCTCAGAACTGGCACATATCCAGAATGGTACAAGTTAACATTACAGAATTTCCAGTTAGAAATGCAGAAAAAATTTAACTGATTATACAGGGGGTTAAAATAGAGAGAGAAAGAGGAACTGCAAATGTTAGAAAGAGTTAGCTACCTGCCCAATTTATTTTCCTAACTCTTACAAGTCTCAACTTCGGCAGACAAGTTTGTTTTCTAGCCACAAGCATAAACTAGATATCTGGGGAGGGATCATTTGGACGACTGACTGACTGAACCGAATCCGTTCGTCTCCACTCAACTCTCGCTGCGCGACATACATTTTGGGCACCAGGCATGTCCGTTTAGCCTCTCCCTGGTTGACTCATGGCGCTTTCACGACAACTGGGAACTCGAAGAAAAAAAACTAGGTCAAATCATGATGTCGGTGATCTTCCGGTGAGCGCTCTAGAAAGATGCCAGAGTTTCCGACTTGGAATTCCGAGTTAGATGACCGTTTAAAATATTTTTCCCAGTCAGAGTTCGCAGTTGTCTTGAACGCACTGAAGTCGGACATTTCCAAGTTCGCAGTTTTGAATGCGGCATCAAGCTAAAATGTAGCTTTCATGAAACGTCACTACAGACAAAGTTCCACAGTGAACTGATGATAGCTAGCGATTAGTTACCGGAGTGTAACTCCAGTTCTATGAGTGGAGCGGAGCCCCATAGGGGAGCTCTGCTCCTAGTGGTTTACCCTCTGCCCTAAGGCAGAACAGCCTGAAGCAAAATTATGCACACACCTACAGCCAATAGGAGTACAGGTGTCCCTATATAAGGAACCCCGTTCCCTCAATCTGCCTCCCGAGATATTATCTTCAGCGAGACTAGAGAGGGTCGGTAGGGCCTTAAGTCCTATGGGGCTCCGCTCCACTCATAGAACTGGAGTTACACTCCGGTAACTAATCGTTCTATATCGTGGAGCTCCGCCCCATAGGGGAGCTCTGCTCCTAGTGGTTTAAGGCGGAGCGAAACGCTCCAAAATGTACTCCCTGCCGAGCCTAACACTTCCCATTAAAAAATGAAAAGGTCAAGCCCAGCAATGGCTGCAACCAATTCCCGCAGTACTGCGACTAAAAACCCATCAGGGCGTCACAATATACCGCGTCATCGGTTATAGACCCGCCCCATCTAGCTCAATGACAATGTCAATGGCTATTGGGCAGATCAATAGAATAGACGCCGTGCTAATCTGTACTAGCAGATAGCCGTGCCTCAATATTCTATGGAACAAAATATACCAGTCATACTAAACTGAACCTCAGATAGATGACCTCACATTCTGTCCACTCAGTACATGTTTCTATATGCTGACACTGTCAGCCAGGAGACATGCCACAGAATATGCTCTTCATCCAAAGCGGACCTGATAGAGACCAGTCTATCATCCTGCTTCTCCCTCCTCTACCTCAAGATTCCCCTTCAGCTGTGCTGAGTGCAATCGAGATTGGAGTTAAAGGGCTTATCCTTGACATAAGTCTTCCTAACCAGAGCGGACCTGATTGGAACCTGTCCAAGGTCCTGCTCTGTCCTCTTTTTCTAGCTCAAGAACGCCTTTCAGCTCTGCTGAAATTTGATCGAACAAAAGAGTTAGAAAACATGTCCATAATATGTTACTTCTAATAAAAGCGGACTTGTGAACTTATTCACAATCCTGCTTTCTTTCTCTATTCTGCTCATGATCTCCCTTCAGCCACGCTGAGTACAGACCGAGCCAAAGAGTTAGAAGACATATCCAACAGATAGAAACGGATAAAAGGAGACGGTGTCGACCATGACGCTGCTCTACAAATATCCTCTACCTCTGTTCCTCTGAAAAGAGCAGTAGAAGCTGCTACTCCACGAGTGGAGTGCGCTCTAATACCCTGAGGCGGTTGTTGCCCCGCCGCCTCGTACGCCGTCTCAATGCCTTCACAAAGCCAATGAGACAAACGCTGTTTTGAAAGTGGTCTACCCAATGCAGCCGCACCGTGACACACAAACAGCTGAGGCGATGACCTAACCGCTGCTGTGCGCCTAACGTAACACGCCAAAGCGCGTACTGGGCACAGACAGTGAAGCTTTTCCTCACTCCTCTCCCCATGGGGAGGGGGATGAAAAGCCCACAATTCCACGATCTGCGATCTATATGCACTGTTAATAACCTTCGGCACAAATGCCGGGTTAGGACGTAACACCGCTCTGCTCAGATCGCCATTAATGGCTAAGCAGTCGGGTCTCGTCGACAGTGCACACAAATCGCTGACTCGTTTAGCAGTAGTCAAGGCGAGCAACAGCGCCGTCTTGATAGACAGCATCTTGAGGGGTATTTGATTCAATGGCTCGAACGGCGACTTACATAGCGCTTCGAGAACCAATGCCAAATCCCACTTGGGCAGCGTAGCTCTAGGTCTTGGCCTAAGCCGTTGCGTTCCCAATAGAAAACGTTTCACTAATGAGTGACTGAACACACTTTTTCCGTTAAACCCTTCATGACCAGCTGAAATTGCCGCTGCAAACACTCGAATAGTGGAGGGCGATTTCTGCTTATCAAACATAGACTGTAGGAATGAGAGCACACTCTCTACCTGACAGCTCATGGGGTCCACGTCCTGTGTATCACACCATCGTGAGAAAACGTTCCATCTGCTCGTATACAACCTAGAAGTGGAACCGGCTCTTGCGCCCTGTATTGTTCTGATCACTGCATCAGACAACCCACGGCGCTTTAACCTGTCCCATTCAGGAACCAAGCCTTCAGTGGTTGGCCGATTATGGGCCATTGCCCTATCGAGCCTCCCGCCTGAATCAAAGCGTCTCGTCGATGTGGAATTGGCCAGGGTGGCGCAATCAACATCTGACTCATCTCTGCAAACCACGGAGCCCCCGGGCGATCGGGCGCTATCAGTATCACTGACAGCTCCTCTGACCTCACCCTGGCTAACAGTGGGAGAATGCAAGACAGCGGAGGGAATGCATACAGGAGAACTCTCGGCCACGGGTAGTGCGCGAATGCGTCTCTTCCCAATGGCGGTTCGTCCTGGTTTCTCAGAGAGAACCATAGGGGACACTGCGCGTTCACACGTGACGCGAACAGGTCCACTTCGGCTCTCCCGAATTGTTCCCAAATCTGTAGAACAATGTCCGGGTGCAGACACCCCTCGTCGTCTCGAGGACCCCCTCTTGACATGATGTCTGCCCCTACGTTCAAGTAGCCCGGAATGTGTGCTGCTCTCAACGAGCGAAGGTGCTTGTGAGCCCACAGCCACAATTCCACTGCCGCCCGATGAAGGGCGGGAGACCTGACCCCTCCCTGGCGGTTTATGTGAGCCACTGTGGTTCGGTTGTCTGACCAGACCAACACATCGCGACCCCGAAGGGTAGACGCGAAGTGGGTCAAGACCAGTCGCACCGTTTCCAACTCTAGGAGGTTGATGTGACGACCTGATTGAGGCCATGCACCTCCTATCGCTTGAGACTGACATGTCCCTCCCCATCCAGTCAGAGAGGCATCTGTAAACACTGGAATGTAGGATGACACCTTGCCCATCGGGACTCCGTGCGTGAGAACGCACGGGTTCCGCCAATAGTCCAGGTCTGCTCTTAGCGAGAGAGGAACCACCACCAACCGATGACGTTGACGCACTGGGTCTAGTCTTAGTTGGGCGAACCACCGCTGTGCTTTGCGCATATGCAGAAGCCCTAGCGGGACCACAGAGTGGGCTGCCGACATGAGACCCAAAAGTGACATGATCGATAGCGCCGTTACTGTGTGATTCGGACGACACTTCCTCAGGGCTAGTAACAATGCTGCCCTTTGAGGGTCCGAAATTCGTGCCCTCATCATTACAGTGTCTAGCTGTAGCCCCAGGTAGACAATCTGATGACTGGGCCAGGGTGCGCTCTTTTTCCAATTCACAGCAAACCCCAGACGCGTGAGATGAATCACTGTCTGTGTCGTGTGTGTGAACGCCAGCTCTGCTGACGGGGCGAGAATCAGCAGGTCGTCTAGGTAGGCTAATAGCCTTATCCCTTGACGACGCAGCGGTTCCAATGCCGCCTCCACACATTTGGAAAACGTTCGAGGTGCCAGGGCGTACCCAAACGGCATCCTTGTGAACTCGTACGCCACCCCTTGAAAGGCGAACCGCAGAAACTTTCTGTGGCGCGATTGTATCGGCACATGAAAGTACGCGTCCTTTAGGTCTATGCTTGTACAAAAACCTCCCTTCTGAACACATTCCAGTAGGCGTTTTGTCGTCAGCATTCGGAAGGGCCGTTTGGTTATGCTCTCGTTGAGAATGCGTAAATCCAAAATCAGCCTCACTCCCCCCGTCTTTTTTGGCACTAGGAAATAGGGCGAGTATAGCCCCTTGTTCCTTTGCTCTCGGGGAACTACTGTGACCGCCTCCTTCGCCAAAAGTTCCGTAATCTCTGATCTCAGAGCGGCTACTTTGTCTGGCGTTTTCATCACCGTTTCCACCACTCCCCTGAACGGGGGTGGGGTCCGATGGAATTGGAGGGCATAACCCTTCTCTAACGTCTGTTCTAGCCAGCGTGAGAGGGTACAGCTTCGACGCCACTGCCAGCAATGCAGAGAAAGCGGGTGCGCACGAAGCTGTGGTGCGTCCAGTAGGAAGGACCTGTATTCCTCTATGGCCCTCGCCGCCGCTATTCCCCAGCACTGGGTTGGTGGAATAGCCCAAGGCGGGCCCCCTTTGAAAGGGAGAGGACACATCAGCTCGTTCTGGGAGAGTCGGGGGCTTTGATACGTTGGTTACGACCGTAACTCCAGTAATCTTGCCCTCCGTGAACGCAGCACGGGTCTGAACTGCACTGTCTGAGGTACTGGCCTGAGACAGAGCGCTCTTCCCGGAAAGCGATTGCGTCATCATGTCATTGTCTGACTGAGACTGCCGCTTAGCATGAGACTTATCCTTTACAGAACTCAACAGAATCTGAAAGGTGTGATCTCTGACTGATACCACACGGTGGTGCCACAATGCCTCTTTACTGGTCTTAAGCGGCTGTTCAACGACACACTCAATGTGTGGTGAGCTGCGCTCAGAGCCATGGGCATTGATACGTTCAGAATAAGCCGGAGGCGTCCATACCTTGGTTATACCTGTAACCCTGGTATTCCCGCTCTCCGTGAACGTCGCACGGGTCTGATCTGCGCTGACTGAGGCATTAGCCTGCAGCAAGGCGTCATTCCCGGTTAGCGGCTGCGTCTTCATGTCACATTGGGACAGAGACAGCTGTCTGCTGAATGTGAGGTATCCTGAGATAAGCCAAGACGGTGTCTTGGTATCTTTCCTCCCTTCACCTCCTGTGTGCGTTCAGCTCTGCACCTCTGGTGGGCTGAACTACGCTCAGTGTGGTGAGTATTAGCGCGTTCAGAAAGAAGTGGGGGCGCCGATACACTGGGAAACTTCGTCACCGTGGTAATCGGGCCCTCCGTGAACGCAGCATGGGTCTGAATCGCACTAACCGAGACCTTAGTCTGCGATAGTGCGCCATCCCCAACTAGCGGCTGCGTCATCATGTCTCCTGACTGAGACTGCAGCCTGCTATGAGAGGCACTCACTACAGTACTCCTTGGAGTCTGTAATGTGAGGTCTCTTTGAGATAAACCAAGACGGCGTCTAGGTATTATTCCTCCTTTCACCTCCTGTGTGCGTTCAGCTCTGCACCTCTGGTGGGCTGAACTACACTCAGTGTGGTGAGCCTGGGCGCGTTCAGGAAAAGGTGGGGGCGCCGATACACTGGGCACCTTCGTGACCGTGGTAATCGGGCCCTTCTTGAACGCAGCATGGGTCTGGGTCGTACTAACAGAGACCTTAGTCTGTGATAGTGCGCCACCCCCAATGTGGTTATTATCAGCGCGTTCTGAGAGAAACGGGGGCGCCGATACGTGGTTACGCCCGTAACCGTAGTAATCAGGCCCTCCGTGAACGCAGCACGGGTCTGAACTGCACTGACTGAGGCGTTAGCCTGAGACAGAGCGCCGTCCCGGATAGCGGTCGCGTCATCATGCCATTATCTGGCTGAGACTGCAGCCTGCTATGTGAGACACTCACTACGGCACTCCTAGGAGTCTGTAAAGTGAGGTCCTATAAGGTACACTTAATACCTTTTATATACCTGCCTTATGTGTGCATTCAGCAACGCACCATGGTGGGCTGAGCTGCACTCATAGTGGTAAGAGAGAGAGCGAGAGTGAGGAAGGTCGAACGCTCTCGGATGTATTATGGAAAAGGGGCTCTTTCTTGACAGTGTCAAGTAGAGCCAACTCTTTATTACACACATCAACAAAAAACATTCTCCTCCATACACTCAACGGTAGAGTGGGGGGGGGACAGTGGGCTCGGTCACAGCAGGCGCTGTGCCGTCTTCCGTTCTCTCCCCCTCGCCTGTCATAAACGGCGTCTCTTCTGGCCGGCCCTTCGGGTGATGCCAGGATGACGCTTTAATGACCTCTCTCGCCGGCACCTCTGGCGCTGCAGGGGGGGGGCGAGGCCCGCTCCCTTGCTGCTGGAGGCCGCCGTCTGACGCCAAGCTGTAGCGAGAGTAACGGCCGCCCTTCCTCATATCCACTTCCGGGTTGGAGGGAATGGGGGGCAGCTTAATCTCCCGCTGTTTAGCAGCCCACTCAATGAGACCTGAGAATTCAGGCACAGAGAGGCTGTGGCGTCATCATCCAGGGATGTAATGACCTCACAATTTCCCGAAGGAAAAGGGGGGTTAAACATCTGGGTCAGTGTAATGAATTGTTCCAATAGAATATTCATTTCTTCCCCAATAGCCCTGTCATCTCCTGAGTCAGTGCCCTCAGATGATGCCTCAGCTGAGACTAACACTGATAGCACATCCTCAAGAGGAATATCCTCCCTAAAAATGCCCAATGCTGCTTCCACTCCTTCAAAAAAGGAGGGCGCAGCTGGCGCATAGTGGGGGATTGATGAAGCTGTCCCTGGCGTGCTGTGCCTCTCAACCCACGAAAACAATGTCGGGGGGGGTCGACAGCCGCCAAGGGGAACAGCGACATTGAGCTCTGAAAAGAGCTTTTGTTAAATGCTTACCTTAGGATAAGCTTGGTGTGCTCATTGTAGGAAGACGTTGATGGCTGGATATCAACGACGAGATCTTCCTGAGTCTTCTATGGCTTCTTCAATTCTAGTCCAGTCGCTGAAGATAATGGGAGGCAGATTGAGGGAACGGGGTTCCTTATATAGGGACACCTGTACTCCTATTGGCTGTAGGTGTGTGCATAATTTTGCTTCAGGCTGTTCTGCCTTAGGGCAGAGGGTAAACCACTAGGAGCAGAGCTCCCCTATGGGGCGGAGCTCCACGATATAGAACTTGTTTATGGTTAACAGCCACGCTACATACATAGCCAGCTACCTGCCCAATTTATTTTCCTAACTCTTACACTCATTTGCTTGTAAAATTACAGAAAATAAACTACATTTCTGTATTTAGTATCATCTGTGATTTTGCCTTTTTACTGTGTTTTCTTACATTTACCATTCCCACTGATTTCAATGTAGTTTGTAGCCAAATTACCACCTGTATCACCTCTTCTGCAAGATGTTTTGGGATCAGTCCAACTATTGTGTAAAGGCCTTGTTACACGGTGTATTTAGATTTGGAGTAGTCACTTAAGTCATATTAGCTGATACATAACAATCTAGATACTTCATATGATTGTCTAAAGAGATTATAACAGGATTTTAATCAAAGGAGGAGCAGGTGAACTCAGTTGAGGAAAACAAGGAGCACTGAGCTTGTTGCTCTTTATTCTCTCTCACCGGAGTGTGCAGGTCTTTTTCCAATTTTCTTGTGAAGTGGACTCTACTGCTGTGTTGTTGTAGGTAGCCTTGTAAGGAGCAGAAGAGAGTTTGTTTCTGTGTGCAGTTCCCTGCTTCCTAGTTTTCTTTAGCTTCAGCAAAGTGACATCACTAGGCCCCTCCCTCATTGCCTCTGCGCATCCATCTTTTACTCACTCTCTCCTGCACTGTATAGAACACTGTAGATTCTAAATTCTTGGTCGAACAAAAAAAATGTGCATGCAGAACTATAAATAGTGTAGGTTCTAAACATTGCATTTCAATCTGCAGTGTTGTACATCTTTCAGCCCACCTAATAAGCATCTGCCATGCTCTACCATGTGTTTCCTTCACTTAAAGAGACAGCACTGCTGTGCAATCTGGATGCATGTCAATAGTATTAAATGGCATCCTTCTCTCATCTCCATAGAAATAGATAGAGGACTCATCTTTGTATTTGTGTCATTGTAGGGTCTGTGACAGCATGGGCAGCACCATTGAGGCAATCTTCATTTTGAAGTAGTCACCTTTCTTCTTCACGATTGGCTGATCTCTCCTGATGCCCCAGTTGAACATGACTCCAACAGGGTCACCAGAAGGGATCAGCCAATGAAGTTGGATGTCCCACCCAGTTGACTACATTAAAATGGTGGAAGCCCTCAATGGTGCTGCCCATGCTAATACAGTTTTTTTTGCCACTACAGGCCTCTATCATTCTCTATGCTCATCTCTCATCTGCACTGATCTAAAAACATGTTTTTGTTTAAGCTTTTCACTTGTATGCTATTATGCTTGCCAATTTCAGTAGTGCTTCAGAGAAAACTTCTCTGTAAAAAAGGC
Source organism: Coregonus lavaretus (assembly GCF_964263955.1). NCBI lineage: Eukaryota > Metazoa > Chordata > Actinopteri > Salmoniformes > Salmonidae > Coregonus > Coregonus lavaretus. The sequence goes on along the minus strand of NC_140021.1, from coordinate 13,205,664 downwards.
CCAAAAATATCTCTTTATTTTTCCTCACTTTTGATCTTGATGACATAATTCTACATGATTTCAAATGTACATTTTCACATTTCAACATTACATCTAAATATGCAAAACATGCATATGTACACTTCATATACATTTTTCGCTCTAAAAATACAATTATTGAACCAAAAGTAATTTGAGGAACCCTGTGTCAATTTTGAATGGAAAATACAATGTTTTTATAAAAACGTGTATAACAATACATCTAAACAGAATTACGGAAGCAAGAAATGTAGTGACACCAATTAGATTATCATGAAGGATGCAAATAGATAATAAATAGATCATCTTAGTTATGTTTTAATTCCCCCCTCCAATTTGTTCATTGATTTTCCTCTCATGTCATAAAAAAAGACATTTACATTTTCATTATGATGTAATATTATGCCTCTTTGGGACAGGTAGTATTCTCCCCTCAAACATCACCAGGATCAGCCACTGGACAGCTATTTTAATGAAAAATAGTACCCCAGGGTAGCATACAGCTGAACCCCACTAAACAGCCCTGCCCTTTAGGCATTGACCTAGAACTCAAACTCAGTGTGTCTGATTGACAGGGGAAATAACCAATGGGGCTGAGTTTTCTCCACCATAGTTATCACAAGGGTTCAAGTATGGATAGAGTTTATCAGTGAATATGCAGCCAGTGAAAGAGTAAATATGAGACCTGGCCTCCACATCATAGAAGGAGACTTCACCCTCCTCATAATCCACAAACACCCCTACCTTTTGGGGCTTCTCTGTCAGGAAGAGGGGGACAGGGGGGGCAGTACAGGCCTCATACTCATTCCTTTTACTCAGCCTCATAATCCAGATGCCATCCTTATGACTCTCCACCTTAGTTTCCTTTGTGATGATGGACCCTCTGGCCACTCCTAAACTCCAGTCTGTCTTCCCCTTTACCTGCACCTCGTAATAAAATCTCCCTAAGGAGAAGCCCTGCTTTCCCAGGACAGAATAATGATCATCAAACCTGTTTAAGTTGTAAGGGCGAATCTGTCTTCTGTCTCTATGTGTTACTACTTTCCCATCCTCAGACAGGATAAGACAGAGATGTGCGGTATTGGGGTCCAGATCCACATCCACTGAACACTGCTGCATCTTACTCAGATTGTTGTTATAAAATGTATCTATTTCTTTACGAAGTGTCTCCTCCAGTTGTGATAGAACTCTCCTTACATTCCCCAGACACAGCTGGCTGTGAACACTGATATCAGACCAGTCCTTGGTGGGAGGAAGGTGACAGAGGGGTGGGGAGCTCTGGAGGAGGTGGAGTTGGTCCTCTGTGTGTGACAGCTGCTCCAGCTCAGTACGTCTCCTCTTTAATTCAGTGATTTCCTGCTCCAGCTCTTCAATGAGCCCTTCAGCCCACCTTTCTGCTGTTTTCTGTTTCTCCTCAACCACCTTAATGAGCTCAGCCTGGCTTCTCTCAATGCAGTGCACCAGAGCATTGAATAACTCCATGCTGTCTGCTATCTCTCTCTCAGCTGCTCTTTTGCTGAATTTTACTGAGTGTTTGATCTCCTGAACCTTCTGCAGTCGGTCCTGGGTCATCTGCTGAACTTCTGCCTCAGTCTTCACCAGCTGAGCCTTCCTCTGTCCACACTCTTCCTCTAGAGGGACGGTGAGGTGAGTCTTGTGGTCTGTCTCAGTGCAGAACTTACACACACACGTCTGGTCAGTCCTACAGAACATCTCCAGGAGTCTCTCGTGCTTCTTACACATCCTGTCTTCCAGGTTCTCCACAGGTTCGATCAGCTTGTGTCTCTTTAGACCTGCAACTCTATAATGAGGCTGCAGGTGAGTCTCACAGTAAGAGGTCAGACACTCCAGGCAGGACTTCAGGGCCTTGTGCTTTCTCCCAGTGCAGACATCACAGGCCACCTCTCCTGGCTCAACAAAGGACTCATCTCTGTCTCTGTCTCTCATCCTCTTAAAATGATCTGCAACATCTCTGAGTGTTGTGTTGATTTTGAGCTCAGGTTTTCTGTAAAACATATCCTTACACATTGGACACTGACACAGGCCAGTCCTATTCCAGTATCCACTGATACAGGCCTTGCAGAAGTTGTGACCACATGGAGTAGTGACTGGCTCAGTGAACACATCCAGACAGATACAGCACATTATCTGCTCTTTGAGCAGGAGACTGCGAGGGGACGCCATATCTGGAACACAATAATAGAGAAACCATATATGAACTTCTTGGAAGGACTCGGCTATTCATGGCTTTGTTGACTAAGGGTTAGTTAAGCTGTAACTTTCCTGAAACATCACTACAGACAAATGTCCGCAGTTCACCTCAGCAAAACATTTGAAAACCTCCTTCTTTCACACACAAGGTAATGGGGGTGCTGACAGTTTTAATCAAACACTCAAAATGTGACTGATGATAGCCTAGCTATCTTTTGATTGACAGACAAGCTACATACATAACCAGCTAGCTGCCCAGCTTGTGTTTTTCCTCAACTTTACTCTCATATGCTTGTAAAATTGCAAATGAGCTGCATAAATTTATTTCGCAACTGAACCATTGTGGTAGAAAATAGTTTAAACCTGTCCACCTCTCTCACCTGAGTGTGTGGGAGTTTTCCTGTTTTCTTGTTGAATGTTGGACACCGTGCTGCTGTGTTGTTGTTAGCCTTGTGAGGAGCAGCAGACTTTGTTTCGGTATGCAATGCCCTGCTTTAGTTTACTTTCACTTCAGTAAAATTACATCAGGAGGCCCCTCTCTTCACTGACTCCCTCTTTCCTTCACTATCTCCTTTCCGCCCTCCTTTTCCTCCATCCCTGCTCAGAACTGGCACATATCCAGAATGGTACAAGTTAACATTACAGAATTTCCAGTTAGAAATGCAGAAAAAATTTAACTGATTATACAGGGGGTTAAAATAGAGAGAGAAAGAGGAACTGCAAATGTTAGAAAGAGTTAGCTACCTGCCCAATTTATTTTCCTAACTCTTACAAGTCTCAACTTCGGCAGACAAGTTTGTTTTCTAGCCACAAGCATAAACTAGATATCTGGGGAGGGATCATTTGGACGACTGACTGACTGAACCGAATCCGTTCGTCTCCACTCAACTCTCGCTGCGCGACATACATTTTGGGCACCAGGCATGTCCGTTTAGCCTCTCCCTGGTTGACTCATGGCGCTTTCACGACAACTGGGAACTCGAAGAAAAAAAACTAGGTCAAATCATGATGTCGGTGATCTTCCGGTGAGCGCTCTAGAAAGATGCCAGAGTTTCCGACTTGGAATTCCGAGTTAGATGACCGTTTAAAATATTTTTCCCAGTCAGAGTTCGCAGTTGTCTTGAACGCACTGAAGTCGGACATTTCCAAGTTCGCAGTTTTGAATGCGGCATCAAGCTAAAATGTAGCTTTCATGAAACGTCACTACAGACAAAGTTCCACAGTGAACTGATGATAGCTAGCTTGTTTATGGTTAACAGCCACGCTACATACATAGCCAGCTACCTGCCCAATTTATTTTCCTAACTCTTACACTCATTTGCTTGTAAAATTACAGAAAATAAACTACATTTCTGTATTTAGTATCATCTGTGATTTTGCCTTTTTACTGTGTTTTCTTACATTTACCATTCCCACTGATTTCAATGTAGTTTGTAGCCAAATTACCACCTGTATCACCTCTTCTGCAAGATGTTTTGGGATCAGTCCAACTATTGTGTAAAGGCCTTGTTACACGGTGTATTTAGATTTGGAGTAGTCACTTAAGTCATATTAGCTGATACATAACAATCTAGATACTTCATATGATTGTCTAAAGAGATTATAACAGGATTTTAATCAAAGGAGGAGCAGGTGAACTCAGTTGAGGAAAACAAGGAGCACTGAGCTTGTTGCTCTTTATTCTCTCTCACCGGAGTGTGCAGGTCTTTTTCCAATTTTCTTGTGAAGTGGACTCTACTGCTGTGTTGTTGTAGGTAGCCTTGTAAGGAGCAGAAGAGAGTTTGTTTCTGTGTGCAGTTCCCTGCTTCCTAGTTTTCTTTAGCTTCAGCAAAGTGACATCACTAGGCCCCTCCCTCATTGCCTCTGCGCATCCATCTTTTACTCACTCTCTCCTGCACTGTATAGAACACTGTAGATTCTAAATTCTTGGTCGAACAAAAAAAATGTGCATGCAGAACTATAAATAGTGTAGGTTCTAAACATTGCATTTCAATCTGCAGTGTTGTACATCTTTCAGCCCACCTAATAAGCATCTGCCATGCTCTACCATGTGTTTCCTTCACTTAAAGAGACAGCACTGCTGTGCAATCTGGATGCATGTCAATAGTATTAAATGGCATCCTTCTCTCATCTCCATAGAAATAGATAGAGGACTCATCTTTGTATTTGTGTCATTGTAGGGTCTGTGACAGCATGGGCAGCACCATTGAGGCAATCTTCATTTTGAAGTAGTCACCTTTCTTCTTCACGATTGGCTGATCTCTCCTGATGCCCCAGTTGAACATGACTCCAACAGGGTCACCAGAAGGGATCAGCCAATGAAGTTGGATGTCCCACCCAGTTGACTACATTAAAATGGTGGAAGCCCTCAATGGTGCTGCCCATGCTAATACAGTTTTTTTTGCCACTACAGGCCTCTATCATTCTCTATGCTCATCTCTCATCTGCACTGATCTAAAAACATGTTTTTGTTTAAGCTTTTCACTTGTATGCTATTATGCTTGCCAATTTCAGTAGTGCTTCAGAGAAAACTTCTCTGTAAAAAAGGCCCAAAAATATCTCTTTATTTTTCCTCACTTTTGATCTTGATGACATAATTCTACATGATTTCAAATGTACATTTTCACATTTCAACATTACATCTAAATATGCAAAACATGCATATGTACACTTCATATACATTTTTCGCTCTAAAAATACAATTATTGAACCAAAAGTAATTTGAGGAACCCTGTGTCAATTTTGAATGGAAAATACAATGTTTTTATAAAAACGTGTATAACAATACATCTAAACAGAATTACGGAAGCAAGAAATGTAGTGACACCAATTAGATTATCATGAAGGATGCAAATAGATAATAAATAGATCAGTAGTGCTTCAGAGAAAACTGGAAAATACAATGTTTTTATAAAAACGTGTATAACAATACATCTAAACAGAATTACGGAAGCAAGAAATGTAGTGACACCAATTAGATTATCATGAAGGATGCAAATAGATAATAAATAGATCAGTAGTGCTTCAGAGAAAACTTCTCTGTAAAAAAGGCCCAAAAATATCTCTTTATTTTTCCTCACTTTTGATCTTGATGACATAATTCTACATGATTTCAAATGTACATTTTCACATTTCAACATTACATCTAAATATGCAAAACATGTGTCAATCATCTTAGTTATGTTTTAATTCCCCCCTCCAATTTGTTCATTGATTTTCCTCTCATGTCATAAAAAAAGACATTTACATTTTCATTGTGGTCCTCTGTAGCTCAGCTGGTAGAGCACGGCGCTTGTAACGCCAAGGTAGTGGGTTCGATCCCCGGGACCACCCATACACAAAAATGTATGCACGCATGACTGTAAGTCGCTTTGGATAAAAGCGTCTGCTAAATGGCATATTATTATTATTATTATCATTATGATGTAATATTATGCCTCTTTGGGACAGGTAGTATTCTCCCCTCAAACATCACCAGGATCAGCCACTGGACAGCTATTTTAATGAAAAATAGTACCCCAGGGTAGCATACAGCTGAACCCCACTAAACAGCCCTGCCCTTTAGGCATTGACCTAGAACTCAAACTCAGTGTGTCTGATTGACAGGGGAAATAACCAATGGGGCTGAGTTTTCTCCACCATAGTTATCACAAGGGTTCAAGTATGGATAGAGTTTATCAGTGAATATGCAGCCAGTGAAAGAGTAAATATGAGACCTGGCCTCCACATCATAGAAGGAGACTTCACCCTCCTCATAATCCACAAACACCCCTACCTTTTGGGGCTTCTCTGTCAGGAAGAGGGGGACAGGGGGGGCAGTACATGCCTCATACTCATTCCTTTTACTCAGCCTCATAATCCAGATGCCATCCTTATGACTCTCCACCTTAGTTTCCTTTGTGATGATGGACCCTCTGGCCACTCCTAAACTCCAGTCTGTCTTCCCCTTTACCTGCACCTCGTAATAAAATCTCCCTAAGGAGAAGCCCTGCTTTCCCAGGACAGAATAATGATCATCAAACCTGTTTAAGTTGTAAGGGCGAATCTGTCTTCTGTCTCTATGTGTTACTACTTTCCCATCCTCAGACAGGATAAGACAGAGATGTGCGGTATTGGGGTCCAGATCCACATCCACTGAACACTGCTGCATCTTACTCAGATTGTTGTTATAAAATGTATCTATTTCTTTACGAAGTGTCTCCTCCAGTTGTGACAGAACTCTCCTTACATTCCCCAGACACAGCTGGCTGTGAACACTGATATCAGACCAGTCCTTGGTGGGAGGAAGGTGACAGAGGGGTGGGGAGCTCTGGAGGAGGTGGAGTTGGTCCTCTGTGTGTGACAGCTGCTCCAGCTCAGTACGTCTCCTCTTTAATTCAGTGATTTCCTGCTCCAGCTCTTCAATGAGCCCTTCAGCCCACCTTTCTGCTGTTTTCTGTTTCTCCTCAACCACCTTAATGAGCTCAGCCTGGCTTCTCTCAATGCAGTGCACCAGAGCATTGAATACCTCCATGCTGTCTGCTATCTCTCTCTCAGCTGCTCTTTTGCTGAATTTTACTGAGTGTTTGATCTCCTGAACCTTCTGCAGTCGGTCCTGGGTCATCTGCTGAACTTCTGCCTCAGTCTTCACCAGCTGAGCCTTCCTCTGTCCACACTCTTCCTCTAGAGGGACGGTGAGGTGAGTCTTGTGGTCTGTCTCAGTGCAGAACTTACACACACACGTCTGGTCAGTCCTACAGAACATCTCCAGGAGTCTCTCGTGCTTCTTACACATCCTGTCTTCCAGGTTCTCCACAGGTTCGATCAGCTTGTGTCTCTTTAGACCTGCAACTCTATAATGAGGCTGCAGGTGAGTCTCACAGTAAGAGGTCAGACACTCCAGGCAGGACTTCAGGGCCTTGTGCTTTCTCCCAGTGCAGACATCACAGGCCACCTCTCCTGGCTCAACAAAGGACTCATCTCTGTCTCTGTCTCTCATCCTCTTAAAATGATCTGCAACATCTCTGAGTGTTGTGTTGATTTTGAGCTTAGGTTTTCTGTAAAACATATCCTTACACATTGGACACTGACACAGGCCAGTCCTATTCCAGTATCCGCTGATACAGGCCTTGCAGAAGTTGTGACCACATGGAGTAGTGACTGGCTCAGTGAACACATCCAGACAGATACAGCACATTATCTGCTCTTTGAGCAGGAGACTGCGAGGGGACGCCATATCTGGAACACAATAATAGAGAAACCATATATGAACTTCTTGGAAGGACTCGGCTATTCATGGCTTTGTTGACTAAGGGTTAGTTAAGCTGTAACTTTCCTGAAACATCACTACAGACAAATGTCCTCAGTTCACCTCAGCAAAACATTTGAAAACCTCCTTCTTTCACACACAAGGTAATGGGGGTGCTGACAGTTTTAATCAAACACTCAAAATGTGACTGATGATAGCCTAGCTATCTTTTGATTGACAGACAAGCTACATACATAACCAGCTAGCTGCCCAGCTTGTGTTTTTCCTCAACTTTACTCTCATATGCTTGTAAAATTGCAAATGAGCTGCATAAATTTATTTCGCAACTGAACCATTGTGGTAGAAAATAGTTTAAACCTGTCCACCTCTCTCACCTGAGTGTGTGGGAGTTTTCCTGTTTTCTTGTTGAATGTTGGACACCGTGCTGCTGTGTTGTTGTTAGCCTTGTGAGGAGCAGCAGACTTTGTTTCGGTATGCAATGCCCTGCTTTAGTTTACTTTCACTTCAGTAAAATTACATCAGGAGGCCCCTCTCTTCACTGACTCCCTCTTTCCTTCACTATCTCCTTTCCGCCCTCCTTTCCTCCATCCCTACTCAGAACTGGCACATATCCAGAATGGTACAAGTTAACATTACAGAATTTCCAGTTAGAAATGCAGAAAAAATTTAACTGATTATACAGGGGGTTAAAATAGAGAGAGAAAGAGGAACTGCAAATGTTAGAAAGAGTTAGCTACCTGCCCAATTTATTTTCCTAACTCTTACAAGTCTCAACTTCGGCAGACAAGTTTGTTTTCTAGCCACAAGCATAAACTACGGTAGATATCTGGGCAGGGATCATTTGGACGACTGACTGACTGAACCGAATCCGTTCGTCTCCACTCAACTCTCGCTGCGCGACATACATTTTGGGCACCAGGCATGTCCGTTTAGCCTCTCCCTTGTTGACTCATGGCGCTTTCACGACAACTGGGAACTCGAAGAAAAAAAACTAGGTCAAATCATGATGTCGGTGATCTTCAGGTGAGCGCTCTAGAAAGATGCCAGAGTTTCCGACTTGGAATTCCGAGTTAGATGACCGTTTAAAATATTTTTCCCAGTCAGAGTTCGCAGTTGTCTTGAACGCACTGAAGTCGGACATTTCCAAGTTCGCAGTTTTGAATGCGGCATCAAGCTAAAATGTAGCTTTCATGAAACGTCACTACAGACAAAGTTCCACAGTGAACTGATGATAGCTAGCTTGTTTATGGTTAACAGCCACGCTACATACATAGCCAGCTACCTGCCCAATTTATTTTCCTAACTCTTACACTCATATGCTTGTAAAATTACAGAAAATAAACTACATTTCTGTATTTAGCATCATCTGTGATTTTGCCTTTTTACTGTGTTTTCTTAAATTTACCATTCCCACTGATTTCAATGTAGTTTGTAGCCAAATTACCACCTGTATCACCTCTTCTGCAAGATGTTTTGGGATCAGTCCAACTATTGTGTAAAGGCCTTGTTACACGGTGTATTTAGATTTGGAGTAGTCACTTAAGTCATATTAGCTGATACATAACAATCTAGATACTTCATATGATTGTCTAAAGAGATTATAACAGGATTTTAATCAAAGGAGGAGCAGGTGAACTCAGTTGAGGAAAACAAGGAGCACTGAGCTTGTTGCTCTTTATTCTCTCTCACCGGAGTGTGCAGGTCTTTTTCCAATTTTCGTGTGAAGTGGACTCTACTGCTGTGTTGTTGTAGGTAGCCTTGTAAGGAGCAGAAGAGAGTTTGTTTCTGTGTGCAGTTCCCTGCTTCCTAGTTTACTTTAGCTTCAGCAAAGTGACATCACTAGGCCCCTCCCTCATTGCCTCTGCGCATCCATCTTTTACTCACTCTCTCCTGCACTGTATAGAACACTGTAGATTCTAAATTCTTGGTCGAACAAAAAAAATGTGCATGCAGAACTATAAATAGTGTAGGTTCTAAACATTGCATTTCAATCTGCAGTGTTGTACATCTTTCAGCCCACCTAATAAGCATCTGCCATGCTCTACCATGTGTTTCCTTCACTTAAAGAGACAGCACTGCTGTGCAATCTGGATGCATGTCAATAGTATTAAATGGCATCCTTCTCTCATCTCCATAGAAATAGATAGAGGACTCATCTTTGTATTTGTGTCATTGTAGGGTCTGTGACAGCATGGGCAGCACCATTGAGGCAATCTTCATTTTGAAGTAGTCACCTTTCTTCTTCACGATTGGCTGATCTCTCCTGATGCCCCAGTTGAACATGACTCCAACAGGGTCACCAGAAGGGATCAGCCAATGAAGTTGGATGTCCCACCCAGTTGACTACATTAAAATGGTGGAAGCCCTCAATGGTGCTGCCCATGCTAATACAGTTTTTTTGCCACTACAGGCCTCTATCATTCTCTATGCTCATCTCTCATCTGCACTGATCTAAAAACATGTTTTTGTTTAAGCTTTTCACTTGTATGCCATTATGCTTGCCAATTTCAGTAGTGCTTCAGAGAAAACTTCTCTGTAAAAAAGGCCCAAAAATATCTCTTTATTTTTCCTCACTTTTGATCTTGATGACATAATTCTACATCATTTCAAATGTACATTTTCACATTTCAACATTACATCTAAATATGCAAAACATGCATATGTACACTTCATATACATTTTTCGCTCTAAAAATACAATTATTGAACCAAAAGTAATTTGAGGAACCCCTGTGTCAATTTTGAATGGGAAAATACAATGTTTTTATAAAAACGTGTATAACAATACATCTAAACAGAATTACGGAAGCAAGAAATGTAGTGACACCAATTAGATTATCATGAAGGATGCAAATAGATAATAAATAGATCATCTTAGTTATGTTTTAATTTCCCCCCTCCAATTTGTTCATTGATTTTCCTCTCATGTCATAAAAAAAGACATTTACATTTTCATTATGATGTAATATTATGCCTCTTTGGGACAGGTAGTATTCTCCCCTCAAACATCACCAGGATCAGCCACTGGACAGCTATTTTAATGAAAAATAGTACCCCAGGGTAGCATACAGCTGAACCCCACTAAACAGCCCTGCCCTTTAGGCATTGACCTAGAACTCAAACTCAGTGTGTGTGATTGACAGGGGAAATAACCAATGGGGCTGAGTTTTCTCCACCATAGTTATCACAAGGGTTCAAGTATGGATAGAGTTTATCAGTGAATATGCAGCCAGTGAAAGAGTAAATATGAGACCTGGCCTCCACATCATAGAAGGAGACTTCACCCTCCTCATAATCCACAAACACCCCTACCTTTCGGGGCTTCTCTGTCAGGAAGAGGGGGACAGGGGGAGCAGTACAGGCCTCATACTCATTCCTTTTACTCAGCCTCATAATCCAGATGCCATCCTTATGACTCTCCACCTTAGTTTCCTTTGTGATGATGGACCCTCTGGCCACTCCTAAACTCCAGTCTGTCTTCCCCTTTACCTGCACCTCGTAATAAAATCTCCCTGAGCTGCCCAGCTTGTGTTTTTCCTCAACTTTACTCTCATATGCTTGTAAAATTGCAAATGAGCTGCATAAATGTATTTCGCAACTGAACCATTGTGGTAGAAAATAGTTTAAACCTGTCCACCTCTCTCACCTGAGTGTGTGGGAGTTTTCCTGTTTTCTTGTTGAATGTTGGACACCGTGCTGCTGTGTTGTTGTTAGCCTTGTGAGGAGCAGCAGACTTTGTTTCGGTATGCAATGCCCTGCTTTAGTTTACTTTCACTTCAGTAAAATTACATCAGGAGGCCCCTCTCTTCACTGACTCCCTCTTTCCTTCACTATCTCCTTTCCGCCCTCCTTTTCCTCCATCCCTGCTCAGAACTGGCACATATCCAGAATGGTACAAGTTAACATTACAGAATTTCCAGTTAGAAATGCAGAAAAAATTAAACTGATTATACAGGGGGTTAAAATAGAGAGAGAACGAGGAACTGCAAATGTTAGAAAGGAGTTAGACCACAGAGAGACAGATTATGTGGGTGTTAGTCATCATAAACAAGATAAAACATTTACAAGGCACTAGATGTATAAAGTCCCAGGCTGAATCTGTCTGTTTCGGATTGTTCCCTGGCATGTCCTAAACACAATGCTGTATTAATTCACTATTCCAAACATTAAGCATTCAAGAGGGGGGAATGGATATCAATACCTTGAACCCCACACACAACCCCAGCAAAGCAACAGTAGCAAAGCAGCAGCAACAGTAGCATGTTACTTCTCTCGAACACAACAGACAAATTACTTTTAAATACACTCCAAACTGCCCATCCACTCACTCATTCACCCGTGTAGGCTATTAAAACCGATTGCTCTTGAGAATATCTGTTACACCGAATCTGAATTAGGCCAGCACACCACACAAGATATAGAAGGACTATCTATATTTAGAAACAACTGCAGATGCCAGAACCCAAGTCTTCATGTTCAGTCTCATCAGGCCACACAGACAGAAACCAGTTTTTCTCTCTCTGCATCCTAATCCAGGTGAAGGCTATTTATGAGATTATTCAGAGCAAGCTTGGCTTGGCTGTCTGAAACAGGTCTGTACTGGATGACTGTCTAATGACTATTGTAATGACTAGGAAATGTAGAGATGGAGCTTGGTGTGTTCAACTTCATCCGGGTTGTGGGTTTGATTCCTGTATGTATCAACTGTCAGTTGATTTAGATAAAAGCAGCTTGTAAAGGACAACAGTTGAATCGACTGACGGAAGTGTGTGCTCACTGTTTTGCACCTCCCACAGATGATTTTTATTTGTATATTGAAGTTCTATTTCCCTCCTAGAGTGGCTGGTTATTTTTGGTAGACCCCTGACACACTGTCTGGCTGTACTTAAAATAGATACTGTTGTTTATCTTCTGATATATAGACTGCGCTTAAAATGGCCATTTCCTTAAAGTTAATTATTTTGATAATGGATGGTGATGTTTATCTCTGCGTGTCTGCTGATGCTGTGTGTTCTGTAGTCTATGTAATCTCTGTGTGTCCTCAAACTGATTTATATGTCACTCTGGTCTACCTCAGTGTGTGTGTGCACGTGTGTGCGTGTGTGTGTGTGTGTGTGTGTGTGGATGAGGTCACGGTCTGCTTTTTTGCATTTTTTGTCTGTCTCATATCCTCCTGTGGATCTGTCTATGGCTAGTACACTATGGATCTGTCTATGGCTAGTACACTATGGATCTGTCTATGGCTAGTGCACTATGGATCTGTGTATGGCTAGTACACTATGGATCTGTCTATGGCTAGTACACTATGGATCTGTCTATGGCTAGTACACTATGGATCTGTCTATGGCTAGTGCACTATGGATCTGTGTATGGCTAGTACACTATGGATCTGTCTATGGCTAGTGCACTATGGATCTGTGTATGGCTAGTACACTATGGATCTGTCTATGGCTAGTACACTATGGATCTGTCTAAATCAAATCAAATCAAATTTTATTTGCCAAATGCGCCGAATACAACAGGTGTAGACATTACAGTGAAATGCTTACTTACAAGCCCTTAACCAACAATGCAATTTGTAAAGATTTTTATTTTTTAAAGTGTTAAGTAAAAAAAATAAAAGCAAATAACTAAAGTGCAGCAGTAAAATAAAAGAACAGTAGGGAGGTTATATACAGGGGGGTACCGGTGCAGAGTCAATGTGCGGGGGCACCGGCTAGTCGAGGTAATTGAGGTAATATGTACATGTGGGTAGAGTTAAAGTGACTATGCATAAACAATAGACAGAGTAGCAGCGTGAAAGAGGGGGGTGGGGGGGCAGTGCAAATAGTCCGGGTAGCAATGATTAGCTGTTCAGGAGTCTTATGGCTTGGGGGTAGAAGCTGTTGAGAAGCCTTTTGGACCTAGACTTGGTGCTCCGGTACCGCTTGCCGTGCGGTAGCAGAGAGAACAGTCTATGACTAGGGTGGCTGGAGTCTTTGACAATTTTGAGGGCCTTCCTCTGACACCGCCTGGTATAGAGGTCCTGGATGGCAGGAAGCTTGGCCCCAGTGATGTACTGGGCCGTACGCACTACCCTCTGTAGTGCCTTGCGGTCGGAGGCCGAGCAGTTGCCATACCAGGCGGTTATGCAACCAGTCAGGATGCTCTCGATGGTGCAGCTGTATAACTTTTTTGAGGATCTGAGGACCCATGCCAAATCTTTTCAGTCTCCTGAGGGGGAATAGGCTTTGTCGTGCCCTCTTCACGACTGTCTTGGTGTGTTTGGACCATGATAGTTCGTTGGTGATGTGGACACCAAGGAACTTGAAGCTCTCAACCTGTTCCACTACAGCCCCGTCGATGAGAATTGGGGCGTGCTCAGTCCTCTTTTTTTTCCTGTAGTCCACAATCATCTCCTTTGTCTTGATCACGTTGAGGGAGAGGTTGTTATCCTGGCACCACACGGCCAGGTCTCTGACCTCCTCCCTATAGGCTGTCTCATCGTTGTCGGTGGGTGAACAGGGAGTACAGGAGGGGACTGAGCACGCACCCCTGAGGAGCCCCCGTGTTGAGGATCAGCGTGGCAGATGTGTTGTTACCTACCCTTACCACCTGGGAGCGGCCCATCAGGAAGTCCAGGATCCAGTTGCAGAGGGAGGTGTTTAGTCCCAGGATCCTTAGCTTAGTGATGAGCTTTGAGGGCACTATGGTGTTGAACGCTGAGCTGTAGTCAATGAACAGCATTCTCACGTAGGTGTTCCTCTTGTCCAGGTGGGAAAGGGCAGTGTGGAGTGCAAAAGAGATTGCATCATCTGTGGATCTGTTGGGGCGGTATGCAAATTGGAGTGGGTCTAGGGTTTCTGGGATAATGGTGTTGATGTGAGCCATGACCAGCCATTCAAAGCACTTCATGGCTACAGACATGAGTGCTATGGGTCGGTAGTCATTTAGGCAGGTTATCTTAGTGTCCTTGGGCACAGGGACTATGGTGGTCTGCTTGAAACATGTTGGTATTACAGACTCAGTCAGGGACATGTTGAAAATGTCAGTGAAGACACTTGCCAGTTGGTCAGCACATGCTCGGAGTACACATCCTGGTAATCCGTCTGGCCCTGCGGCCTTGTGAATGTTGACCTGCTTAAAAGTCTTACTCACATCGGCTACGGAGAGCGTGATCACATAGTCATCCGGAACAGCTGGTGCTCTCATGCATGCTTCAGTGTTGCTTGCCTCGAAGCGAGCATAGAAGTGATTTAGCTCATCTGGTAGGCTTGTGCTTCCTTTTGTAGTCTGTAATAGTTTTCAAGCCCTGCCACATCCGACGAGTGTCAGAGCCGGTGTAGTACCCGAGTGGCGCAGTGGTCTAAGGCACTGCATCGCAGTGCTAGCTGTGCCACTAGAGATCCTGGTTCGAATCCAGGCTCTGCTGTAGCTGGCCGCAACCGGGAGACCAATGGGGCGGCGCACAATTGGCCCAGCGTCGTCCAGGGTAGGGGAGGGAATGGCCGGCAGGGAGGTAGCTCAGTTGGTAGAGCATGGCGTTTGCAACGCCAGGGTTGTGGGTTTGATTCCCATGGGGTATGAAAATAAAAAAGAATAATGTATGCACTAACTGTAAGTCGCTCTGGATAAGAGCGTCTGCTAAATGACGTAAATGTAAATGTAAATGTAGTACAATTCAATCTTAGTCCGGTATTGACTCTTTGCCTGTCTGATGGTTCGTCAGAGGGCATAGTGGGATTTCTTATAAGCGTCCGGGTTAGGGTCCCGCTCCTTGAAAGCGGCAGCTCTACCCTTTAGCTCAGTGCGGATGTTGCCTGTAATCCATGGCTTCTGGTTGGGGTATGTACGTACGGTCACTGTGGGGATGACGTCATCGATGCACTTATTGATGAAGCCAGTGACTGATGTGGTGTACTCCTCAATGCTATCTGAAGAATCCCGGAACATATTCCAGTCTGTGCTAGCAAAACAGTCCTGTAGCTTAGCATCTGCATCATCTGACCACTTTTTTATTAACCGAGTCACTGGTGCTTCCTGCTTTAGTTTTTGCTTATAAGCAGGAATCAGGAGGATAGAGTTATGGTCAGATTTGCCATATGGAGGGCGAGGGAGAGCTTTGTATGCGTCTCTCTGTGTGGAGTAAAGGTGGTCTAGAGTTTTTTTCCCTCTGGTTGCACATTTAAACATGCTGGTAGAAATTAGGTAGAATGGATTTAAGTTTCCCTGCATTAAAGTCCCCGGCCACTAGGAGCGCTGCCTCTGGATGAGCATTTTCCTGTTTACTTATGGCCTTATACAGCTCATTGAGTGCAATCTTAATGCCAGCATCGGTTTGTGGTGGTAGATAGACAGCTACGAAAAATATAGATGAAAAGTATCTTGGTAAATAGTGTGGTCTACAGCTTATCATGAGATACTCTACCTCAGGCGAGCAAAACCTTGAGACTTCCTTAGTATTAGATTTTGTGCACCAACTGTTGTTTACAAATATACACAGACCGCCACCCCTTGTCTTACCGGAGTCAGCCGTTCTATCCTGCCAATGTAGCATATATCCCGTCAGCTGTATGTTGTCTGTGAAACATAAGATATTACAGTTTTTAATGTCCCGTTGGTAGGATAACCGTAATCTTAGGTCGTCCAATTTGTTCTCAAATGATTGAACATTGGCTAATAGGATTGATGGAAGAGGCAGTTTACTCGCTCGCCGTCAGATCCTTACAAGGCACCCCGACCTACGTCCACTATATCTCCGTCTCTTTCTCATGCGAATGACAGGGATTTGGGCCTTGTCGGGTGTCTGTAGGATATCCTTTGCGTCCGGCTCGTTGAAGAAAAAATCTTCGTCCAATTCGAGGTGAGTAATTGCTGTCCTGATATATTTTGGTCATAAGAGACGGTGGCAGAAACATTATGTACAGAATAAATTACAAATAACGCGAAAAAACACACATAATAGTACAATTGGTTAGAGGGCTGTAAAATGGCAGCCATCTTCTCCGGTGCCACTTCAGTTATGGCTAGTACACTATGGATCTGTCTATGGCTAGTACACTATGGATCTGTCTATGGCTAGTACACTATGGATCTGTCTATGGCTAGTACACTATGGATCTGTCTATGGCTAGTACACTATGGATCTGTCTATGGCTAGTACACTATGGATCTGTCTATGGCTAGTACACTACGGATCTGTGTATGGCTAGTACACTATGGATCTGTCTATGGCTAGTACACTATGGATCTGTCTATGGCTAGTACACTATGGATCTGTGTATGGCTAGTACACTATGGATCTGTCTATGGCTAGTACACTATGGATCTGTGTATGGCTAGTACACTATGGATTCCTGATCCATATCTACAATAATCCAGTCTCCAGGCTTTCCCTTGGCTCTGTGTGTGAATGGGGGTGGGACTGTACTGCACAGTGAGAGCACTACAGAGACACTGCAGAGAGAGAGAGAGAACAAGTATATCTGAAGGAACAAGGCTAGGAGAACCACTCGACTGCAGCAGTGATCTCGGTCAGAGAGAGAAAAACTAAACAAAAGAAAACATGGCTACAAAGATACACTGACTAAAAGGCTAGTCTGACAGGTAATGTTACCTTCATCTAAAAGAAAAATAGAAGTGTGTGTGTGTGTGTGTGTGTGTGTGTGTGTGTGTGTGTGTGTGTGTGTGTGTGTGCGCATACGTGTGAACATACGTGCGTGAAAGAAAGATACATTTTCTAATTTAATTTAATTAATTTAATTTAAATTGGGTTTGATTGAAATGTGTTTTTGAATCTTATTTTATTAGTCTTGTAATTCCCTCGTTGGTATTGTTTGCAGTATATTTTCATCATGGTATAGTGTATGGCTGGGTTAGGATCCTCTGTGGTGGGAGTTTTGTATGCATAACACTGGCAATGTGTGACGATGTGTGTATTCATAAGTAAGTTATGTGTGAGACTAGCAGGTAGGCTTTCTGCATTGTGTTGTATGTGGGTGGCATCTGTGTAGTTTGTGTGTGTCTGTGTGTGTGTGTGTGTGTCCGTGTGTGTAAGTTGTGTGTGGGTAGGCAGTAGGAGGGTATTGCAAGGACAGGTGCAGTTACCACCTCCTAGAGACAGTACATTCATCCATCTCTCTCTCCTCTCTTTACCCTTCTCTCTTTTCCCCTTTCTCTCTGTTTCTCTCTCTCTCCCTGATTAGTGTGCTTTAGCAGCATCTCTCTGCTCTCTTTGTCGCTGTGTTGTGTCTGTCACGCTCTATGGTGTGAGAGCGTGACTGGCTGTGTGTGTGTGTGTTACTCCTCCAGGGTAGAAAAGGTCATTTTGTTTCTCATTATTACCCATCCTCCTTTTAGTCTCTCTCCCTCTCATCCCCCTCTTTCTTTTACTCTCTCGTTCTGCAATAAGCTTCCATTAGTTGCCATGGCAACACTGGTTGATCCTTTCACCCTTTCTCTCCTCTCCTCGCCCCTCCATTTAACTGCTTCTCTCATCACCCCTTCTCACCAGTCACTGTCACTGTCCCTCTCCCTCTCTCACCCCTCTTTCTATCAACCACTCACATCCATTTCTCTCCACCTCTCCTACTTCTCTCCCTCTTTCTCCTCCCTCAACCCGTCCCTCTCCTCATCCTCAACCAATCCCTCCCTCCCTCCCTCCCGCTCTCCCTCCCTCTTACCCTCTTCTCCCCCCCATCATCCCGCTTTTCTGACCCAATAACAGCTCCGGTCAGCTCTTGTATTCATAGTCCCGCCCACTAAATTGTTTATCAACTCTCATTGGACACCTGTGTGACAGACAGACAAAGGGACCAACCAGCTGGTGTGTATCACAGGAGGTTGGTGGCACCTTAATTGGGGAGAACGGGCTCGTGGTAATGGCTGGAGCGGAATAGGTGGAATGGTATCAAATAGAGCTAAGCATAGAGGGGCTGTTAGGAACAGGCACAATCATGTTTGTGTCACATTGTAAGAGTATGATTAGCATGGTTCCATCGTTTAGGGCCTCAGCCAACTCCTGTCTGTCTGTCTTGATTATGCCAAGTCAAGCCTGTATGGCAGAGCTAAATACCTGGGACCAGCCTATTAGTGGACCAGCCTGAGCCTTTAAGTGTTATATCAGTATCTTATTAGTATTCAGGTCCACTCTCTGAGAGATGTGCATATGTTCAGTAATATTGCTGAGAGAGAGAGAGAGAGAGAGAGAGAGAGAACACATGTTTAGTAATACAAAGAGATCATGAATAGAGGGGAATCATACTCACATTGTATATTCATGAGAATATTATCAGTGCACGCACAGTGCTTATTCTGAGGCAGTGAAGCAACAAAGGCAACACAGGCAAGTGAAAACACACACACACATACACACTCTCTGGACTCTGGACAGCTAGTATCTCCATAAGCTTCCTCTCAAGCAGTAGGTTATCTCCGAAACAAGGTGTGTGTGTGTGTGTGTGTGTGTGGCTCCTTTGATAGGGCTATCAGCAGTGTCCTGATATCAAAGCGTTTCTCCACCCATGCACTGCATTGTGGGATTGGAACGGATGACCAAAGGCTCATTAATCTGTCAGCTCTGGACAGTGCCTTAGATCTGAACACACACACACACTCTGATACCTAGCCTGAATCTGTATGTCTTGTGTCTGTAGGAGGTCCAGTTACACACACACACTAAACACACACAACACACTCTGATACCTAGCCTGAATCTGTCAAACATGATCGCCGCAGAGAGAAATCTAGTATATTGTGTCTGTAGGAGATCCAGTTACGCGCACACACACACACACACACACACATATATTCCCGGCTGATAAAAGTCACATCTTTATTATTATTCAATATTCTGTGTGTTTGAGGTTGTTTGTCTGCGGTCTGCGGTTTTTCTGCTGCATTTTCCCCTCCTCTGTGTTAACGTTGCGTTTGAACCTCCTCCTTTCTTTGAAGCCTGAGGAGGAGGAGTGGAACAACAGAGGGAGAGAGAGAGCGAGAGAGAGACAGGAGATGGGAGAGACAGGAGAGAAAGTAACAACAATACATTTGATCTGTTTAATGCTTTTCATAACACTCAAAGGTCTCTACCGGCAAATACACACAGCAACAAAATAATAGACATGTAAAGCAAGGAAGAGAAGGGGAGGATTAAAGATGAACAAGTAGAGAGACGGAGATGGGAGAGAGAAAGAGAAGGTGGAAGAAGTAGAGAGGTGGAGAAAGATAGTAGAAAAGGGTGAAGGGAGTTTGTGTGTTATTATAATCTCATCATTAGGGCCCTGAGTTTTCCCTGGCTGATCAAAAAACCTCCTGGTCCTATTCTACAGGCTCTAACTTGGGTCCTGTGTTTTTCCTGGTCAAGTTGTGTGGCCAGGAAGAGGGGCCTACAGTAAATACAGTATAAGCCCATGTAAGGTAGTGTGTATACTTATTACTATGAAATTATTAATGGGGCCCCAGGCCAGTTATTGGACGAAATGGACTTCTAAGAAGAATTCATTATTTTAGTCATAACTCTATAAGGCTACAATTAGAATAATAGTAATGCATTTATTAATACGAAGATAATAATTATTTATTACAATCAACACTTAATAACGCTAATCAAAATATTTACAAACATAATGAGAGGGACCATGAAATGTAGGAAATAGAATGAAAGACAAGAAGAGAGACCTCGATATATGTGAATATTAGGAGTGTTATACTCAGTTTGGGGGCAAAGTCTTTGATCCTTGGCCTCATGGAGGAGAACGAAGAAGAAGTGATGGCCTTGTGTTCTCTGGTCCTGAGTGGATTCCTTGATCTGGTTGCCTGCTGATGGCTGTGTGTCCTTTCTTGTTGCTCTTTTCCTCTCCTCTGAGTTGGGTGGTTCCTTGGGCTGCTCCTTTGGGTTGTGTCCCTTGTTTGTTGGCTCTAACGTGTCTTCTTCTTTCTTTGAAGAAGGTGAGTTTAAAGGTTCAGGCTACACTAGCTCTTTTAAGTCTTATGTCTTCTTCTTAGACTCTTTAGTGTATGGGCTCTTCTGTCCCAATTAACATACTGAATAGGTACTACTTCCCTAAAAAGGTACTGCAAACCAACTCTAATGTCTCTCTCCCTCTGTCTCTCTCTCTTCCTCCCCCTCTTTTCTGTCTCTAACAGCAGGGAAAATAATCACTATACTTTATTAAAAATCTTTTAAAAAGTTCTTCCAGAGTTTTTTTTAGAATCGAGATTGACTTTATTTACAATTTCAACAAAGCCAGGCTCTCCCTCTATATTGTCTCCTTCACACACACATTCTATCTTAAAATCCCTCCCTCTTCAGTTTCCCGCTCTTTATCGCTCCGCCCACTTCCTATGTCTGTGATGGCGGCTAAATTCAACTTTTATTCAGTTCAGAAACAATAGTAATACAATCAATCAATCCCTTATCTTGCAAAAACACTCATGTTTACCTGATGATTGATTGTTGGACATGACAGGTTCACACTTAATCTTTCAAACACACCCAAACCTACTCCTCTTCCCCTCCCACCATGCTGTAATTACTCATGACTAGTCTAAACGCTGTTCAACTTTGTCTCCGCTCTCAGAACCTTTGTTTGAGGAGAGATGCATTAGACCACAGTCTGGTTTCAGTCTCTGATAAGGTAGGACAGCCATGGATTTTAGTAAGAGCGAGCAATTCGACCCCATGTCAGATTCCCACTTCACACACACACACACAGTGAAATGACCCAATTAAGTTATTGCCTAGCAACAGAGAATTCTAACTATATGTTCGTGATTAACTCAGTTTTATCCCATAGTCCACTAAAAAATCTCCCTCATATCCCCCCATATGGGACTACTAGTTCCATAACCTTACAAAAGTATATTATGTTTATGCTATCAATCACAATCTTTGAATTCAAGGTTATACTCACAATGAACAATATCAATATGTCTACTCAAAACAATTCCAAATATATGTGTTAGTATCCTAACACATCATACCTAAAATAAATGCAACTTTGTTTTAACCATAATATCTAGGACATGTTGAGAATAGTGTCAACATCTTTAAATCACATAACTTAATTCAGATCAATCAGTCAGCTTACAATTAATAATCATAATCAAAACAAATTTAGAATGACAATTATTAGTTAGTCACCTTGGTTCCATCATTCAAAGTTAAAACTCTCACCTTGGCACATATTGACACTGGCAGAATGTATATTTATATTAACATACATTATAATTATCTATAATTCTAGCATTGGCTTCCTCATAAAGAGAATAACAACAGATCAGTATCTCAATGAATTCTTAGTCTAAATTACTATACATTTAGCAGTGTATAATACCTCCTTAATCAACCTACTACCTCAAATAATAATCCCTTCCTCTCCCGGCACTCAATCTTCTGGCGTGTCTTCATTATGTTCTTCAGATAGCTTCATAGTTCAACTTGGATTGCCCATGACAATGTCCCAATTCCAATGTCACACCTGAGCCACCCCACCTCTACCTCCATACGGTTTTGTCCGCTTTGCCTACCAGTATACCCAAACTATGAGAAATGTTGTATTTGAATAGATCTCTCTTCCTGCCCACTCCAAATGGACTCCTGTCACATTCTTGAGAGAAAAGGTATAAGAGAAAGGGCAGTTGATTGCTTTGATTGGATGCTGGTTCTGATTCAGGTCTCCTGGTTGAGGTGGTGCTGGACAGGAACGTCTTCAACGCCTTTGTTGTTCCTCTTCAGCCGGGTAGAGGGTTTTTTGTATTTATTGAGGTTCACACCGTTCTGGACCGAATTATCTCTGCTATGCTTCAAGATACCATCCGTAGTAACCTCGAGAAAGGACAGATCATAACAGTTTAGTTGAGTTCATTTCCAATCCAAAACATCCCTATAAGCATTGACTATATGACAAATTATTATGTTTCACCACTCATTCTTAATACCAATTTCTAATACTTGATCCTGCTGCCTGATAGATTTTTCTTTGAGGGGTCCCTGCATTCCAAAGGCTATCTGTATAAATGTCACATAGTTTCACATTCTCCCTTGAATTCTTCCAAATTCTATAATTGGTATTAAGAATGAGTGGTGAAACATAATAATTTGTCATATAGTCAATGCTTATAGGGATGTTTTGGATTGGAAATGAACTCAACTAAACTGTTATGATCTGTCCTTTCTCGAGGTTACTGTGGGGCGGCAGGTAGCTTAGTGGTTAAGAGCGTTGTGCCAGTAACCGAAAGGTCGCTGGTTCTAATCCCCGAGCCGACTAGGTGAAAAACCTGTCGATGTGCCCTTGAGCAAGGCACTTAACCCTAATTGCTCCGTCTGCTAAATGACCAATTTATTTATATAACCCAATTGTTTTATTGTAACACTCCTATATTTGCTCATAGTCTATTTGTTATTACTCTGGCGCTTTCCTTTTCCTTGTTCCTATTCTAACATCTAATTGCTTACCCTTCTCTCCTCATCCTGGTTGATTATAACATTGTTTATATTTAGGATTTCCTAAATATGACAAACATTCTGCTGGGCAATATGGTCTTTCTGAATTCCTTAGATTACAGAAGTTGTGGTTGAATCATAGCACAGTCCTGGTAACTGTGGGGATTTGGAACTACTGTTAATTATTTTAATGGAGATGTGGTGCATATTAGACTATTTTCTTTATTTAATTTGTATGTAATATATTGTACTCATCTATACTAGTCATTGTTTAACGGCTCCTTCCATTCCCTTTCTTCTGCATTTGGTATGGCTCTAACATGTACAGGGTTTAGTGCACTTTCCCAAGGAATAACTACTTCAACAACCCTGCCCCCTGGAAATGTAACACTTATAAGTATCGAATTGTTTATCTAAGTCTTGGGCTGTTATCCTTATGTCTATGATCCATCTGTCTTTTTCTTTTATTATCTTAAGGTCACAGTTACCCCATGTGATTCCCCCATAATCCTTGTGCTGGTTCCTCCCACACCAATAACCATTTAACCCTTGTATTTTAATAGCGATCCCTTCCTGTATTCTAGTTATGGTTGCTGCTTGTGCAGGAATATACATTTTAATCCTTTCTGTTTCTCTTCTATGTCCTGTTCTTTTGCTCTTTACTATGGTCAGTATGCAAGTCCCCTTATTCTTAGGGGGACTAGTCAAGGACAGAGAAATCAATGATGGGTATATTTGGTGCGTCTTGGATGTCTGAAATATCTTGAAGATCTAGAAGGTCTCAAAAGTCTCGAAGGTCTCAAAGGTCTCGAAGGTCTGCCCCTCCGCCGAGGGAGTCAGCAAGAACACGTAGCTCATCAGTATTTGCCATCCTCCCCCATCTCCTGATTCTCACCAGCTCCAGCATCCTTAGCTCCCTCATCTCTAAGTCATCGGTTCCCTCATGGTACAATGGTTTAGATGATACCAGGTCGCGCTCCCCTCTATCCGTACAGCCATTGGTGTAACCTGGATGACGATGTATGGTCACTTTAGCTGTTAACCTTCTTCCGTCACTAGGGTCTCCAGATCAGCCAGAGTCTCTCTCAATCCATTGACATCGGTCTGCGAATAGTTTCCTTCTACCAGCCTACCTATAGGGAAGCTCGGAGTTACTGCTGCAAAGACACACAAACACAGACAGACACAACAGAAAACAATGCTACCCAATGGTGGGGCCGTCTTCCTCTCCTGAGGTTGGAATACTCCTATAGTGGGAAACATGGATCTAAGTATCTGTCTCTGCCACTTTTACCATCATTGAGGTAGCCAACAACACCTGGTACGGGCCCCTCCACATAGGGTCTTTCCAGCTCTTTCTTCTGTAGTCTTTTACCGTCACATAGTCTCCAGGGCGCAGAAAATGCTCAGATTCTCCTGCTCAGTTGGGCAGAGTTACCTTCACCCATGGGAAGAAAGTCTTAAGAACATTGTTAAGTTAGGTGAGACACAGTATTCTACTTATGTCCTCTCATCAGTCAGGAGAAGCCTTGAGATTATGAAGCGCACCTCTTGCAGCTTGTTGCAGTCCACTCGTTTCATAGACAGGCCTCCTCTACACCCATAACACATTATTACTACTGCTCATATACTTAATACAACTTGTATATTTACCAAAAAAACATTAAAACCCATGTAACCAATACTTTCCCCCTTTGGACACATGCCTCACATCGTGATTCATGTGTTCAAAAAACAAAACAACAACAATATTGTCTCTTGAACCAAAATAATAAATGAATTTAAAATGACAACCTTTGATAATATCTTAACTTAATTGTATCCTCATAAGATTATTCAAGGAATATCCCTCATTCAGGACTAACTCTCTCACTTCATCCTTGTCCTGTTTGGAATGATATATAGGATTCTTGCCAAATTATAAACTTCTTCATAATTATCAGTATTATAAATGACCCTTAACTCGGTATAAATTACCTTAAACTCATCATCCTATGTCATTCAGTTTTCCAGTGTGGGTGATCAAATCACTCTAGAAAGTCAGGACAAAGGCAAGAGGTCATTCAAAACGTTCAAATAAGTATTTCATTCTATAGTAGACTAATCATTAACAACAGTAAAAACATTTAATAATTGTTGTACCCAAGTGTACTGTATGTCCTTAGTACAGCTCTTTTCAAAATAATTGTATTTACTTAAAACTCACTCAGTACATAAAACCTCAAATTACATGTGTTTGCCCCTTTAAGATATCTCACTTCTATCCCGTGAAAAGAACCCTAAAATCAAAAAAATCAAAATCCTGTACAGCTAATACTTAGTGGGTTGTTTGTGGTTAGTTGAAAACCATATAGTAAAACAACAAACAAAAATGGCCAGGCCTTATTTATAGTCTCTGAAAATATTGCAAAGAAAAGAGAAAATCACTCCCCCCTTTTTCCTGGAAGAAAAAGTACACATTTAGTTAGTTTCCATTTTGATACCTCTTAACCAGTCCAAACAATTTAAATTTGAAATTCTCACTCTCTATTGCCACATCTCCTGATACCCCCACTCAGAAAACCCTCAAGAACATCACTCGTGACTGCTCCCTTCCCTGGAGAATTCCACAATCCAGTGCACATAAAACGAAATAAAGTCTCATGAGATTTAAACCCCTAGGCTTTTCCCTAGTCGCACTGCTCCCACTCGATCACGCTTCGTGACTTCGAAAACTCAAATCCCCAAATATGCTATCTCTTGCCTCGTTGGTTGCACCTTCCCACATGCCCTGTGGCCCCTCTTCTACCAAACCAGTTTACTAATGTGATGATGGTCTGGTCCATCATCTTCTGTGGACATACCCCTTCCTGAACTATTATTAGTCCCTCTGATGTGCATTTAATTTGGACCCCCATTCTACACAGTGCATCTCTTCCTAATAGATTAACTGGAGTTTGTTCTGATACTAATATAGGTATACATGTAGCTTTTTCCTGCTTCTTATTTTACTGGAACTGTCATATGTATTAACTGCGTTTGTCATGAAAATTCTACTGTGTGCATATTTGCCTGACATGGGGAGGAGGTGAGAGGCATAATTTGGATTTACCCATGAGTAAGTTGCTCCAGTATCTATCATCATTGGTGTGCCTCTATTATTCACCTGAACCTGCAGCATAGGTTCTTCATCAGCCTGCATAGTTACTGCCACTAGCTGACCCTCCCCTTTAGGATTCCCTGGGCATCCCTAGTATCCATGATTTGGTCCTCCCCACGGGTTCACTGGGCGCTGTGGAGCCTGTGTCTGAGACTGCCGCCATGCATCTGAGCTGTCATTTCTTTGCCAATTACCCTGCTGTGGTTGCTTAGGCAACCATGGGTTGGTAGGACAATTCCTTCTTAGATGTCCTGATTGCTGACGCCCCCAGCATACACCCAGCGGGCTTCTTGGTCCACCATTTTGGTATGTCTGCTGTTTGACGTTAGGCCCACCACATCTTCTAGTCTGTTTCTGACAGGCGTTGGCATTGCTTCCATCAATGATGTCCTGAACAGTGTTGTCATCAGTGGATCCCCCTCTGGATCTCTTTCTGTT
This sequence comes from Coregonus lavaretus, assembly GCF_964263955.1. Taxonomy (NCBI): domain Eukaryota; kingdom Metazoa; phylum Chordata; class Actinopteri; order Salmoniformes; family Salmonidae; genus Coregonus; species Coregonus lavaretus. The sequence continues at coordinate 13,179,190 of NC_140021.1, read as the reverse complement.
TCTTGTCGCCACCTCTTGAGCTGGTCCTCCAGGTAACCTGCCGGGTTTTCTTTATCCCCCAATGGCTCCCCTCTCAGTGCTTTAGGGTCTATTTTGGCTGGATACTCTATTCTCAGAATGTGCCATAGTCCTGGCCTATAATTGTCAAAGACCACTCCATCCAGTATCGTTCTCCGCACCGCCGGTATGAGGCCATCCGCCTGCAACAAGCTCTCCATTTTGGCCACTCCCACCACCCTGACCAGCAATGCCTTCAAGTCTCCCACCGCCAGTAGCTTCCCCATCGTTTGTTCTTCAAATGTTCCAATCCATTTTCCTGCTCCTTCGTGCAGGTTAGGCAGTCTAGTCACCAGACCTTCCAGGTCTTGCGTTCCCCAGGGCACATAGTGAACCTGTGTCCCTTTTACCAAAATGGGATATTGAGCTCCATATTTTTCTGGCTTTCTTATTGTCCTTCTGTTTCTTAAATGTTGTTTTTCCAGATGAGCGTATAGTGCCTTACCTAATTCTGTTACTATAGTTTCGCCTCCCGTGGCTCCTTGCTCTGATAGTCGTCCCTCTGTCTCACGCTGTTCTTGATCAGAGTCAGCATACTGTCTAAGTTCTTCACCTTCCTCATCACTTGTAATCTCCACACCTTTTTTCCCATCATACTCTTGTTCATCTATCCCATAATTTTCCAGTTCCGTTAACCTACCCCTCGGCCCTCCATAACAGTCTATATCTAAATGTGAGTTTTCTCCTCTTTTTGGTGTGGAAACCTGTTGCTTCCCTTTTTCTCCTTCTATCTCTACATTCCCTTGTCTCATCTCCCATTAAGATAAGACACTCGCTCCCCTGTGCTTTCGTATTATACTCTCATTTTCCTTTGTTCCCTTATCTCATCCCAAACCTATAAAATAGTCTCCTCACTTTCCTATCCCTAGGTATTTTCCCAGTAGTCTATTCGTTCTAGGTCGCTAGACCACCCCCTATTCACCCCTAATCATATTCACGTTTCTATTTTCTTTAATCTAGGTTTTTCGTATCTAACTTCCTATACCTTCTTTTCCTGTCTTTCAGTATATCTATATCATACGTTATTATTTTTATGTTTCCCGTCACTGTGTAATCCACTATTCTATCTCCACTTATCCTATACATAAATGCGGCTGATTCTCGTTCTAATCTTCGTCTTGGCATTTATTCCCTAACTCATCTGTCTTTGTCTTTCTCTTTTACTTGACTATATCTAGACAGCTAGTCCCTATCCTAAATTATCCTACCTAGATATCTATTATTACTATCATCCTGGTCCTATTACTGAATCAACGACATAGGTAATAGCTGTTTCCCATTAGCTTGTGCCTTTTCCTGATAATGTTATAATTGTAGTTTATTGGATTACTTTAGTTAAAATATACATTTGTTGTTTAACAAATCTAGAACCAACAATAAATTGGTGCTATCCCATCAGCATAATAGTTAAAGCTACTTGCAATCCACTGGTCCACGTAACAAAAAAAAAAATTAGCGTTTTAGAATTCATTATCTATTTGCATACGTCACTGGTGTTACGCAAACTATATAATAAATTAATAACAATTAGAATTTGTCAAATAAATGTTTTCCATTCAACTATTCAGATTTCTGCTTCAAATGTCTCTTACAGCTTGATTCGTACTCGCTGGACTCTCTCTCTTTTACCCGCGAACCAGAACATGGCATTAGTAAAGTCTATTCACAAACCACCCATAACTAATAGTATATTTGCATTCATATTACTAAAAGACATTACTTTCCTTTCAGTCTACCCAAACAATTCACAGTTGCAATTCTAACTTCCCTATTAAATCACTTTCCTTTGTTATCAATTCAAATCATTGCCACAGCTCTATCGCAATTGCCAGTCCGCTATCCAATTTATGTAACTGTCCTTTCTGATTAGGCTCTAATTAATAAAACAAATACTTGCTATAGTTGACAAGCATACATTCAATTCATATCCATATTCAATTCAATATTCCAAATTACAACTCTATTCTCAGTAGTTTTTAAACTATCAACTAATTTGGCAAAACAAAAAATACCTATCTTTCTCCCCCCACTATTCCTGTTGAATAAGTGAGTCGTTCAATTCGAACCCCTCAAACTACTAAATCCCAGTCTTACACCACAAAATCAACACTGACTGTTTTATCAATCTACACAACCCATAACCATAGTTGAACTATAATCAGAAAATCTAGATTTTAGTCAGTAATGCAGAATCTATGCTTTATTGAAATGACAAGTAAATCCTCCTTTATTCCAATTATAATGGTCTGTAGTTTTAGTATCTGGCACATACCACACTTATCAGAAAATAGTTTTACAGGACACAGATCTTACAAGTTCAAAGGGAATGACTTAGCAGTCAACGAGTCAAATCTACATTAATTGATTTGGAAACAGATCTAATGAATTTAATCAAATGGATTATGTTTTTTTCCCCCTAATATACTAAAATTCCTTTACTATATCACCTCTGCTCCGAAATGATAGATAGAAATAAGATTAAGCATTATAATAACTATCAAATGATCTATGTACTGTCTCCCACCCCCCCCCCCCCCCCCCCCCCCCCCCACGTACGTCTACGTGTTTGGGCGCGCAAGCCAGCACTTATATATTATTCCACTTTTATCCAATCAATTACCCACACATAACATTCCCACCAAACCATTCGTATTTCTAATGATTCTTTGTTGCCACAAGTTAGTTTACCCTAATCTAGTCCCAGCGGAACATCAACTTTACTACCTAGACCCTGCCCCTCAGTCCTAAAATCCTCCCAGAATCTTATAAACTGGTCACTTATTCACTGATCTCACACTACTCTATGACAGGTAGTGTTGTACAAACCCAAGATATCATTATATCAACAGCTTATTCTCCAAACTTCAGATTAACTAATTCCCATATCCACACGACTCTCATATCACATTCACACAACGCTATTTCCCAACACACAATCAATATTCGTACAACCTACAGGAATATTTTCTTCTATAATAGTGCCCAATGTTAACCCTATCAACATTTGACATTTCACTATGGTCAATGTTACCATAATCCTACATTACTTCAAACTTTCCCAAATATAATGAACCCCTAAAAGCTTGACCGAAATACAATGTGTTGACGTCATATGATCACCCCCGTACACGTGACCTGTTCCTCCAACAAGATTTCTCATACCCCTCCTGATAAAGACTCCGTTAGTAAATTAATATCCACATACTATTAATTATCCTCTTCCTAATGCAAGATTGGGCTTGTCCTTTCTCCACCAGCCTTAGAAGCTTCAAACGACCTAAAATATACTCCCTTTCCTTACACTTTCTCCATAAAGAAAAGGCTATTATTTGCAGGTGTTATGTATGGTACGACGTGCTGTATGTCGTACTGTACGTTGTTATGGTTTACGACAGTGTGCTGCTTTACGGATGAATGGGTTGTCAGAATGTGTGGCACATGTCATTAAACGACAGAGTGATGTACAATGTGAAACTGTGCAGATGTCCGTTCTTCTACAGCTAGGCTAGATATAACATTGGCGACGAAGATGGCTGAATTCAGTTTACCACCATTCCTCGCCGTGCCTGGCGAACCTCCAGTCCCGTGGAATAACTGGCTTGAAAGTTTTAACACTTATCTCGAAGCTATGGACTTTTCTACAATCTCCGACAAGCGGAGGACAGCACTGCTCCGTCACTGCCTTGGTACAGAGGGACAGAGGATTTTCAGAGCGCTTGGATCGGCTCCTACATTCACTGCTGCAGTCAGCCTCCTACGGAACCACTTCGCCGGGAAAGAGCGAGTGCTCCTCCGACGCTACCGGCTACGGAAGAGACACCAACGGCCGGGTGAGTCCATTCAAAGCTACGTGGCTAATCTGAGGGATTTGGCTAGCTCTTGTAACTACGGGACACTTCAGGACGAGATCATCAGGGATCAGTTGATAGAGGGGACGTTATGTGAAAAGACAAGGGAGAAACTGCTTTTGGAATCGGATAATTTACAACTAAATGGAGCTATTAAAATAGCACTCCAGGTTGAAGCGGCGTTGGAATGCTCTTCTATGCTAACAGACAGCTCTGCAGCATACACTCGGCCCCCAGCCATTCTCACGCAGCAGCTTCAGCCCGAGCAGGCGCACTACAACGATCACGCGCTGCGCACGCCCTCCCGCGTCGATAGCTGCATGGACACAGACACCGGCATGCCCGTGCAGCAGGCACACAGACAAACAAACAGAAGTAGCTGTGGCAACTGTGGGGCTAGCTCTCACAATTCAAGGGCTTCAAACTGCCCAGCCCGTGGGAAAATATGCAAGAACTGTTCAAAATACAATAACTTTGCGAAAGTGTGTCGTTCTCTCACTCTCAACATGAACACACGGAAATCCGAACCGTCTCCACCAACCATGTGTCATTCAGGACATGCACTGTGCAGCTGGGTGAGGTGGGTTTGCCTTTGCTGCTGGATACTGGCGCTGCGGTGTCGTTGCTCAACCTTGCCACTTACTACAAGTTTTTCAGTCACCTACCACTCCAACAGCCCTCCACTGCCCTGTGTGGGTACGGTAGATCCAATATAGACATTGTAGGCACCCTCCAGGTCCCAGTACACTACGGCACCAAACATCTGCCATCATTCACATTTCATGTTGCAAAGCGGGGTGCCAACCTCCTGGGCCTCGACCTCTTCACAGGCTTGGGATTCACACTGAGAGATGACAGTGGGTCAGCTATCTACCAGGTTACCTGCACATGGCAACAGAACTGGCCGACTCTGTTTGATGGACTGGGCTGCCTCACAGCCTTTACTCACAGGCCCCTAGTGAATCCGGAAGTGACCCCAGTCATGCAGCCCCTGCGGCGCATTCCCTTTGCACTGCGTGATGACGTCACAAAAGATCTCCAGTCACAGCTGGATGCAGGCATCATTGAGCCAGTAAACCTAACGCTGCCCCCTGGATTTCAAACTTGGTCATTGCAACCAAAAAGTCAGGTGGAATCCGGACCTGTGTGGATCTCCATGCTGTGAACAAGGCCGTTGTCCCGGATAAGTACCCCTTGCCTACAGCTGAGGAGCTGACCGCACAATTCCATGGCTCCACGATCTTCACGAAGCTTGACCTTCGTCAGGGTTATCTTCAGGTACCCCTCCATGCAGCTAGCAGAGACCTCACGGCCTTTGTCACACATGCTTGCGTGTTCAGATATACACGCATGCCTTTTGGACTTAGCTCCGCCCCCAGCTGCTTCCAGAAGGTGATGAGCACCATCCTCGCTGGAATACCTGGGGTGGCGGTCTATCTGGATGACATCGTGGTCCACGGCCCTGACCTCCACATCCATGATTATCGACTCCACAGAGTATTCAGTGCTCTACTGCGGAACAACCTGACCCTTAACGGTGGAAAGTGCACCTTTGCAGCTCCAGCCGTCGAGTTTGTGGGCTTCCGCCTGTCGGCCAAAGGCATTGCCCCACTCATGTCGAACATTGAAGCCGTCCACCGGATCCCGGAACCGACCTCAGCCTCTCAGGTGGCCTCATTCTTGGGCATGACAGCTTACTACCTCCGGTTTCTGCCCCACTACTCGCAGACCACAGCGCCCCTTCGCCAGCTCCTCAAGAAGGATGAGCCATGGGCCTGGACGGCGGCCTGCTCAGACGCGGTCCGCTCACTGAAGAGCCAGCTCACCACAGCCCCAGTCTTGGCTCACTTTGACCCCGTCTGCCACACCATTGTCACATGTGACGCCTCAGCTGGAGCACTAGGAGCTGTCCTCTCACAGCTGCAGAATGGCATTGAGAGGCCCGTCGCCTTCGCCTCAAGGGCCCTGAACCCCACAGAACAACGGTACTCTGTGGGTGAACGAGAAGCACTGGCCTGTGTCTGGGCGTGTGAAAGGTGGCACCTCTACCTATATGGCCGTCTGTTCACACTCCGAACCGACCACCAGTCCCTCACAACGCTACTGTCAGCATCAGGAACTGGCCACAAGCCACTTCGGCTGCACAGATGGGCCGACCGCCACAGACAGTATGACTATCAGCTGAAGTTCACTCCGGGGAGGGATAACGTGGTGGCAGACCTCCTCTCACGCTCCTTTGACGCTCCTACTCTGACCGTCTTGCCAGACGACAACGAAACAGAGCTTGTACAAATGCTCTACGCTCCTCTTCAGTCAGTCGTCTCACTGGAGGAGCTGAAGCAAGCATCGGAACAGGATCCCACACTGTCTACCCTGCGCACCTACATACGCACTGGATGGCCAGCACATGTGCCGGAAGAGCTGGCGACTTTCGCCAGGGTGAAGCACGAACTTTCTTGCTGGGAAGAAGTCTGTGTCTCTCGAGGGTTTTGCACTGTGGTCCCGAGTGGCCTGCGTGCGCATGTTCTATCCATGGCGCACAAGGGTCACTTGGGCATAGTGAAGGTCAAACAGCGATGTCGAGACCTTGTGTGGTGGCCAGGCATCGACCACGACATTGAAGCCCTGGTCAGGGATTGTGCTGCATGCCTCCTCAGTGGGAAAACAGGACAGTCCGCCCCACCCCCCCCTGCAGCCTCTCGCATGGCCGTCCCACCCCTGGGAGCACATCCAACTGGACATCTGTGGCGAGATCCATGGACACGCAGTCCCTCACCATCAGCGCTTCCTGGTGGTGGTGTATGACCTCCACTCTAAGTGGCCAGAAGTGGTTCCTGTCGGAACTGTCACAGCACAGGCCATCGTGGACATCCTAGACAGCCTGTTCACAAGGTGGGGCCTACCCCTCACCCTTACCATGGACAATGGGCCCCAGCTAACCTCTGCCGAGTTCTCCTCATATCTCAGCAACAAGGGAATCAAACACATCTGCACGGCCTACTACAACCCACAAGCTAACGGAGGGGTGGAACGCTTCAACCAAACGCTGAAGAACGGCATCAGAGCGCACCTGGTCCAGGGGTGCACGTTCCAAACTGCTTTGAATCAAACGCTAATGCACTACAGAGCAAGCAAACACACAACAACACAGGTCTCCCCGGCATCCCTCATGCTAGGTCGTGAGATGGAACTGCCACTGGACAGACTCAGAACACAGAGAGTGGCAGAACCGGCGACTTGGCGCACCCAAGAACAGCAGGCAGTGACCAGACACCAAAGAGCAATGAAACAGCGTTTTGACAAGGCACACAGGGTGAAGAAGTCGATCATCCAAGTGTCAGACTGGGTCCGAGCCCGACGGCCTCAGCGGTGCAACAAAATGGCCTCATTCTGGTTGGACCCCTTGCAGGTCAGTCGACAACTGGGGCCCGCCACATTCATGATGAGCAATGGATCACGCTGGCACGCCAGCCGCCTCAGAAAAGTCCCTGCCCCTCAAGGAACACGAAGGCACACAAAACAGACATGCAGGCCAGAGACGCCACCGGATGGACCTCCTCCACCACTACCACCCGAGCCCCAGCCTCTGTGGGCTCCCCAAGGGCCAGAGCCACAAGCGGTGGCGGTTGAAGAAAGGCCTATGCGGGCACGAACTCGCCCTGCTTATCTGGGGGACTACTTAACCTCTTTTCATTCTTAGGCTCCGTTAGGTGTCTTAGTCAACCTCCAGGTTAATGGACTGAACTGGCTAGTTTGGAGAGTCCATCCGTTTAAGGGTTAATGTTTATTTCTTACAGGTATCACTCTAGGTTCTTGCCCTATGGTCATTTTATATATGGTACCAGTCCCTGGTTTTGGAAAGGGGGGAGGAAATGTTATGTATGGTACGACGTGCTGTACGTCGTACTGTACGTTGTTATGGTTTACGACAGTGTGCTGCTTTACGGATGAATGGGTTGTCAGAATGTGTGGCACATGTCATTAAACGACAGAGTGATGTACAATGTGAAACTGTGCAGATGTCCGTTCTTCTACAGCTAGGCTAGATATAACAGCAGGATTTATTTTTATTGTCCGATCACTCACACAGATAAGCGACCACTCGTGCTTAAATGAATCAGACAGAATGACCCGCAGGACGAACAAATGTATCAGACGATTGAACAAAGCTAATTGATCAAGCTGACCAAATGAGCAACCTGAATGAGACAGATTAAACATACAACTTAATCACAATTGAATGACTCACAGCCGCTCAAGCAAAACATTCACCCATACGAGATGAGCAGACCTACTCTCTCTAATTATTTCTCTATACTTTGAAGCCCTGGTGGCTGTTCACAACCGTCCACCTACCTGAGATGACCGGCGCGACTTCCAATTTATGGTGTCACCTACTCAGGATGACCTACTTTTTTACCCGATTAGCTGTCTAATTAGTGCATCTCCCCACTACAGGATGATGCGTCACCTACTCTGGATGAGCAAACCTACTTCCTATTAGCCTACATGTATGCTAGCCTGCTTCTTCTACTAGCCTGCATCTCTGCTAGCCTGCTTAAACTTATTTACACTTATCTACAATAACATTGCATGCATGCTTATTTCTCATTCCAACAAAAACTCTGTACTTTTCCTAAATTTTGTCCTTAATGCTAGAGAGACCCCTTTCTGTACCTTACCCTCAGATTCAGCTCGATCGAATCACACAGTTCTATGTAATAGTAAGAATGTCGCTTACCTTTATTTAACAGTGGACACTGTATCTGTGTGACTCGCTCAAACTTTCTCAGACGGCAAAGCACTCAAAGATCTCTTTTTCCCCAGGTCCTGCCGGGGTCGCCAATTATGTCGTTGAAAATAATCACTATACTTTATTAAAAATCAAAGTTCTTCCAGAGTTTTTTTAGAATCGAGATTGACTTTATTTACAATTTCAACAAAGCCAGGCTAATCTGCAGATTAGCCCTCCTCTCTGTCTCTCTCACCCTCTATATAGGCTCCTTCACACACACATCCTAGCTTAAAATCCCTTCCTCTTCAGTTTCCCGCTCTTTATCGCTCCGCCCACTTCCTTTGTCTATGATGGTGGCTAAATTAAACTTTTATTCAGTTCAGAATCAATAATAATACAATCAATCAATCCCTTATCTTGAAAAAATCTCATGTTTAGTTTAAACTCTGTTCCTGAGCTTGACCTGAAGATTGATTGTTGGACATGACAGGTTCACGCTTAATCTTTCAAACACACCCAAACCTACTCCTCTTCCCCTCCCACCATGCTGTAATTACTCATGACTAGTCTAAACGCTGTTCAACTTTGGCTCCGCTCTCAGAACCTTTGTTTGAGGAGAGATGCATTAGGCCACAGTCTGGTTTCAGTCTCTGATAAGGTAGGACAGCCATGGATTTAAGTAAGAGCGAGCAATTCGACCCTAGGTCAGATTCCCACTTCACACACACACACACACACAGTGAAATGACCCAATTAAGTTCTTGCCAAGCAACAGAGAATTCTAACTATATGTTCGTGATTAACTCAGTTTTAGCTCATAGTCCACTAGAAAATCTCCCTCACAACTGATTTAAAAACCTGCTCACACATTCTAATGAGGTTGTCTGTCTGTCTGTCTGTCTGTCTGTCTGTGTGTGTGTGTGTGTGTGTGTGTGCTCGGTGCGTTCGTGTGTGTTGTATCCCATGGTGGTGATGTCTTGATGATTTCCCTGTAAATGTGCTGATGCAGGTGTCTGATAGCTTGTAGGAGGAACGTGCTGTGGCCAGTGGCTTACTGTACACTCTGCTGCAGTTAATTTGCTGGAAATATAAGTGCTGATTATGTATATTTCCTTCCTCTCCTCATTTTCTTGGCCTTCTGCTTTGGACTATTAACACTGGGTGCTACCTTAAAGTTTTGTATCGTATAATAAAATCTTGTTAAAACTCAAACCACTGTCTGCCTCTCTCTCTCATTCTCTTTCTTTCTGATTCTCTTTCTCTCCTCAGAGACCGGAGTGATAGACCCAGTGCTTATAGAGCGTTATAACACTCCAGGGTTCGTAGGCTGTCTGTCACGCGTCCAGTTCAATGGAGTCGCACCCCTGAAGACTGCCCTAAGAAACCCTGTAGCAGACAGACCGAAAGACAGACATCCAGACAAACCAACAGACAGACAGTCTGTGCCAGTGTCCTACCAGGGTAAACTGGTAGAATCTAACTGTGGAGCCTCGCCTCTCACCATCCCACCAATGTCTGCTGCCACCGATCCTTGGCGCCTGGACTCAGGTACGATACACACACACATACAAACATTTCTGCAGGAAAAGCAGGTACACAACACCACACACACATTCTCATATTGGGGGTGCTGCAGTCTTCCTTGTGATCCAGTGGGATTGTTGTCTCTACTTGTCTGTCTCTGGTTGATCACATCTATTGATCCAGGAGCCAGAAGCAAAACTGACAGAGCAGCTACATCAGTCTCACGTTCAATTCTCTCTCTCTCTCTCTCTCTCTCTCTCTCTCTCTCTCTCTCTCTCTCTCTCTTCAATAGACTTTATTGACATGGCAAGTAAAATTACTTACATTGTCAAAGTATAGATATAACAACATGGACCAACAGCAATAATAATAATAGTAGTAGTGGAAATGGGATTACCATTAACAGCAACTACAACAACAATATTAATGAGAATAACAATACATTAAAGCAATAGTAGTCGACCAATCTCAACATGACTGAGAAGACACATTACATCGTATGAAAGCCAAAACAAAACAGGAAATATTATCTCTCTCTCTTGTCTACCTGATAGATCTCTCCATCAGGAGGGATAAAAGCCGATTTGTGTGTGCGTGCGTGTGTGTGTGTGTATGGCTGATGTGATCTGTATTTCCTGTCTCTGTGTGTCTCCAGGTGCAGAGTTCCCATTCAATGAAGAGAGAGTGATCCCAGATGGAGTCAACAGGAACTCAGCCATTATAGGAGGCATGTTCAGTATGACCCATATTCACATATCTCTTATCTTTAAAGAGGTGTACCACAGAGATATGACCCTCTGCCAGGTCCAGATGTGATCTTGATCTTGATCTTGATCGCTTGGCATTCAGTCGCCTCCGCTGCAGATAAGTGTCTCCAAATGTGTCTCCCATACATGATGTCAACAAATGTATTACAAATTTGCTTCCATAAATTGGTGCTCTAACCTTAACTGGCCCTATCAATATCCTTTCTTTTGAAATTACATGTATTTCTAAAATGACTTCTATATCTCCGCCCCCAGGTATCATTGCCGTGGTGATATTCACCATCCTGTGCACGCTGGTGTTCCTGATTCGCTACATGTTCCGTCACAAGGGCTCCTACCACACCAATGAGTCGAAAGCGGCGGAGCCAGCCAGTGGCGAATCAGCTGACACCACCATCATCGGCACCGACCCCAACCCAGAGACCATTGACGAATCAAAGAAAGAGTGGTTCATCTAACTGCCAATAGAAAGACAGAGAGAGAGAGGGTGGCTGTGTATCTAACCAACAATCACATGAGAGTGGGAGGTTCATCTATTGACCAATCACAGGAGAGATGGAGAGAGATGTCGTCCAATAGTGTCCCTACTGAATGGAGGAGGGGGTGGGGATGGGAGTGGTAGTGGGAGTGGGTAAAGAATGGTGTACAGAAATCAGATTTTTTTCATAAAAGCAGAAGAAAGAAGAGACGGTCTATTGGAACGTTGCGTTGAGAGACTAAATCTGTACATAGTAACTGATGAGTCCTTCTTTGTATTGTATTTGGGAGTTGTCAGGAGTCCTTTGAATACATAATATATATATATAATAACAGATCTGGATCAAATACGTATTTCAAGTACATTAAAATACTTGAAGGTATTTGAGGTGTAATTGATTCTGCTTGGAGTTTGTACTTTTGGCACTATTCTGTTGTCTCCATTGTACCAAACTCAATCAAACTCAATTGAGCACAGTTCAAGTTATTTGACTTATGTATTTGACCTCTGTATATTAATAATAATAACCACTGGATCATATGCTAGCACAGACTTGTTTGTTTGTTTTTTAAAGTGGCAATCAGGAGTTGCTACATCCATTTTTGGATTTATAAATTAATGATATGTACCCATTGATTCTTGAAAAATTTAACTTATAAATGTTTCATGAGCTTAGTTCAACTGTCGTACCCAATCAGAACCTGATATATAAGCTTGTTTTACTCTGTTTGTAAACAACGTAAATGTAAACAAACACTATATAGCCTCAAAACATGATTAAAACTATAATGTTGATATCATGGATGGTCAGTCCTTGCATCCATAGCTATGTCTATGAATTTGAGAGTTTCTCCAGCCCCATCCCTCAGCTTTTTACAGAAACAGGAGCGGTGGGGGGGGGTACTGTTTGTTTTTATTTCTACTGCTGGTTGCCGCTTTAAACTGAGATCTGACAGATTATGTTAAATCATCTGTTTATAAGTTTAACATTTCTGTTGGTCACGCTTACATGTCCATGTTCCATATCCACTCCAACAGTATTTGTCAAACAAACCACTCAGTCCATGTGTTATTACAGAAACATGGATGCCAAAAGTCCTGTTGTAAATATGTTTTATTTATAAATATATTTTATTTCTATTTTAATATGTTTATTTATTCAGCGACATTGGTACTATACATTTACAAGACATTTCAGATAATATGTAATATTTCTAAGCATAGCACATGTGTGAGAGAGAAGTTTACTTTAATTTAATTATGACATTAGATTGTATCAATGAGAATTCCTTCTCATCGACGATTGGAGAGGAATGTCTCAAAGTATGATGGGGAAAACATGGAGGAACCATAGATACACACTCTGCACGGCAGTTTGCTTTCTTTCCTTCCTGTGAGAGCGAGTGAACTCTTGATCTCTGGAACTTTCAGCGTGTATTCTGTTGCCAAACACTTCAGTCTTATGTTCTCAAGTTTGTTTTCCAAGATTGATCGATTGATTGATTGATCAAATCGATCGCTCATGATACTTGTAATGCTGAGAGTTTGTCTCGTGAGACCCAATGAGAATGAGAGAAAGCTAGACATCTTGGCTTATGTTGAAAGTGTTGTGTTTGTGTGTAGACGGGGTCGGTGGCATACGGGGGTGTAGCCTACATTCCATAGGACAAGGCTTTGTGGTAGAGTGTGAGGGTTCGAGGCTTGGTTGTACAGTGTTTAATGGTTTAACCCACTGTGCCTTTAGGAGTCAACCACTTACCCTTCCTCTTGGCAACACAACACGGCTACACAACGCCATAGCGGTAGAGCCAGACCCATGTCAGCGCCAGTAATTTTCTTTCTTTTTTTAGACATGTTTATATTCATATTTATTCATCAAGTCTATCAGTCGTTCCGAATGTTTACTTCATACCAGCGTTACCCGGATACAGTGTAATGATGTCATGACTGCCATTTTTGTAGCTTGTTGTCGTGGTTAATTTTTCTATGTTCTTTTTTTCTGTATTGCTTTATAAAATATTGTGAAATGTTTGTATACTGTCTCGGAATATTCCACACCGTAACACACACAGAAGACGGAGATTAAAAGCACCAAGACAAGGCCGTCAGCCCGTCACCAATAAATATGTCTGTTGGTGGGTTTAGCCAAGCCGTCAAATGTTTGTTGTCATGCCACATCTAGCCACCAGGCTACTATCAGTCATCTTAGTCTTGCTTTCAGCTCTGTACAGTTCAATAAAGACAGTCTTAACATCCAGGGCTACCGTGTATTCATCTGGTGGGGACCTTGTCAATGATGGCACAATGTTGGGTGTATGTGTTTGTCAGAGAGAAAATGTTGGAGAGAGGGAGAGGGGGTTGTAGAGAGAGAAAATGTTTGAGAGAGAAAGAGTGTGAGAGAGAGTGAGAGAGAGAGAGAGATAATGCTGAGTCATCATTTTACAGGTTTGTTAATAAGTAAAGTAGGTCAGATATAAAACAACCGTTTTTTCTCCTGACTTCATCTGCAGTTAAGTAGGCAACATTATTCAGATCATGTCCTCCATATTAACATACTTCTATTTGGGTCCAACATTTTCGGAGTACAGTGGTTCTCCCTTTGAACTTGTAAGCTATTTATATGAGTTAGGTAGCAGCTATCGCCTATCTATCTGTCACAACCATTATAAATATGCTTACAATAATAGTTACTGGTTTAGTAAAAATGTACTGTAGAAGGAACAGTGAACAGGTTTACCTCTATTCCACTCTGGTCATGTTCAGATATGAAACTGGTATGACCAAGTCAAACTATTTACTCTTTGGCCTGGATTCAGATCAAGCGTAAAGCTTACCGTATGCTTCCCAGTCTAAACAGTTTGCGCATATATTATGACAACATTTTGTGATTTTTTTTTTTCGTTTTGGTGTTCAGCAGGTTTTTCTTTAACTTGAGGAAAGTCAGTTCGGTAGCCAAAGTCTACGCCCTTCGTCGGTCATTGGTCAACAGTACTACTCTTAGTAGGAGTGGGAACATGAAGAGACGATTAGTTTTCATGCACATTTTTTCACTTGAGAAATACTGCATCAATCTTAGTTAAATGTAAAATTGCGCGACTAAGACCTCTTAGGCAAAAACGTCAAAATTAATGATAGATTTCTTGATTTATCTTAGATTAAATCAGGAGAAACACTCTTTTCACGGCACCTCGATACGGAAGGGACTTTTTGTAGCAGGTTAGGGGAACATACACAGCAGGTTAGGAGAATTAACGTAGCAGGTTAGGAGACAGGTTAAGGATAGGAAAATGGTTAGGGTTAGGGAAAATGCTCTCCTAGTCTTCTACGAATATCACTTCGTATCGAAGTGGAGTGAAAAGAGTGTGTCCCATTAATTCGGACTATTTTGAGGCTAAGTTGCTATGGTGGCTCAAGAGGAACAAACAACAGTAATATTACTGCTTTTTTTCTAGTTTTTCAAGCAAAAGTCTTTAGGGAGTATGCTCTTCGCCTAGCCGAGTTATGCTAGGAGCAAAACGAACCGGATGCATTTAACCGGCTTTAACTGGCGATAGCCGACACCCGCATAGCTGATATTTCGGTGGTGTAACTAAGTTGGAGCTGTCAAGTTGGTGAGCAGCTGCTCTTTATCATCGTCACAAAGCCACACCCATCCCACTCATGTTATATAGAAATAATGACGCTCAAATTGACAATCATCAAACGAAATAATGAGGATTTCTATCAGCCTAATCAAGGTGTAGATTACAGCTCACATTCCAGTGTTCGAACTTGTAAACAAAGCTGCATGGGATTTATTTTAATGCGACTCTGCTGCCAATGGCAATGTCCAATTTAGGTACAGGCCTAATGACAGGAGCTGCTTCTGGATTTGACAGCTCTAAAGGTGCCGCATTTTAGGTTTGGTTTGCTCCTAGCAGAACCCAGCTAGGGGAAGCGAACGTTTGTGCCTCACATTCTCCCTTAAAAGACCTTCGCTTGAAAAATTAGAAAAAGCGGCAATATCACTGTTTCTCCATCTTGAGACACCGTAGCAACCACATAGCCTGAAAATAGTCTGAATTAATCTAGATAAATCAAGAAATCTGTAATTAATTTTGAAGTTTTTGCAATTTTACATCTAATTAAGATGTTTGGTGCAGTATTTCTCAATTGAAAAAATTTGCATGAAAACTAGTCCTCTCTCATTGAATGACAACAAACACTTCATAGAGTCCCACAGTATGATAACCGTGTAAATCTCTCTAGGACAAGGTGACATCCAGATAATCTCTCAGAGTCTGGGGTGTTTTGCAGTCTGCACAGGGAGAAACTCCAACTCTTCTGTCTGGAGGATAAACACCCAACCTGTTTGATGTGTCAGACCTCCAAACAACACAAAAACCTTGACCACTGCTCCATAGATGAAGCTCTACAGCAGGGTTCTTCAATTCCGGTCCTGGAGGGCCGAAACACCTCTGTTTTTCATCCTCTCCTTCTAATCAGGGGCTAATTCAGACCTGGTACACTAGGTGAGTGCAATTAACGACCAGGTAGAAATAAAAAACAGAAGTGTTTCGGCCCTCCAGGACCGGAATTGAAGAACCCTGCTCTACAGTCCTCAAACTGAACTCTAGACCTCAAAGCCAGTTCCACTGCTTGTTTTCATGGTTCCCTTCTAATCAGGGAATCATTTAGACCTAGCACACATGGTGGGTGCAGTTAATTATCAGGTAGAAAAGAAAACCAGCAGGCTCTGGACCTCGTAGGGCCGAGTGTCTGCAGGCTCTGGACCTCGGAGGGCCGAGTGTCTGCGGGTTTTCGCTCCACCCTTGTACTTGATTGATGAATTAAGGTCACTAATTAGTAAGGAACACCCCACACCTGGTTGTCTAGGTCTTAATTGAAAGGAAAAAACTAAAACCAGCAGACGCTAAGCCCTCCATGGAATGAGTTGACACCCCTGATCTACAGGATCACAAGGTACTCGATTTCTTTCTTTTTTTGTATTACATAAACCTTTGATATTCCATTAAAATGTAAAGCCTTGTAAAATAAATGATTGTATCGAAGAGAACAAGAGTTGTTAAAAAAATTCAAACAAGCTCTGTTTTATTTGACTTGTTCATTCCTGTAAAGCCAGTTTTCTCCGGTATCAGAAACATTCTCCTTCCAATAGAAAGAGCTACAGACTGCCCTGAAGCCCTTACAGGACTTAAATAGCGTTAAACTTTCATGTGATCAAACAGCAGAGCACATTAACGTAAGAATAATGTTTTGAAGTATCAGTCAGAGAATGCAACAGTTTTGAGCAAATGTATTTGACCCTGTATATACTCCAGAGGCAGAGTGAGGCCCAGCACACAGAGGCAGATGGAGGAGCTTGAGAAGCTTCACCAGTTTCTATGAAATGACAAGGTGGCCAGGATAGCTTCTCTGAGAGAGGAAGAGGAGCAGAAGAGTCAGATGATGAACAGAAGATTGAGGAGATGAGCAGAGAGATATCATCACTTTGAAACACACTCAGTGTCTTAGGGGAGGAGTTGAGAGCTGAAGACATCTTATTCCTGTAGGTCAGGACTGCTCTCTCTAAAGCCACATGATTTATCAGTATATTGATTGACTGATTATTATTGATTGATTGATTGTTTAATTCAATCTGGTATTTCTGAAATACAATGAGTCTGGTCTAAGATACATTAAAGCAGCCTGACCCCTCAGCACTTATAAACTATTGCAGCATAAATACTGCAATATGTATACAATTTACAGGGAACCAGTATAGTCTTAGATCACAGATATGTAGTGTCTAATTTATGTTTTCTCTGTTCAGCTCCTGTGACTCAAACACTGCCCATCCACGTCTCATCCTGTCTGAGGATCTGATCAGTGTGAGACGCAGTGATGACAAACAGCAGTTTCCTGTCAACCCAGAGAGATTTGATATATACAGTATGTATGGGTCCTGGGCTCTGAGGGCTTTAACTCAGGGACACACAGAAGAGTCAGTCCAGAGGAAGGGAGCAGTTAGGAGTGGATATTGGCTATTGAAGCAGTTTGATGCTAAATACACAGCACAAGGCCATCCACTGACCTCATAGTAGCATAGAAACCCCAGAGGATCAGAGTGCAGCTGGACTGGGACAAAGGAAAGCTGTCCTTCTCTGACCCTGTTAACAACATACACATGCACACGTTCACACACACAATGACAGAGAGTCATTCCATATCTAAACAATCGCTGTAAACTCCACCCTCTGAGGATCTTACCATTAAAAGGCCTCTGTAACAGTGGAAAAGCCCAGTCCTGTTACATCTCCACTACCTGTTACAGCTACTGGACTCCCTAAAAACACGCCACTTCGATACAGCTATGAACGGGAAGTGAGGTTTCGTAGCAGGTTAGCATTTTTCACTAACCCTAACCAAATTCTCCTAAACTGCTACGTTAATTATCCTAACCTGCTGTGTAAGTTCTAACATTGCTACAAGAAGGTCACTTTCCGGTCGTAGCCTGTTGAAGTGGTGTGTTTTTATGGTATCTCCTGCTGCTACGGGGGAGACGCAGCTCACTATGGCTGGGTTTATATCCTCAGTACTATTCCAGTGATTAGTCAGTCCCTAACCCTACATCTCTAACCCTAGGCTACAGATGATTATTAGGCCTCCTGATTATTATTTTGTATAGGCCTACAGATTATTATTTTGTATAGGCCTACAGATTATTATTTTGTATAGGCCTACAGATTATTATTTTGTAACTACAGATGATTGCTTTTTATATGCAGGCCTTGATTGCAGATATGTATTTGTGCATAAAAAGCAGGAGCTGTATTAGAAATGCTGAGTGCACCTGACAGATTTTGTATGATGAAAGTTATTAACAAATTACAATATAAATATTTAATAGTGGCCTTGCGCAAGATTTAATTCTAACATTAGATTATTCCAAATGTAATACAAATCTCCAAACGTTTTTGTTTTGTTTTATAGCACTATTAAATGCTCCAGGGCTAATTTCGTTAGCATTTTGCCATGTTTTTGTGATTTAAAACATTAAAAGAATGTTTAAAACAAATATTATCCCTTCGGTCTAGCACAGCAAGTACACACAATACCCCATAATGACAAAGCAAAAACGTTTTTTAATTTTTTATGTTTGCATATATTATATATATATATATATATGAGAGAGAGAGAGAGAGAGAGAGAGAGAGAGAGAGAGAGAGAGAGAGAGAGAGAGAGAGAGAGAGAGAGAGAGAGAGAGAGAGAGAGAGAGAGAGAGAGAGAGAGAGAGAGAGAGAGAGAGAGAGAGAGAGAGAGAGAGAGAGAGAGAGAGAGAGAGAGAGAGAGAGAGAGAGAGAGAGAGAGAGAGAGAGAGAGAGAGAGAGGGAGTTGAAGTTTACATACACTTAGGTTGGAGTCATTAAAACTCGTTTTTCAACCACTCCACACATTTCTTGTTAACAAACTATAGTTTTGGCAAGTCGGTTAGGACATGTACTTTGCATGACACAAGTAATTTTTCCAACAATTGTTTACAGACAGATTATTTCACTTATAATTCACTGTTTCACAATTCCAGTGGGTCAGAAGTTTACATACACTAAATTGACTGTGCCTTTAAACAGCTTGGAAAATTCAAGAAAATGATGTCATGGCTTTAGAAGCTACTGATAGGCTAATTGACATAATTTTAGTAAATTGGAGGTGTACCTGTGGATGTATTTCAAGGCCTACCTTCAAACTCAGTGCCTCTTTGCTTGACATCATGGGAAAATCAAAAGAAATCAGCCAAGACCTCAGAAAAAAAAATTGTAGACCTCCACAACTCTAGTTCATCCTTGGGAGCAATTACCAAATGCCTGAAGGTACCACGTTCATCTGTACAAACAATAGTACGCAAGTATAAACACCATGGGACCACGCAGCCGTCATACCGCTCAGGAAGGAGACGCGTTCTGTCTCCTAGAGATGAACGTACTTTGGTGCGAAAAGTGCAAATCAATCCCAGAACAACAGCAAAGGACCTTGTGAAGATGCTGGAGGAAACAGGTACAAAAGTATCTATATCCACAGTAAAACGAGTCCTATATCGACATAACCTGAAAGGCCGCTCAGCAAGGAAGAAGCCACTGCTCCAAAACCCCCATAAAAAAGCCAGACTACGGTTTGCAACTGCACATGGGGACAAAGATCGTACTTTTTGGAGAAATGTCCTCTGGTCTGATGAAACAAAAATAGAACTGTTTGCCCATAATGACCATCGTTATGTTTGGAGGAAAAAGGGGAAGGCTTGCAAGCCGAAGAACACCATTCCAACCGTGACGCACGGGGGTGGCAACATCATGCTGTGGGAGTGCTTTGCTGCAGGAGGGACTGGTGCACTTCACAAAATAGATGGCATCATGAGGAAGGAAAATTATGTGGATATGTTGAAGCAACATCTCAAGACATCAGTCAGGAAGTTAAAGCTTGGTCGCAAATGGGTCTTCCAAACGGACAATGACCCCAAGCATACTGCCAAAGTTGTGGCAAAATGGCTTAAGGACAACAAAGTCAAGGTATTAGAGTGGCTATCACAAAGCCCTGACCTCAATACTATAGAATATTTGTGGGCAGAACTGAAAAAGCGTGTGCGAGCAAGGAGGCCTACAAACCTGACTCAGTTACACCAGCTCTGTCAGGAGGAATGGGCCAAAATTCACCCAACTTATTGTTGGAAGCTTGTGGAAGGCTTCCCGAAACATTTGACCCAAGTTAAACAATTTAAAGGCAATGCCACTAAATACTAATTGTGTGTATGTAAACTTCTGACCCACTGGGAATGTGATGAAAGAAATAAAAGCTGAAAGAAATAATTCTCTCTACTATTATTCTGACATTTCACATTCTTTAAATAAAGTGGTGATCCTAACTGACCAAAAACAGGGATTTTTTACTATGAAAAACTTAGTTTAAATGTATTTGGCTAAGATGTATGTAAACTTCCGACTTCAACTGTATTATCTAAGTGAGTTTCAAAGTTTCAGAGATTGTTAGAATATGAATGTCATCTGTTACTAGCAAATTACTGATTTCATGAACCTTGTTTCTTAAGCTACATATGTTAACGGGATGATTGATTGTTTTCATTGCTTTACTGGGAAGCTTAGCAGAAGTAGACATGCTCATGTTATTTATGTTAATGCAGGGTGAGCTGCACACAGTGGAATTCCTAGTAGGGCACACAGCCTCAGTGCTAACAGTATAATTCTGGTTCATAGTTACATGATTATTGCATACAATAGCTGTAGGATCAGCAGAGGCATTTAGGGCAGTTAGAGGGTCATAAATTAGGTTACTTTCATTGTGTCTTCTAATGCCCCTGGGATAATGTACATTTGCTGATGCATTATGACAACACTATGGTAGGGATTAACTGAACTAGGCTTGGGTCATTGATAAGTCATTGTCTCAACGCAGCCTTATAATGCTGTGAAAGGATCCAGGAACCCAAATGATTTGGGTGGATCCCATCCTCCTTATAAAACAAGCTTTGTTTCCAGAAGGTATTAAAATTGTCAATAAATGTTACACCCACAGAGCTGCAATAGTCTCGTAGCCAGTTATGGAGGGCGAAAAGTCTGCTGAAATGTTCAATGCCACGATCTAGGGAGGGCACAGGGCCAGATATTGTGGGGTGTTTGTTCGTGTCAAGCAGAGACCCAATCAGCTGTTCTAAGCTGCCCACACATTAATTGTCTGAAAGATTTCATGAAAGAAACGTTGACATTTGAGAAATAGATGTCTTACTCTGGTTAGAAAGGCAAAGTCAACATACTTCTTGAATTGTGTATCTGTGAGTGGTGGAAATCCAGCTAAATTCTGGAACGTGGTCAAATCTTTGTAAGAATAAAAAAAAAATGTATAACTATTTTCCCTCTGCTGGCCATCTATTTGAAAAAATGGTCTCTGAAAATACCTCAAGTTCCACTAGAGGGAGTCCTTTATTCACCTCTAAACAAATAGCAGAGAATGATGCTCTTCCAGGGACTCACTCCTTTTTTTCATTTGAACCATTTTATGTCAATTATGTATTGTGCCTTGCAAAAAATGTATGTAAAAAAATCCACGAGCTGACTCGCTTGATCCCTTTTCTACTGTAGCTTTTTGCCCCCTCATTTTTTACTTAACAATTGTTTCTGGTGCTGTCTCTAAAATAAATAAATAAATAAATTGGTCATTTAGCAGACGCTCTTATCCAGAGCGACTTACAGGAGCAATTAGGGTTAAGTGCCTTGCTCAAGGGCACATCGACAGATTTTTCACCTAGTCTGCTTGGGGATTAGAACCAGCGACCTTTCGGTTACTGGTACAACGCTCTTAACCACTAAGCTACCTGCCGCCCCTTCCAGATCTAAGATCTGGAAGGCGGCGCATGTCCTCCTCCTTTACAAAAGGTGGGGATCCTTCTGACCTAAATAACTACCGTCCAATTTCTAAACTATCTTGCCTTGCAAAAATATTAGAATCGCTGGCAAACTCTCAGCTAAGAACTTTTTTTACTACAAATTAATTCTTAATGTTTACTAATCTGATTTTAGACCTGGACA
The DNA here is from genome assembly GCF_964263955.1 of Coregonus lavaretus. Taxonomy (NCBI): domain Eukaryota; kingdom Metazoa; phylum Chordata; class Actinopteri; order Salmoniformes; family Salmonidae; genus Coregonus; species Coregonus lavaretus. Next base: position 13,157,207 of record NC_140021.1, on the reverse strand, counting down.
TAGCACCATTTCAGCAGCTTTGCTTGTCTTAAATGATATATTAAATCCCTTAGCTCATAGGAATCACTGTGCTGCCATATTTATAGACCTTTGATACTGTTGACAATCCGTTACTCATTCAAGGTTGTCTAAAATGAGCCTCAACCAGGCGTCTTGCAGGTGGTTTAGGAATTATTTGTCAGATAGGACACTGTGCTTTCTGATGGTGTCAAGTTACCTCGATATTATTAAAGGTGTCCCGCAGGGGTCGATTCTGGGACCTGTCCTCTTTAATATGTATATAAATAATATTGGTCTATCTGCAAAAACCTGTAACATTCATCTGTATGCAGATGACACTTATGTACAGTGAGGGAAAAAACGTATTTGATCCCCTGCTGATTTTGTACGTTTGCCCACTGACAAAGAAATGATCAGTCTATAATTTTAATGGTAGGTTTATCTGAACAGTGAGAGACAGAATAACAACAAAAAAATCCAGAAAAACGCATGTCAAAAATGTTATAAATTGATTTGCATTTTAATGAGGGAAATAAGTATTTGACCCCCTCTCAATCAGAAAGATTTCTGGCTCCCAGGTGTCTTTTATACAGGTAACGAGCTGAGATTAGGAGCACACTCTCCTGTCCACAGAAGCAATCAATCAATCAGATTCCAAACTCTCGACCATGGCCAAGACCAAAGAGCTCTCCAAGGATGTCAGGGACAAGATTGCAGACCTACACAAGGCTGGAATGGGCTACAAGACCATCGCCAAGCAGCTTGGTGAGAAGATGACAACAGTTGGGGCGATTATTTGCAAATGGAAGAAACACAAAATAACTGTCAATCTCCCTCGGCCTGGGGCTCCATGCAAGATCTCACCTCGTGGAGTTGCAATGATTATGAGAACGGTGAGGAATCAGCCCAGAACTACACGGGAGGATCTTGTCAATGATCTCAAGGCAGCTGGGACCATAGTCACCAAGAAAACAATTGGTAACACACTACGCCGTGAAGGACTGAAATCCTGCAGCGCCCGCAAGGTCCCCCTGCTCAAGAAAGCACGTATACAGGCCCGCCTGAAGTTTGCCAATGAACATCTGAATGATTCAGAGGAGAACTGGGTGAAAGTGTTGTGGTCAGATGAGACCAAAATCGAGCTCTTTGGCATCAACTCAACTCGCCGTGTTTGGAGGAGGAGGAATGCTGCCTATGACCCCAAGAACACCATCCCCACCGTCAAACATGGAGGTGGAAACGTTATGCTTTGGGGGTGTTTTTCTGCTAAGGGGACAGGACAACTTCACTGCATCAAAGGGACGATGGACAGGGCCATGTACCGTCAAATCTTGGGTGAGAACCTCCTTCCCTCAGCCAGGGCATTGAAAATTGGTCATGGATGGGTATTCCAGCATGACAATGACCCAAAACACACGGCCAAGGCAACAAAGGAGTGGCTCAAGAAGAAGCACATCAAGGTCCTGGAGTGGCCTAGCCAGTCTCCAGACCTTAATCCCATAGAAAATCTGTGGAGGGAGCTGAAGGTTCGAATTGCCAAACATCAGCCTCGAAACCTTAATGACTTCGAGAAGATCTGCAAAGAGGAGTGGGACAAAATCCCTCCTGAGATGTGTGCAAACCTGGTGGCCAACTACAAGAAACGTCTGACCTCTGTGATTGCCAACAAGGGTTTTGCCACCAAGTACTAAGTCATGTTTTGCAGAGGGGTCAAATACTTATTTCCCTCATTAAAATGCAAATCAATTTATAACATTTTTGACATGCGTTTTTCTGGATTTTTGTTGTTGTTATTCTGTCTCTCACTGTTCAAATAAACCTACCATTAAAATTATAGACTGATCATGTCTTTGTCAGTGGGCAAACGTACAAAATCAGCAGGGGATCAAATACTTTTTTCCCCTCACTGTAGATCACTTCAATTCTCCCTTTTTGTTTACAAAGCTCTACTATACAAGCTTCCGACTTACCTTTATTTTCATTGTTAAAGTATAAAGACATGAAATGCCAAACCCGTTCACAGGGTTGGTTAACTCTTGAGATTCCACCAAACTAGGTAAATCCGTACATTTTTGTTTTAACGCTCCACATTTTTGGAATCACGTACAAAATTCATTATTGTGCCACTAGGGCAGTTTAAAACCCTGATGATTAATGAGTTCACCGAGGTGTGCAATTGTTTTGATTGACTTTAGCAATTTGTTTTTGATGCCTGTGATGTTTGATGATCTAATGTAATATGCTTGTTATTGTTGTGACGAGGTGTGAATAAAGGAGTCAGGCGCAGGAGGTAAAACACAGAAGTCCAGAGTTTATTCCGTTTACATAAATCAAACGCTCCCAGCGTGAAAACGAAACTATAACAAGGGAAAACATTCCACCTTGGCACGAGCTACTCGCTCTCACAATAAACAATCACTCACAAAGACAAGGGGAACAGAGGGAACACTTATATACATACTAATTAGGGGAATGAGCACCAGGTGTGTGTGATTGACAAGACAAGACATGACAAGTGGAGTGATGAGAATGGGATCGGCAGTAGCTAGTAAGCTGGTGACGATGAACGCCGAAACCTGCCCGAACAAGGAGGGGAGGCAGCCTCGGCGGAAGTCGTGACAATTGTATCTTGTAGTTTTCTTTTATTTTGTGTCCTCAGGGCACCATAAAAAATTAGACACTGGTCTCAATTGCTCTCCGCTCATTAAATAAAAGTTAATGAAAAATAATGTGATCAAAGGTCATGAAGTTTTGACTGCAGTCAACTGAAAGTTTCTGCAGTTTCTCTTCACCAGCTTCGCCCCCCTCCCTTACCAACCATGGCACTGTTTTACACAAGGTGCTTGCAAGAGCTGCCAAAGGTAACAGTGATGGATGTACATCGTCTGGCCAAGACAAGTAGCAAAGAACCGACCTCCAAGTTGGAAAAAGGATTCAAACTTTATGTCTCCAGTTACCTTTTCAACTATGAAGGTAAGTGTAGCCAAGTTGCCTATCAGACCAGACAAGGACGTTTACTCAAAGCTGTAACGTAGTTTAAGACATGCCTTTTACAGTAGCTAGCTGACATTATGATTGCTCATTCTTTTTATTCAAAACAGTGACAAGAGAGGTCAGCATAAGGGCTTGCTGCTACAGGTCCAAGAGGAAAAATTAGAAACCACACAGTTTGAGTGTAGGGTGAAAAGTCAGCTGTATGTGACACACTACATGGCGGTTACACGGTCAATGATGAAGCCTAGTCTTAGACTAAGAAGTTCCTGTCAATGGAGATCTGCCTTAAGAGGCATTGCTTAGTCTAGGACTAGGCTTAACCCATGTCTATGAAACCGTTCTTAGTGTAGTAATTGTTCAAATCAAATTGTATTTGTCACATGCGCCAAATTCAACAGGTGTAGACCTTACAGTGAAATGCTTACTTACAAGCCCTTAACCAACAATGCAGTTTTAAGAAAGAATAACAAAAAAATACAATACAAAATAATACGAAATAAAAGTAACAAATAATTAAAGAGCAGCAGTAAAAATAACAATAGCGAGGCTATATGCAGGGGGTACCGGTACCAAGTCAATGTGCAGGGGCACCGGTTAGTCGAGGTAATTGAGGTAATATGTACAGTGGGGAGAACAAGTATTTGATACACTGCCGATTTTGCAGGTTTTCCTACTTAGAAAGCATGTAGAGGTCTGTAATTTTTATCATAGGTACACTTCAACTGTGAGAGACGGAATCTAAAACAAAAATCCAGAAAATCACATTGTATGATTTTTAAGTAATACATTTGCATTTTATTGCATGACATAAGCATTTGATCACCTACCAACCAGTAAGAATTCCGGCTCTCACAGACCTGTTAGTTTTTCTTTAAGAAGCCCTCCTGTTCTCCACTCATTACCTGTATTAACTGCACCTGTTTGAACTCGTTACCTGTATAAAAGACACCTGTCCACACACTCAATCAAACAGACTCCAAGCTCTCCACAACGGCCAAGACCAGAGAGCTGTGTAAGGACATCAGGGATAAAATTGTAGACCTGCACAAGGCTGGGATGGGCTACAGGACAATAGGCAAGCAGCTTGGTGAGAAGGCAACAACTGTTGGCGCAATTATTAGAAAATGAAAGAAGTTCAAGATGACGGTCAATCACCCTCGGTCTGGGGCTCCATGCAAGATCTCACCTCGTGGGGCATCAATGATCATGAGGAAGGTGAGGGATCAGCCCAGAACTACATGGCAGGACCTGGTCAATGACCTGAAGAGAGCTGGGACCACAGTCTCAAAGAAAACCATTGGTAACACACTACGCCGTCATGGATTAAAATCCTGCAGCGCATGCAAGGTCCCCATGCTTAAGCCAGTGCATGTCCAGGCCCGTCTGAAGTTTGCCAATGACCATCTGGATGATCCAGAGGAGGAATGGGAGAAGGTCATGTCGTCTGATGAGACAAAAATATAGCTTTTTGGTCTAAATTCGCCGTGTTTGGAGGAAGAAGAAGGATGAGTACAACCCCAAGAACACCATCCCATGGAGGTGGAAACATCATTCTTTGGGGATGCTTTTCTGCAAAGGGGACAGGACGACTGCACCCTATTGAGGGGAGGATGGATAGGGCCATGTATTGCGAGATCTTGGCCAACAACCTCCTTCCCTCAGTAAGAGCATTGAAGATGGGTCGTGGCTGGGTCTTCCAGCATGACAACGACCCGAAACACACAGCCAGGGCAACTAAGGAGTGGCTCCGTAAGAAGCATCTCAAGGTCCTGGAGTGGCCTAGCCAGTCTCCAGACCTGAACCCAATAGAAAATCTTTGGAGGGAGCTGAAAGTCCTTATTGCCCAGCGACAGCCCCGAAACCTGAAGGATCTGGAGAAGGTCTGTATGGAGGAGTGGGCCAAAATCCCTGCTGCAGTGTGTGCAAACCTGGTCAAGACCTACAGGAAACGTATGATCTCTGTAATTGCAAACAAAAGTTTCTGTACCAAATATTAAGTTCTGCTTTTCTGATGTATTTAATACTTATTACATTTACATAACATTTTAGTCATTTAGCAGACGCTCTTATCCAGAGCGACTTACAGTTAGTGAATACATATTTTTTTATACTGGCCCCCCGTGGGAAACGAACCCACAACCCTGGCGTTGCAAACGCCATGCTCTATCAACTGAGCTACATCCCTGCCGGCCATTCCCTCCCCTACCCTGGACGACGCTGGGCCAATTGTGCACCGCCCATGAGTCTCCCGGTCGCGGCTGGCTGCGACAGAGCCTGGATCCTGGATCGAACCAGGATCTCTAGTGGCACAGTTAGCACTGCGATGCAGTGCCTTAGACCACTGCGCCACTCATGCAATAAAATGCAAATTAATTACTTAACAATCATACAATGTGATTTTCTGGATTTTTGTTTTAGATTCCGTCTCTCACAGTTGAAGTGTACCTATGATAAAAATTACAGACCTCTACATGCTTTGTAAGTAGGAAAACCTGCAAAATCGGCAGTGTATCAAATACTTGTTCTCCCACTGTACATGTAGGTAGAGTTATTAAAGTGACTATGCATAGATAATAAACAGAGTAACAGCAGCGTAAAAGGGGGGGGGGGGGGGGGCAATGTAAATAGTCTGGGTATCCATTTGATTAGATGTTCAGGAGTCTTTTGGCTTGGGGGTAGAAGCTGTTTAGAAGCCTCTTGGACCTAGACTTGGCGCTCCGGTACCGCTTGCCGTGCGGTAGCAGAGAGAACAGTCTATGACTAGGGTGACACTGCCTGGTATAGAGGTCCTGGATGGCAGGAAGCTTGGCCCCAGTGATGTACTGGGCGTACGCACTACCCTCTGTAGTGCCTTGCGGTCGGAGGCTGAGCAGTTGCCATATCAGGCAGTGATGCAACCAGTCAGGATGCTCTCGAATGTGCAGCTGTAGAACCTTTTGAGGATCTGAGGACCCATGCCAAATCTTTTCAGTCTCCTTAGGGGGAATAGGTTTTGTCTTGCCCTCTTCACGACTGTCTTGGTGTGCTTGGACCATGTTAGTTTGTTGGTGATGTGGACACCAAGGAACTTGAAGCTCTCAACCTGCTCCACTACAGCCCCACGTCGATGAGAATGGGGGCGTGCTCGGTACTCTTCTTTTTCCTGTAGTCCACAATCATCTCCTTTGTCTTGATCACGTTGAGGGAGAGGTTGTTTTCCTGGCACCACACGGCCAGGTCTCTGACCTCCTCCCTATAGGCTGTCTCGTCGTTGTCAGTGATCAGGCCTACCACTGTTGTGTCATTGGCAAACTTAATAATGGTGTTGGAGTCGTGCCTGGCCATGCAGTCATGAGTGAACAGGGAGTACAGGAGGAGACTGAGCACACACCCCTGAGGGGCCCCCGTGTTGAGGATCAGCGTGGCGGATGTGTTGTTACCTACCCTTACCACCTAGAGGCGGCCCGTCAGGAAGTCCAGGATCCAGATGCAGAGGGAGGTGTTTAGTCCCAGGGTCCTTAGCTTAGTGATACGCTTTGAGGGCACTATGGTGTTGAACGCTGAGCTGTAGTCAATTAATAGCATTCTCACATCTCACATTCGCAAAAGTTCTTAGGCAGGAAAGACTAAATAAATACGGACAGGCTCCTTTATCTTTCAATTAATGAAAGAGAAACAAACCAACAAATCTGTCTGTGCAATTAATGAATTAATAAATCATTAAAAATAATTGTTACATTTTTTCGGTTCTCTTGTCACTGTAAATAAAAACTGTTTACAAAATGTTGTGTTTGGAGTATAAGCAGTGGTGTTTATTATCAATAAATGGACTACAGGGTGTTATGGTCACAGCAATGTGGTTGTCACAGCAAAAAAAGGAAAGATATATTGCAGTAGTAGCTCATTGCTCCTTGGCCCATCCCTTCACAAGAGGCCCACACTGGTAGTTTGTGAGAAGGCAAGCCACAGCCCAGATGTTGATGTTGCTCTTCTTCCATTTCTTAACTTTCAATAAAGATGCCGCACCAACTAATAACGTTAATGTTAGTATCGTATCTGAAGATTATGCCTTTGTTAAATGTTTTTCATGACGAAATGGAATGTTGGTTGTTAGTATAATGTAACATATAATAGACAGGAAGTGTATTGTAAACTGGCCAGCAGAGGGAGCCATCTTGTTGCATTGGTTATAAATAGGGGTACACGAAGAAGATAGGTCAGAGCAGACATGAAAATTGGACGACACTGCTCTCCGGACAAACGCGTGTCTGTAAACTCATGCTGAAGCTTGTGATCTGAATAAACCTTATGATCAATGTTCAGTATGAGCAGACTTCTTTTGTTGACAGCGATAATGGCCACCATTCATCATATACGACATAATGGCGCCCAACGTGGGGCATGGGTTTGCGTCTCCTCTTTGTTTCAGTCAACCGCCGGCCTAACTCTCTCTGAAGCATGGCCGAAAAAGGGTGAGTGTGTTCTTACCGCTTCGGAGTTTGTTAGATTGGATATGACTTGGGTACATTGAAGGGATGTTCCATTATGACCCGGCCTCAGGTGGCGTTATGGCTGTTAACTGGGAGTCTGAACGAAAATATTTTAAATTTGGTTGATGTGTAAACGCTGTTTACAACAATGGATTGTACAAATGGGTTAGTAGAGAATAAAGGTTGGAAGACGTCTGCATAATTAGGGCACCGTGAATCTGGAAAAGACCTCGAGGAGGCGATTCTTTATGAATGGGCTACAAATCCAGACTTAGTTAGTATTGGGTCAGGTTGATTTCTTAAGCGGGAATTATGAAGTGAATTGGTGTATTTATGTTATACTCCGCCTCTGGTCGACGGGAAATTGGTTTGGGGATAACCGCTTGATATGAGATTCATCTTTCAAGGCAGCATAAAGTTAGAAGGAGATTATTGATGATCATGGAAAATGATTGGGCCGCGGTGCGGGGTGTTCATTGGTATAGCTAGTAGGCCACAGTTGGCTAGAGGCTGAAGCTAAGGCTTGATTGTTTCAGGCCACGTGGTACATCGTTGCTCAGGTTCTAAAGTGGGAATCATGCTATGGTGTACCTTAGGCTAAGCTAAAGGCTAATGCTACAGGTTAATTGTGTTGTGTGCTACATGCTAACGGATATCCTTAGAGATTCCGTTGCGACGGGTGAAAGTCTCTTAAACTTGTTTATGTGTTTGTAAGTCAGGTTGTATGTTTTGTGAGCGCTGTTAAATGTTGTTTGACTATAAGGGGGAAATGGGAATTACAGCTGGACTGTTATTATGTTTGGGGAGAGAGAAGAGAGAATCTTTCTTCCACGGGGAAAAGTATTTTTGAATGGTTATGCGCATGCGTTTAATTTTGCGACACTACAGTACCAAACGTGGGAGTTGGAGTTTATGACACGAGATTAGGACACGTTTTGGTTTACGGCACTGAATCTTCGACATGTGGTCGTGCTGAGGCGACGGAACAAAATGGTGGCCAGTACGGTCATATGATTGTTTCAGGGTTCTTTTCAGGGGTAATGACTACCGGAAAAGGTGAACACGATTCTTTTAAAATTATTAAAGTAACTGTTATGTGAACGTTAAACTATTTGTGGAGATGTAGTAAATTTATAAATTAAATATATGTTGACGAAGTATAATGCATTGAATTAAATTAAATATAGGATAACGGATTATAATAGATTGAATTAAATAATTAAATAACGGATTAAAATAAAAAATAAAAAAAGGGTTTTTGAGCGATCTATTTAATTCTGAGTTTAGTCTTAGAGTGAATAATGTAGAACGAACGAATATTGAATGGTTGGAAATACTCAGTGACTGCATTAACGACTAAAATGTTATGTTGTGTCTTTGTTCTTCTGTCATATGAGAGGAACGCTAAGTGAGAGGAGTGAGGAGATACAGGAAGTGATCACGTCACGTGGCAGAGGATCAAGTCAAAAAGGGTTTGGTACTGATTATGGTTACAGGATCTTTCCCTAACAGGATATGTGATGTTATGACGATTTTACAAGGGGCTTGGCAAATTCTATTTCAATAAAAGTTACATTTTGGAGGCTATGTGCATCACTGGGCTGGATTGCAGTTCGATTGGAAATCAGGTACTGACATTATTCTTTAAATTTATGATAATTAGGGGTTATAGAGCAAGGGGTTAAAGGCTTTGTTTAGGGGTATTTTAGTCTGAAGATGACTAACTTGCATTTACTGGCAGTTGATGGGCTGTGGTAATATACTCAACACTAATGGATAAGGTGGTGACATAGGATATAGGAATAAAAATTGGTTTTAATTATTCAGGATTTTTAATTTACTTATTTGGATTTATTTGGAGTTGTTAGGTTATATTAAGAATTACAGGGGGGAAGTCTATATAACTTAAATAGTCTAAAATAGGATAGTTCACAATAAAGGAATATAAAGGGCTTGATATAGGGGGAAATTGATTAAAATAGTCATTTTTTAATCAAAGTAGACTAGTGTTAGGAGAGACTAATGGCAGAAGTTAGTACACCATTCTCACATATGGATTCAGCAGAAAGACATCATCCAGCAGGGTGATTGTGGCATCAGAGATGAAGACGAATATGAGCAGAAACAACGATGAAGATGAATCCAGAAGAAGGAAGGAAAATCGGGATGTCTGGGAACTTAAGGAGAAGAGGATGATGATGATGAGAGGTCATGGGTGGAGGTGACTCTGTGATCAGAAGGAAGTGGCAAGAATTGGAGGAGAAGAAGAATACATGGAGGCAAAGATGCTGAAGAAAAGTAAGAAGATGATGGAAGACGATATTTCAAGGACAGAACTTAGAAGATAACCTTTTGAAGAATACTGATAGAGAATACTGATAGGTCCACAACGAGAAGAACCGGACGAAGAAAACTCTATCAAATACAACTTATAACGGGTGGTGGAGAAGAAGAAAATAAGTGTTGGTTATGAAGAATCAGAGTGAATCAAATCAACAATCACTGTTACAGCTTTAACTGAACAATATCAAAGGCAATTGTACCAACCAAGGGGGGACCAGATGTTCCATATCGACGGTCAGTTTCTGGACAGACACAGAATTGGAGAAGAAGAAACAGAGGAAGATCAACGAGCAAGTGAAGATCACCTGTGCTTCAGGTGAACACTAAATATTCTAGAGTGCCGAGAATATCCGGAATGGGTGCATTGCTGAGAGCCTTGATTAGAGAAGAAGAGAAAATAGCTAACAGTTGAAACAACCGACAATTAGAAGTGATAGTGAATAGGGGAAAACTTATCTGGGTTCAGTCTAAAGAGGTTAAACATATCACTCTGTAAAGTAAACTAATTAGGATAGGGATTTGAGGTAGTAAAACAGTTTAAATACTCTTAGGGAATCAATTGAGCTCTGCTATAGAAGTCAAATAGGAATTAAAAGAGACAATATACCAATGACATTGTGGGAAGAGATGCATGGTGTAAATTGAAGTATTCAATCAGAGGCACAATAGACGACTGACTGTCTGGGAGACTATTTTAAAAAGTAGGGTTTTTGGGGAATCATTTGCTTAAAAGATAAATATCATAGGAAGGATGATAATGTATTAGATTGCCTGTTAGACAATCTGTCTGGGAAAAAACTTAATAGGGGTGACTGTTATTTTGGGTTACATTCTTACACTAAGAGATTTGAGGTTAGGCTAAAAGGTGTTTAGTCGGTTTTGCCAAGTCTGTGTGTAATGAGTCAGAAGCAGGTGGGGAACTTTCCCAATCACATATTCTAAAATTTGGTGGTAAGAGATTTTGTCAATAAATCAGGGGAAAAGGTTTTAAATGTTATGAGAGAAAAGATTAGATTAAAATAGGTTAGGAGAACTAGGGGTGAAGGAACTCTGAGACAGTAAGCTAAGTTTCAAAGTTAGTAGTAAGACAGAGAGAGAACAGTGAGGAAGGACATTTTAATGTTTAGTGGGAAGATAGGGGAGGAGTTTAGATCGGTTAGGAGCAGATGCATTGAGAAAGTATGTGTTGCTGAATGATAAGAGAAGATTGAGGGTGATTGAGTATCTATATTTACAGTTTCCAGCAGGGAGATCAATGTCATTATAGGTGTATTTTGTGTAATCAAAAGTTTAAAGTTTAGAGGTAGAACTGAAAGGGGGAAAAAGTGACACTAGTGGTGATAGATGGAAGTACAAGCAAAGACCATTTTTTTTTTTTCCTTTGGGGAAAACTAGGAGTAACTAAGGACATTAACACTTCAGTCTATTATAACAACAGGGAGAAGCAATTTAACTCTTTCAACATTGATAGGTATTAAAGTCATAAACATATTGCATTTGATTATAAGGGAACCAATACAGCACCAATTTTAGGGGGAAAAATACTTATTAGGGTTTAAGATGGGGACGTTTCTCTCATATGGAGAGATAATTATGGAGAATAAGTATTGTTATCAGGACCAGGAGTAGAAGGAGGTATAGTTTGGAATAGGGTTAGGAGTGACTGTTCACTTATGTTGCGTAATATTATAGAGAAAGGTTAGGGAGAATATATGTGTACTTATTTAGGGCAAGCATTAGAATTTGTTTCGGTTAGGAATTATTGGTTAACGGGCAATGTAATTCATAAAGTAACGCTTATAATGGAAGATTTGAAGTCTGTGGAAGTTTTCACAGTCATTGAGGGAGTTCAGGAGGAGTAGAACTGAATGGACAGTAGTCACTCCAACAGTGAATAATACACATAGGATATGGGAAATTTTGCACTAGAAGTAATTAGGGTTAATACAGCAGCTAAATCAACTACTTTAATGGTAACTTTGGAAGGGATTAATGATACGATGGTAATAGCAAATGTAGGAAGGATGACAACAACTTTTCTGAAATTGAAGGAGGCAGCAAGAGAGACTCAGGGGTTTAGGTTATTACGAATAGGGTTAAAAAAGGAGAGCCGATATTAATAGAAACAATATAGATTAATCTGAAATGGAGAAGAGAGATTCGTCATGGAAGCTGCAGGATGAGGTCTTTTGATTTTGATGACAGAGGGGGGGGGCATCTGATCAGTGCTGCTCGTTCCTCTGTTGTGAAAATTAGAGATAGATTAACTCATTCTGTAAGAATCAGTGAGGAATCTTGAGGGTCCATGTCTGTTGAGAATTCCATCCAGGACCTGTTAGACGGTTGCGCAGCCTCTGTCAGGTGTGGATCAGTTTTGAGCTTTGTCATAACTGTGGAATTGGCAACAGTCATTGACAGATAAAATAATGTTGTTGTCAAAACAGTAGGGTTTAAGTGTTCTTGGGTAAATGAATTATCCTATTGGGAATTGTTAGATGTAAAGTCAGGTAACAGTGGAAACCTGAAGTGTTCAGGTGAAATATTGAGGGCTAAAAGTTGTATTTATTCTAATAAAACATATGAGGAAAGGGGTATGTTTATGGAAAGATCAGATTGGGATGTTAGATGATAACTTTGGATAAGCATTACCTTAAGGGTAGTAATGACAAATAATAGGTTACTTTTTATATATCAGGTAGTAAGAAGAGCAGGACTTTGATGGTTAAAAGATTAGCTTTTGACTGACAATGTGACTATGGGAATTTTAGAGGATAAGGGGAAATTATGATAGAGTATATTCTTACCCTATGGGGATAGGATGTTGTTACAGGTCAACGTTGAAGCTTCCATATGAGGTTTTACCATTATAAGAGGGATAGCATTGGACACAGCTAAATCTAGGGTTAAAAGGGTGACATTACATTTACATTTCAGTCATTTAGCAGACACATGGCGACATGTCATAGTCTTCAAGCCTATCATTGAAGAATAAGTTTAAGGGAGAAGGGGGGACTTCATTCATGGTATGGTGTAACATTTGGGAAGATAATATTGATAAATATTAGTGTATTACTGCGAGTCCAGATAGTTCAGATAATATCACTGGGGTTATGGATGCATTGTAAGGGATGCATTTGAAAGGATTTGGTTGCAATATCAATTAGGCCAGTAGGGGCAGTGATGGGTCAGATTATAGTTTAAGCTTTGATAACACTGTGTGATGTTTGTACTGACTTTTGAGAAAGTTATGAGATTGAGATAGGTTGGAGAAGTGGTGCCTGGAGACAACACTCAGATGCCGGTGTGGACTGTTCCTGATCTGGATAAAGATGGACAAGTGGAACTGAGGGATAAATATCATTTTGGATTATTTGATGATTTTTCAAATTGTTTTTTCAATATTAGTATGATTTTTAGTATGATTTATGAATCAAAGGGGGGAATGGATAATGTGATTCATGCATCATTTATGTATCATTTTTTAAATTCTTGGGTGAAATAGAGGTTTAATTTGAAAGTGGTTGTTTTGCAAAGGATACTGTTTGGTCGTTTATTTTCTTGTCATTCCAGAAGCATGTGGGAGAAGCATGTGGAGATTGGAATACTCAAACAAAGACAATATGACTGGAGGAGATGAAACAAGGAGGGTGTGGCTGATTCCATCATCAACAAGTCCATTGGAAGAGGACATTACAGGGAGACGAAGTGTAGTGGACTACATTCCAGTGTCTGCAATGAAATATAGACATGTGTAATACATAATTGTGTCATATTCTTAGGTATTGATTTTAGTATAATTATGTTTGAGGTTATTGAATGCAGATGAGGATCGTAGATGCTTTTGTTTGTTTCGATGGGGTTAGGGACAGAATGTTTAAGCAGGGAGAGATTCCCTTTCAGGTCCTATGGGTTGACCAGCCTGAGAGTGGATATTTATGGATAGGATTTTGTTTACATGGGTATTTAATTACATCATAGTTTCAAATGCATTTACATGAGTTATGAGGTTATCTGGAGTACCGACGGTGGTTGCCTGGGGCAGAGGGACGGTGAGAGAATTTTACTGTCTTGATTGATATGGATGGATGGCTGCTGGACAGTTTTTCGCTCTCACACTCCATAGATATTTATTCATAATTCATAGTAATGTGTTCATACTTCATAAACAGTTGTTCATATGTCATAGTAATGTATTTACACTCCATAGAGATTTCTTCATGGGTCATAGTAATGTATTTACACTTCATAAACAGGTATTTCATAGAAAGGTATTTACACTCTAGAGGAGAATGTTTTTGGGTTTAAGGTTAAGAATATTCAATGAGATAAATGGTTAATAGTCATAATCTTATTCTGTTTGTTTTCGAGACGTTTATTTCGTCTCGAAAGGGGGGAATATCGTATCTGAAGATTATGCCTTTGTTAAATGTTTTTCATGACGAAATGGAATGTTGGTTGTTAGTATAATGTAACATATAATAGACAGGAAGTGTATTGTAAACTGGCCAGCAGAGGGAGCCATCTTGTTGCATTGGTTATAAATAGGGGTACACGAAGAAGATAGGTCAGAGCAGACATGAAAATTGGACGACACTGCTCTCCGGACAAACGCGTGTCTGTAAACTCATGCTGAAGCTTGTGATCTGAATAAACCTTATGATCAATGTTCAGTATGAGCAGACTTCTTTTGTTGACCTCGATAATGGCCACCATTCATCATATACGACATTAGCACTAACGTTTGCTAGCTAGAGAGACAAAAAAAGACACAGAACACAATAATCGAATTACAAAAATCACTAACTTAACGGATAAACAACATTTTCAACAAGAATGATACAAAAACGCTATAGAAATATGATTATATTAATATACTGAGGTAATGATAAAAGAAGCGACTTCGAGGCTAGTATGGCTACAATCAGGCTGACAGGACGCTATCGGGAGAGGAAGCTATGTATCGCCTAGGAAGTTGAGCAGAAGTGGCGTTGCTACATTGTACAAAAGGACTATAGCACTTGTCATTCCAGAGATGGGTGTGACTAGGATTACCATGATGACAGCAGCATTAGCATCCAGGCAGCAACATTAAGACTTCCGGTTTTCCGATTCTGCCTTCAAAACAAAGGTCTGTGGTAAAACAATATGCGTATGATACGAAATCAATCTTTTTTTGCAGCTTTGCATAGTCATAGCGCATAATGCAAAAATTATGTAACATAATAACTACATTCAAAAAATCTAAACTAAAGAGAATTACTACTTTATATAAGATAAAGAATATTACACTGAACAAAAAAATAAATGCAACATACAACAATTTCTAAGATTTTACTGAGTTACAGTTCATATAAGGAAAATCAGTCAGTTGAAATAAATTCATTAGGCCCTAATCTATGGATTTCACATGACTGGGAATACAGATATGAATCTGTTGGTCACAGATTCCCCCCAAAAAAGTAGGGGTGTGGATCAGAAAACCAGTCAGTATCTGATGTGACCATGCAGCGCGACACAGCTCCTTCACATAGAGTTGATCAGGCTGTTGATTGTGGCCTGTGGAATGTTGTCCCACTCCTCTTCGATGGCTGTGCGAAATTGCTGGATATTGGCGGGAACTGGAACACGCTGTTGTACACGTCGATCCAGAGCATCCCAAACATGCTCAGTGGGTGACATGTCTGGTGAGTATACAGGCCATGGAAGAACTGGGACATTTTCAGGTTCCAGGAATTGTGTACAGATCCTTGCAACATGGGGCCGTGCATTATCATGCTGAAATATGAGGTGATGGCGGTGGGTGAATGGCACGACAATGGGCCTCAGGATTTCGTCACGGTATCTCTTTGCATTCAAATTGCCATCGATAAAATGCAACTGTGTACGTTGTCCATAGGTTATGTCTGCCCATATCATAACCCCACCGCCACCTCGTTGACATCAGCAAACCGCTCGCCAACACAACGCCATACACGCTGCCCGGTACAGTTGAAACTGGGATCCATCCATGAAGAGCACACTTCTCCAGCGTGCCAGTGGCCATCGAAGGTGTGCATTTGCCCACTGAAGTCAGTTACGACGCCAAACTGCAGTTAGGTCAAGACCATGTTGAGGACGACGAGAACGCAGATGAGCTTCCCTGAGATGGTTGTGTAACCCACAGTTTAAACAGCTGTCCGGGTGGCTGTTCTCTGACGATCCTGCTGGTGAAGAAGCAAGTCCTGGGCTGGCGTGGTTACACGTGGTCTGCAGTTGTGAGGCCGGTTGGATGTACTGCCAGATTCTCTAAAATCAACAGAGGCGGCTTATGGTAGAGAAATTAACATTCAATTCTCTAGCAACAGCTCTGGTGGACATTCCTGAAGTCAGCATGCCAATTGCACGCACCCTCAAAAGTTGAGACATCTGTGGCATTGTGTTGTGTAACAAAACTGCACATTTTAGAGTGGCCTTTTATTGTCCCTAGCACAAGGTGCACCTGTGCAATGATCATGCTGTTTAATCAGCTTCTTGATATGCCACACCTGTCAAGTGGATGGATTATTTTGGCAAAGGAGAAATGCTCACTAACAGGGATGTAAACACATTTGTGCACAAACTTTGAGAGAAATAAGCTTTTTGTGTATATGGGACCAACACTTTACATGTTGTCGTACGGACTGTTGCGTTTATATTTTTGTTCAGTATATAAGGTGCAGCACATTGAAAAATGGCTATGTTTTTAATATGTCATTGTATGTTATGTATTTGACTGCTGCTATGCTTAAGTGTTTCTTGGTCCTTACAGATTCTTTCACAGTTTTAATTTATTTCCAGTTTGCTTGAGATGTATTCCTGAATATGGCCTAGTGGCTTAAGGCTTATAGACTCACGCATCTTATCCTAGTAGCACCCTCTAGTGGTTTATAGCCTCATGCATCGTTTCCTAGTAGCACCCTCTAGTGGCTTACAGCCTCATGCATCTTATCCTAGTAGCACCCTCTAGTGGCTCATAGCCTCATGTATCTTATCCTATGTCTGTGAAACCATAACGCTATGTGCTGAGCCCAGCAGTTGTCTTACTATCTTTTGCTAATAAATACTAATTATTTGGTAATTCAGAGTTTGTGTCTATTTTCCCATGCAACATAGCTGCCAATGCACTTCACTGTATAGGGAATACATATTGGACTTTAAAGGAAAAAGTTTACTACCCGTCTCAGCTAAAGTGAGGTGGAAAATACTAAATATGTTTAGTTTTAGCTTAAAATGGGGTGCCTGTTCACTATATATGGTTCAAATATAGCACTGTGTCATAGAACGCATATATTGTGTAAGGGTGGATGGTAGGCCCCTTACTTGCCCTGGATGATTGGAGCTGTCTGGCTGGTGTTGGTGAGCAGGAGAGGCAGGAAGCACAAGAACCAGTGCATGGTTTTAATTGTAAGGCTCTTGGAGCAGATGTAGGTATTTACAACATATACAAATCATCCAACAAGATCCTGGACCAGGCTCAAAGTAAATAATAAACTCATAACAAAACTAGTCAAATGAATATAAAGACTGAAGATCAGCCTGACTAGCCCCTAGGGCTCAGAACAAATCTAACTAACCCCTGCAGAGCCAGGCGGCTATCTTCCACTCCCATAATGCTCTACACCTGAGCATATATACCCTTGCAAAGACCAGGTGACAGGAAACACTTGTATTGATAGAAAGCACTTTGTCAGACTAAGCCAATAAACACTTAGAATGGTAAACAACTCTACAGTAACAGTTGAGATAATATAACCTGTACGATACAGAAATATATAGAACACTTTTAAAGAGCTGCACTAGAGCAGAAACTTTCCCTTAATTAATGAGCAGACCATGGTCACCTGCGAACTTGGTGGCCACGCCCCTCACATGCTACAAGACAGATCTCATACAAACATTTGTAAGCACTGCTTGAGACTGGCAAATAGTACTGCTTTAAACTAACAACATAACACACTTTCTGATTTACTTCTGTCTTCTGTAATTTATATTCAATGTTTAGAAAGGATTTAGAATAGATCAGACACAGGTAACACACTTAAACAAAATTAATATTTGGTGAGGTGACCAAGCAATTATATCACCATGTATACTGTGGAATGGGACTAGTGAGGAAGCATAGAGGTAGCTTTCTCACATATTGTCATATCAAAATACCTTAATGTAAAAGACAAATATACACTGCTCAAAAAAATAAAGGGAACACTAAAATAACACATCCTAGATCTGAATGAATGAAATAATCTTATTAAATACTTTTTTCTTTACATAGTTGAATGTGCTGACAACAAAATCACACAAAAATGATCAATGGAAATCAAATTTATCAACCCATGGAGGTCTGGATTTGGAGTCACCCTCAAAATTAAAGTGGAAAACCACACTACAGGCTGATCCAACTTTGATGTAATGTCCTTAAAACAAGTCAAAATGAGGCTCAGTAGTGTGTGTGGCCTCCACGTGCCTGTATGACCTTGTAACTGCTACAGGGTCGTAGTTGTTTGGTGAAGAAAGGCAAGCTACAACTATACGATAGAGTAAAATCCTCTAGACTTGATCACACCACCAGTGGTGTTGCAGAATTCTGCACCGTGTTTGGTTATATCATGCCAGAGTTCGAATCCCCCCTCAGTAAAACAAATAAACTTAAAAGGAGACAGTTGTAAAACATTAATAAACCCCTTCATAACTGTATTTTGGTCATCTTCATTCTCAAGTTTTTCTTTCAGTGATTGCAGTGACTTGTTTTCATCAGAATCCCAAAAGTTATTTCTGCGTTGTTCAGATTTTAACGTTTCTCAACACTGATGTATCTAGTCCAATGCCACTTCTGTTCTGAGCGGTCAGACATCGAAGGTCGGCATTGGCTATTAATTCCCTGTGCACCTTATATGGGGCAGTATTATGTAATGACAATGCAAGTTGCTCCCCCTGGAGCTGGAAATGGGCTTTTATACCATCTTCATCTGAATGTATGATATCGCCTGAATATGAGACATGGAAATCTAGTACATTCGCAGTGTCCAGAACAAAAAACAACATTTTAGCTCGCTTGAAGAATGGCCACAATATCCACTTATTTTTTTTTCAATTTAAAGTTTTATTAAGTTTTCAATCAACCAACCAAACACATTCCACATTCACAGATGTGAATTTAAAAAAAATAATTTAAAAAAATAATAATACAAAAAAAAATGTTTTATATATGTATATATATATACATACATATATATACATACATACACACATACATACATACATACACACACAAATAATAATTATAACAAAATTTTAATTATAGAACTTGCAGCAGCACTATCAAGGTTCTTATTAGCTATTTCCAGCCTTAGCTGAGATGACGAGCCAATAATTAGTTTTTAGGTTTTACAGCACCTTACACAACACGCATCTGCCCATCTCCCTGATTCCCCCATTCACTCTGTCCAATTTGAAATATAGTTGAGTAGTGGAGACCAGAGTCTATCAAACTTGGGCTGTCTCTTGTGGAGGTCATAAGTGAGCTTTTCAAGGGGGAGAAAGTCAACAATCTGGTCAATCCACATTTTAAATGTAGGAGAAGTATTAGAGGCCCACAATAGAAGAATACATTTCTTAGCAAAGTATGTAATGGTCATGAGCAAATTTTCTCTGTCAGGATCAAGAACAAAGTCCTGCTGGGCATTAAGAAGATAGAGACACGGGGTCATATCAAACTGTACATCTAGTATTTTCTGTGCAGCAGTATGTATAGATTGCCAAAATCTGGCAATCTCTCTGCAGCTCCAAAATACATGCATATAGGTTCCACTTTCAGAGGTACATCTGTTACAATTAGGAGAAATGTCTGTTTTCATTTTATGGAGTCTCAGGGGAGTGTAATAAAATTTGTACAAAAATTTGTAATTAGATTCTTTCATTTTTACATTAGTAGAGGAGCAGTATACCCTGTCGCAAACCTCCGCCCATAACTCGTCACTGATAGTCAGACCAAGGTCCTTTTCCCATATTATTTTCAAAGGAGTAAAGGAGGATCCTCCTTTCTCAGAAAGGAGTCTATAGATATAGGATATTTTGCCTTTAATGGATTGTGCTGTGACAAGAAGGGTTTCAACTTCATTCAACTGAGTTCTAAACCTCCTATTGGAAGTAAATGAGGAGATGACATGTCTAATTTGTAGATATTTAAAAAAATGGGATCTTGGCACATTGAATTCATTGCAGAGCTCTTGAAAGGATTTCAGTGTAGTGGTCTTCTGATGAAATAGGTCTGAAAAGGTCCTGATTCCTAGAGTATGCCAAAGATTAAAGTTGGCATCTCTCAGGGCTTTTGGCAAGTCTGGGTTGCCTACTATAGGCGAGTGAGAACATATTTGGGAGGAGATGCCCAAGTATTTCTTACAGTCCCTCCACGCTCGTAGGGTACTGTAAATCACAAATGTTTTGGCTATGTTGCCCACTTCACTAAAGTTATCAATGAATATAGTTGAGCTTAGTGGCAATGAACCACAAGATTGGGCTTCTATCTGGCTCCACGTTGACTCTTGTCTGTTTGTGATCCATGTTAGCATGTTGCGGATTTGGGCAGACCAGTAGTACAATTGAAGGGAGGGAAGGGCAAGACCACCCTTAGATTCAGGTTTCGATAGAGTGGAAAGCTTGATCCTAGGTTTTTTATTGCCCCATATAAATTTGGTGATGCTTTGGTTAATTGTTTTGAAAAAGGAAGCTGGGAGATAGCATGGGAGCATCTGAAATAAATAGTTCAGTCTAGGGAGGATGTTCATACGGATTACATTAATTCTTCCTACTAAGCTAATTGGGAGGGAGATCCAGGTTTGGAGGTTGTTCTTGATTTGATCCAGGAGTGGAAGATAATTCTCTTTGAAAAGCCTATTCAGATCTGGTGTTATGAATATCCCAAGGTATTGAAACCCCTGTGTCTTCCATTGGAATGGGCATAGTGTCTTCATAGAACTGGTGAGTATAATATTGAGAGGGCAGACAGTGGATTTGTTAAAATTAATCTTATAACCTGAAAACGTGCCATACTGAGCAATTGTATCTAAGATGGGAGGAAGGGATTTCTCAGGGTTGGATATGTAGAGCAAGACATCATCCGCGTAAAGCGAAATCTTGTGCTGCAGGCCGCCTGCAGGAACACCCATAATACTTGGATTGCTCCTTATCAACTCTGCCAGAGGCTCCGCCCCCAACAAGTAGAGCAGGGGGGACAGCGAGCACCCTTGTCTTGTGCCCCGTCCCAAAGGGAATCTGTCAGAGTTCAGTCCGTTAGTAGTCACCATGGCATTTGGATGAGAGTATAGTGATTTGATCCATTTAATAAAGTTTGGGCCCATGTTGAACTTCTCTAAGACTGAGAACAGAAAGCTCCACTCCATCCTGTCGAACGCCTTCTCAGCATCCAGTGAAGCCAGCAGGACAGGGATCTTCTGTGCGTTTACTTGATCAATAATATCAAAAAGACGGCGAATGTTATCAGAAGAGTATCTGTCTCTAATAAATCCCGTCTGGTCCGCTTTTATTATTTTGGGAAGAAGAGTGTTTAGTCTTTTGGCGAGCAATTTGGTGATTATTTTGTAGTCGAAATCCAACAAGCTTATGGGCCGGAAGGAGGAGCAGGATAGGGGATCCTTGTCTTTTTTGAGCAACACTGTAATGCGAGCTGTGTGCATTGAGTCTGGGAGAACTCCGTTTTTGCAAAAATCCTCCAGCATTGGCATGAAAATAGGGCTAAGCTGGGGCCAAAAAGCTTTGTAGAACTCTCTGGGGAATCCATCTGGGCCTGGGGACTTGTTAGGTGGCATGGAGGTAATTGCCTCCAGGATCTCCTCAGGAGTGAAGGGGGAGTTGAGATCTTCTTGGTCGGTCTCTGATAGTTTAGGTAGCGAGATTCCCTCTAGGAAGGAGTGGAGTTCTGCCTCCGTGTGTTTTCTCTCAGAGGTATATAGTTTGCAGTAAAAATCATGAAAAGTTAAATTGATCTTTTTTGGATCATATGTGACCTCATCCTCTGCTGTTCGGATAGCCATAATTGTACGCTCTGACTGCTCTTTTTTTAATTGATAAGCAAGCAATCTACTAGGCCTATTGCTATACTCATGGTATTTCTGTTTAGTAAAGAAAACTTTTTTTTTAATCTCCCGAGTATAGTCCAAATTCAGTTTGGCTTTGGCTGCTTTAAGTTGACTCCAGGAGGTGCTGTCTGGGGATTGTTTATGTACTTTTTCACAGCGTTCCAGCTCCCTCTCCAGATCTAGCCTGTGTGCTTCCATTGCTTTTTTCTTAGAGGAAGCATATGCAATTAGATGACCTCTTAGTGTGGCTTTAGCAGCGTCCCACATTGTGGCCGGAGAAACAGGAGAATCTTTGTTGTCTTGTGTGTAGTTGTCTATCCATGTAGTTACCAATGTATGGAATGCTTCGTTTGATAGCATGGAGGTGTTGAATTTCCAGCTCTTTGATCTCGGGATGTTTTTGCAGAGGTCAAAGCGGAGGTGGACAAAGGCGTGATCCGAAAGCGCTATGGGTCCGATTGTACACGTGGCTGAATTTATGAAACTCTTTGGGATAAAAATGTAATCTATACGGGAGTAGGTGTTATGGACATTAGAGTAGTATGTATAGTCCATAGCTGAGCTATTAGTCTCTCTCCAGATATCTATCAGTCCCATCTCTTTAGTAAGAGAGTTCAACATCTTTGCAGATCTAGGATTTGTGGTGGTGATTTGAGATGATTTGTCTAGGGTTGGGTTCAGGGTACAATTAAAATCTCCGGCCAACACTCCAAAGGAAACACAATGCTCATTGAACAGAGTTATCATTTTCGACATAAAAGCAGGAGTATCTGTGTTAGGGGCGTATATGTTTAAGATAGTAATTGGTTGCCCATACAGTGACCCAGTTATCAAGATAAATCTCCCCTCTGGATCAGATATGTTTTTGTCAATTATGAATGGAACATTCTTATGGATAAGTATTGCTGTACCTCTACTGTTAGATTTAAAAGATGAGAAATACACCTGTCCCACCCAAGCTCTGCGGAGTTTGGCATGTTCAGCATCACAGAGGTGTGTCTCTTGCAATAGCGCGATGTCTGCTTTTTCCTTTTTTAGAGCACATAGTATCTTTTTCCGTTTTATTGCATGGCCTAGACCGTGGCAGTTCCATGTCAATAGATTTAAGGTACTAGTCATCGTCATCGAACAGTAATCGAACTTTAGTGCAAGTCATCTCTGGGTAAAGGTGGATCGTAGTTACAGCTGCGTTCACATAAAAGGAAAATAAATGGTTTACATAAAATAACAATCTCTGAACACCCCAGCCGAGTTCCCAAACAACTCGACATATCCCGTTGGATCTATTACCTCCCCGCTCAGTCACAATTCTGTGTTCCAACAAAAAAAAAGACCGGGAACAGTTAGCAACGCACAACGTCTCCCCCTCCCCACCAAAGAAATGCCTCATCCTCTCCGCCCGCATTGAGTAACTGACAACGTAGCCCCCGTCCAGACCACATTAAGAAAGGGAGAAAATAAAATCAATAGCCCAGCCTACATACAGTAGGCCTAAGTTATAATATGGGGCCTATCCCTCTCAGCTAAAGGAACATAAATATAGATTGGACGGCTATAATGACATTTAGCAGGGCGGTGGGTCTTTGGATATCGGCTATATGTTGTCTTACCTCCTTTAGTAATAACAGTAATCGCATTAATCGCATTTAGTCAATGGTCCATTTCTCATTGACCGGGGTTGTCTTTCAAAAAACGTTTTGCCTCTTCGGGAGTTTTGAAGTGTCGCAGGGCTCCTTGGTGAAGAATCCTGAGCTCGTTTGGGTATTTGAATCCCCTAAAGATGCCTCGGTCAATGGAGCATTTCTTCACCTCGTCAAACTCTCGGCGCTTTCGGCGTATTCCAGCTGACAGGTCCTGGAGTAAGGTGAGTTTGGCGTTTCCCACTGTAATGGTGTTGGTTTTCGCCGCCTGTAGGACTCGTTCCTTGTCGGTGAATCTCAGGAAACGTATGGTGATTGGGCGCGGTGGTTGTCTGGCTGCTGGTGGGGGCCTCAGTGCTCGGTGAGCTCTCTCGAGTTCTATGGGCCTGTCGGTGGACAGGTGGAGCCACTCGGGAAGTTTGTCTTGCAGGTAGCGGATCAGTGGCATGTTTCCCTCTTCTTTTTCGCCCAGATTTAATAGAACACAATTATTCCTTCGCCCCCTGTTTTCCAGGTCCTCTGTTTTCTCTTCCAGCTGCTCTATTTTTTTTTTAGCATATGCTATTGTTTCCATGGCGTCTGTCAATAAGTTTTCCGTGGATAGGATTCGCCCCTCTGCCTCGTCCAGGCGCCCCGCGTTTATGGTTATCTTGTTGTTTATGTCAGGCAAGGCATTTTCCAGGATTGTCACCTTGCCCCCTATCGCACTGAGCTGAGCGTTAATGGCATCTAGTTTAGTGTTGAGTTCTGTACGTTGGGATCTCAGCTCAGAAAAGATGTCTTCGACAGAGTGCGAGGTTGGCATTCGTTGGGCCTCGGGGGGGGACGGGTCCTCTTTCTCCTGGCTAATGGCGCTAGCTTTTTCTGAAGCTAGCTGCTTCTTGGAGGCTTTTTCCGTCGCTAGTACTCGAGTCCGGGTAAAAATGTCCCCTGTAGTGTTGCCTTTTGAAGCCGCCATGACTTTTTGACTAAAGCTAAATGAGTTTAAACTTGAAGTGGAGGTAAGATTAGGAATTGGAAACTACTTGTGCGGAGCTCCTAGTTCATGCGGCCATCTCGTTCAAGGGTCACGTGATCTCCATATCCACTTATTTTAAGATGTTTCATATATATATATATATATATATATATCTCCTTTTCTGAGCGACTGAAAATTTGTGATATCGAAAAAGTACTACACAGTAAGGATTGGACTCTAATCTTTCCTGCAAATAGGCCTACTCATGATAACTTTTTGAAATACCTACCACTTCTCTCTGAATGGACCCTCTCCTATTCATCACGAGTCAATGTAAACATTATTTGTAGTGGTATGCCTGAACCCTCCAAAATCTAACAAAACACATTTAAGTGTATCCTCACTTAAAAGGCAAGCAACCAGTGGTGGAAAAAGTACTCAATTCTCATTCTTGAGTAAAAGTAAAGATACCTTAATAGAAAATGACTCAAGTAAAAGTGAAAGTCACCCAGTAAAATACTACTTGAGTAAAAGTCTAAAATATATATTTTAGTACCAATAGTAAATGTAGTTGCTAAGTATCAAATGTACATACACAAAATAGTCCAAATTGGTGAAGTGAAAAAAAGTACTTGTTTCAAAAAAATCAAAGAAATGTATAACAGAAAAGTGGTGCGTGCATATGTATTCACCCCCTTTGCTATGAAGCCCCTAAATAAGATCTGGTGCAACCAATTACCTTCAGAAGTCACATAATTAGTTAAATAAAGTCCACCTGTGTGCAATCTAAGTGTCACATGATCTCAGTATATATACACCTGTTCTGAAAGTGGAGATTGGAGTATCTGTCCATAGGACCACTTTAAGCCGCACACTCCACAGAGCTGGGCTTTACGGAAGAGTGGCCAGAAAAAGGCATTGCTTAAAGAAAGAAATAAGCAAAAAGGCATGTGGGCGACTCCCCAAACATATGGAAGAAGGTACTCTGGTCAGATGAGAATAAAATTGAGCTTTTTGGCCATCAAGGAAAACACTATGTCTGGCACAAACCCAACATATCTCATCACCCCGAGAACACATTTACATTTACATTTTAGTCATTTAGCAGACACTCTTATCCAGAGCGACTTACAGTTAGTGAGTGCATACATTATTTTTGTATTTTTCATACTGCCCCCCCGTGGGAATCGAACCCACAACCCTGCCGTTGCAAACGCCATGCTCTACCAACTGAGCTACATCCCTGCCGGCCATTCCCTCCCCTACCCTGGACGACGCTGGGCCAATTGTGCGCCGCCCCATGGGACTCCCGGTCGCGGCCGGCTACGACAGAGCCTGGATTCGAACCAGGATCTCTAGACCACTCCGCCATCCCCACAGTGAAGCATGGTGTGGGGATGTTTTTCATCGGCAGGGACTGGGAAACTGGTCAGAATCGAAGGAATGATGGATGGCGCTAAATACAGGGAAATTCTTGAGGGAAACCTGTTTCAGTCTTCCAGAGATTTGAGACTGGGACGGAGGTTCACCTTCCAGCAGGACAATGACCCTAAGCATACTGCTAAAGCAACACTCGAGTGGTTTAAGGGGAAACATTTAAAATGCCTTGGAATGGCCTAGTCAAAGCCCAGACCTCAATCCAATTGAGAATCTGTAGTATGACTTAAAGATTGCTGTACACCAGCGGAACCCATCCAACTTGAAGGAGCTGGAGCAGTTTTGCCTTGAAGAATGGGAAAAATCCCAGTGGCTAGATGTGCCAAGCTTATAGAGACATACCCCAAGAGACATGCAGCTGTAATTGCTGCAAAAGGTGTCTTATTTCTTGTTTGTTTCACAATGAAAAAATATTTTGCTTCTTCAAAGTGGTAGGCATGTTGTGTAAATCAAATCATACAACCCCCCCCCAAAAAAAATCAATTTTAATTCCAGGTTGTAAGGCAACAAAATAGGAAGAATGCCAAGGGGGGTGAATACTTTCGCAAGCCACTGTAAGTACTTTACACCACTGCCAGCAAAACTCCGTATTATTCAGAGTCGCATGAAATGACACCATATACAGTTGAAGTCGGAAGTTACACACTAAATACACTTAGGTTGGAGTCATTAAAACTTGTTTTTTCAACCACTCCACAAATTTCTTGTTAACAAACTATAGTTTTGGCAAGTCGGTTAGGACATCTACTTTGCATGACACAAGTAATTTTTCCAACAATTGTTTACAGACAGATTATTTCACTTATAATTCACTGTTTCACAATTCCAGTGGGTCAGAAGTTTACATATACTAAGTTGACTGTGCCTTTAAACAGCTTGGAAAATTCCAGAAAATGATGTCATGGCTTTATAAGCTACTGATAGGCTAATTGACATAATTTTAGTAAATTGGAGGTGTACCTGTGGATGTATTTCAAGGTATACCTTCAAACTCAGTGCCTCTTTGCTTGACATCATGGGAAAATCAAAAGAAATCAGCCAAGACTTCAGAAAAAAAATTGGTTCATCCTTGGGAGCTATTTCCAAACGCCTGAAGGTACCATGTTCATCTGTACAAACAATAGTACGCAAGTATAAACACCATGGGACCACGCAGCCGTCATACCACTCAGGAAGGAGACGCGTTCTGTCTCCTAGAGATGAACGTACTTTGGTGCGAAAAGTGCAAATCAATCCCAGAACAACAGCAAAGGACCTTGTGAAGATGCTGGAGGAAACAGGTACAAAAGTATCTATATCCACAGTAAAACGAGTCCTATATCGACATAACCTGAAAGACGCTCAGCAAGGAAGAAGCCACTGCTCCAAAACCGCCATAAAAAAGCCAGACTACGGTTTGCAACTGCACATGGGGACAAAGATCGTACTTTTTGGAGAAATGTCCTCTGGTCTGATTAAACAAAAATAGAACTGTTTGGCCATAATGACCATTGCTATGTTTGGAGGAAAAAAGGGGTTGCTTGCAAGCCGAAGAACACCATCCCGACCATGAAGCACGGGGGTGGCAGCATCATGCTGTTGGGGTGCTTTGCTGCAGGAGGGACTGGTGCACCTCACA
The DNA here is from genome assembly GCF_964263955.1 of Coregonus lavaretus. Classification (NCBI taxonomy): domain Eukaryota; kingdom Metazoa; phylum Chordata; class Actinopteri; order Salmoniformes; family Salmonidae; genus Coregonus; species Coregonus lavaretus. The sequence continues at coordinate 13,129,635 of NC_140021.1, read as the reverse complement.
AAATAGATGGCATCATGAGGAAGGAAAATGATGTGGATATATTGAAGCAACATTAAGACATCAGTCAGGAAGTTAAAGCTTGGTCACAAATGGGTCTTCCAAATGGACAATGACCCCAAGCATACTTCCAAAGTTGTGGCAAAATGGCTTAAGGACAACAAAGTCAAGGTATTGGAGTGGCCATCACAAAGCCCTGACCTCAATCCTATAGAACATTTGTGGGCAGAACTGAAAAAGCGTGTGCGAGCAAGGAGGCCTACAAACCTGACTCACACCAGCTCTGTTAGGAGGAATGGGCCAAAATTCACCTAACTTATTGTGGGAAGCTTGTGGAAGGCTACCCGAAACGTTTGACCTAAGTTAAACAATTTAAAGGCAATGCTACCAAATACTAATTGAGTGTATGTAAACTTCTGACCCACTGGGAATGTGATGAAATAAATAAAAGCTGAAATAATCATTCTCTCTACTATTATTCTGTCATTTCACATTCTTAAAATAAAGTGGTGATCCTAAATGCCCTAAGACAGGGAATTATTACTAGGATTAAATGTCAGGAATTGTGAAAAACTGAGTTTAAATGTATTTGGCTAAGGTGTATGTAAACTTCCGACTTCAACTGTATACATTCTACAGACCCTACTGAGTTTTCCCTACAATACTTTTACTGCGGCACCTAGGATAGTTTTTGCTCTATAAGCAAATCTGTACTTCATATACAGTGATTTGTATTGTGGGCATTTATTTGACCTTGGAACATGTTTTAAAACCCAAATGTAATGCAAATGTCACTTAAATATGAACAAATATGAACCATTGTTAATGTTTAGACTTATTTGTAATATATCATGAATAAATACATGCTATTGACACTTCTACTATTACGTGAGGGGCTTTTATTTAAAAAATGCCCTAGATTCCGTGATCCGGAGCACCCGGTTTGAATCACAACGTACCAGATAAGCGCGGAATTTGATTTTGGACACTGACTTTGTCTGTGTGTGTGTGTGTGTGTGTGTGTGTGTGTGTGTGTTCAATCATAACATTCGGTTTCGGAAGTAAACGCAGTGGTGGGTTTGGTTGGCGGATCTTCACAGCTGTACTGAGACTGAGGTAGGCATGGCAGGTAGTTCAGATAGGAGTACGGTAAGTCTGAGATGGATGAAGGTATTATGATTAGTGACGACTGTACGGGGAAAAAAAAGGAAACGGTTAAAGGGATGTGGGTGGATTTATCACAGATGGGGACATAGATGGAAGGGGGGAATCTAGAAGAGCAAACAGGCAGGGAGATGAGGTAGAGGAGAACAAAGTGATGGTTGTTTTTTCTGAACCAACCAGTAAAATGTTACAGCCGATAACGTTGTCAAAGGCCATCAAGTCAGATATAGGCCATGTAAAAGATGCAAGGTGCATAGGGAAAGGAAAGGTATTGATATTTGTGGTTAATATAGCGCAGGAGGACAAGATATTGAAAATGGAGGTAGGGTGAAATGCCATATCCCTGGCAGTAGGGTGAAAGTGAGAGGTGTGATTGCGGAGTACCGATGTAGGTGTCAATGGAGGAGTTTAAGAGGGAGGTGACCGGGGGGAAAGTGATTGAGGCGAGGCGAATGAGCAGTAAAAAAAGGGAGGGTGGAGTAGAAAGCACTACGGTCCTTTTAGAGTTTGAAGGGAATCTTCTGAGACATGAGTACATCTAGGATTCATCAGCTGTTATGTTAGGGAGTTTGTGCCAGCGCCGCGTAGGTGCTTTAAGTGTCAGCGCATGTTAGCTAGCGTCTGTAAGGGGCAGAAACTTTGTGCGAAGTGTGGGGGACCACATTAATATGGCAAGTGTGGGGTGGAGGCTAAGGCAAGGTGCTGTAACTGTGGCAGGGAACATAGTGCAGCGTTCGGGGATGTATAGCACAGAAGAAGGAAGCAGAGGTACAGAGTTATAAGATCAAAAACAAGGTAACGTATGCTGAAGCAGCACAGAGAGTTCAAAGTTCAGAACCTGTGAGGAAATTGGTGCAGAGGCCTCCGATGGAAAGGGGAGGTGAGGGAGTAGCACAAACTGGGGTCTCCACGAAATGTGACCATCAGTGTGCGGTCACAAAATAATCGTTGGTGGTGAACAGGGTTGACTTCTTGGCATTCATGTGTAGTGTGATGAATATGAGTGATCAGGTTCAGAAAAAGTCTGCACGCATAGATGTGGTGGTACGCGCGGCCAAAGATTTCCTGGGAATTACAGAAGCAACTCGAGTAATGATGAATGAGATGTTGAATCAGCCAAGAGGTGATGGTCCTTCAATGGAACGCTAGCTGCTTAACAGCTAACGGGCAGGAGTTTAAGAAGTTTGTATATGACATGGATGTAGTGCCAGATGTACTGTGTGTCCAAGAGACATGGCTCAAACATCAACTGGAGTTTGTGATTCCGGGATTCAGTTCGATGTGATAGTGGAGGGGTCAGGTGGGGTTGTGCTACGTTCGTTAAAGAGGGGATGGCATACAGAGTATTGGAGATACAGGAATTTGAATGTGTGGGGATATAAATATGTAGGAATAGAGATAACATTTTAATAGTTAATTTCTATAACCCCTACAAACTTCCCATGTTAGCACAGTTAGAAGGGATTGATAGGACGTGTAGGGGTAGGAAAGTAATGTGGTGTGGTGATTTTAATGCCCATAATGAAATCTGGGGAAGTACACATAAAGATAACAATGGGAGTATAGTTGAAGAATGTATGGATAACAGGGGATTAGTGTGTATTAATGATGGGAGGGGGACGAGAATCCATGTGGTGAGGAGTACAGAGTCTTGGACTTGACATTGGTATATGTGGCTGTGGCAGGGAGTTGTGAATGGGAAGTGATGAGAGAACCCACGGTAGGGAGTGATCATTTTCCAGTTCGATGGAAGGTCAATATGGGTGTGTGTAGGGTGTGTGTATGCAGAGTAGAGGCAATAACATGGTGGTGCTTTGAGAAAGCTAACTGGAAGATGTTCAAGTACCTGTGTGATCGGGCGGGACAAAAGTTATCAATGGAGGGGTCTGTGGATGAGTGTGCTGAGGCAGTAACGTCTGTAATTGTATCAGCTGCTGATGTGACCGTTCCAGTGTGTTTGGGGGGAGGATGACGGCAGGCGGTGCCATGCTGGACAAATGAGTGCTCAGAGGTGGTGCAGGAAACGGATATAGCTCTGCGTGTACTTAAGAATGGCTTGGCAGAAAGGAAGAGAGCGATGGCCAGAAGAACGATTATGACAGCGAAAAGGGAGGCATGGCGTGAATTTTGCTCCACTATTGGTAGAGGGACCAAAATTGGTGTGGTTTGGAAAATGTTTTAAAAAATGATGGGGAAGAATAAAAATGCTTGAATTCCTGTGTTTGTAGAAGGAAACATTACAGCTGTATCAAGTAAAGAAAAGGCAAATGTCCTAGGTGGTGCATTTGCAGCAGTTCATAGATGTGAGCACCTGTGTGATGAGAGTAAGAGACGACAAGATGTTAAAAGAGCATGGAGATGTTTTAAAGAAAAAAAGGGAGTCAGGAGAAGCTATGGATGCAGAGTTTTCTACGTTTGAGATGAAAGGCGTTGGAGGGCTGCGGGCGGACTGCTCCTGGAGAAGATAGGGTGTGTTATGTGATGTTTAACTATGCACCGAACAGTGTTGGAAGCAGTGTTATGGTTGTATAATAAGGTGTGGAGGACTGGGGTGATACCTGCTGGGTGGAAACGTGCAGTGGTGTTGCCGTTTGTAAAACCAGGTAAAGATCCCGCTAGGGCGGGCAGTTATAGGCCTATCGCGTTGACATCCAATATGTGTAAGTTGATGGAAAAGATGATAGTGAGTAGGATGATGTATTTCTTGGAAGTGAAGGGTTTGTTGAGTGTAGCACAGAGTGTGTTCAGGAGACGGAGGTCTGCCATGGATGCCATGGTGACAGTTAGTACAGAGATAACCAAGGCCCTGACAAAAGAGTTTATGAGTGTTGTCTATTTTGACATTGAGAAAGCTTATGATACCATTTGGAGGGAAGGGTTGTTGATCAAGTTGAGTGCATTGGGCATTGGGGGACATCTATAACTGGATCATGGACTTCCTGTTCGATCAACTGTGGTTAGTCTGGTGTTGTTCACCCTGATGATAGATTACATATTTAAGGAGGTGGGACAGGGAGGGGTTGTGTCCTTGTTTGCTGATGATGGGGCTGTATGGAAGAGAGGTGGGAATGTGAAATATGTGATAAGGAAGATACAAGAAACTGTGGGAGATTGGTCTCTAACATGGTGGTTTAGGATGTCTGTGGCCAAGTCCTGCTTTATGGTGTTTTCTAGGAGAAAGGTTAAAGATATTAGGATGCAAATATACGGTCAGGATATAGGTAGGGTGTCTGAGTTTAAGTATCTAGGTATGTGGTTTGATGAGAGGCTTACGTGGAAGAGACATGTTGAGTATATTGAAATTAAGGTGTAGGAAGGTGCTGAACTTTCATGAGGGCTGTGACAGGATATGAATGGGGGTTGGATAGACAAACACTGTTGTATACGTATCAGACATTGATCAGGTCATCTTTGGATTATGGGTGCTTTGTATATGGATCGGCAGCCAAAACGGATGGCTGACACTGTGTGGGTGCCTTCAGGACGACACCTATTGAGGCATAGCAGGTGGATAGTGGGGAACTGCCACTGAGGATAAGGAGGGACAAACTTGCATTAGTGTACTGGGCGAGGTTGAAAGGGTGTTCAGAAGGACATCCTGCGGTCACGGCAACTGGGGAATGCTGGGAGCGAGGAGTGGGTAAGCAGAGGGCGTACGGGTGGACAATTGGGCAGAAAGTGGTAGAATATGGACTGGGGGAGAGAGAGAGAGAGAGAGAGAGAGAGATAGACCAGCAATTGCATTGGGGAACGTTCCTCCGTGACGGTTTCCGAAACCAAGTGTAGATGTGGATATGATTTGAGAGTAGGAGGTACAACCCTAAATCCGTAAACATGGGCACCCTCATAGATATCATCCTGACCAACTTACCCTCTAAATACACTTCCGCTGTCTTCAACCAGGATCTCAGCGATCACTGCCTTATTGCCTGCATCCGTAACGGGTCCGCGGTCAAACGACCACCCCTCATCACTGTCAAACGCTCCCTAAAACACTTTAGCGAGCAGGCCTTCCTAATTGACCTGGCCCAGGTATCCTGGATGGATATCGATCTCATTCCGTCAGTAGAGGATGCCTGGTTGTTCTTTAAAAGTAATTTCCTCTCAATCTTAAATAAACATGCCCCATTCAAAAAATACAGAACTAAGAACAGATATAGCCCCTGGTTCTCCTCAGACTTGACTGCCCTTGACCAGCACAAAAACATCCTGTGGCCTACTGCATTACCATCGAATAGCCCCCGCGATATGCAACTTTTCAGGGAAGTTAGGAACCAATATACACAAGCAGTTAGGAAAGCAAAGGCTAGCTTTTTCAAACATAAATTTGCATCCTGTAGCACTAACTCCAAAAGGTTTTGGGACACTGTAAAGTCCATGGAGAATAAGAGCACCTCCTCCCAGCTGCCCACTGCACTGAGGCTAGGAAACACTATCACCACCGATAAATCTACAATAATCAAGAATTTCAACAAGCATTTTGTTACGGCTGGCCATGCTTTCCACCTGGCTACCACTACCCCGGCCACCAGCTCTGCACCCTTCGCTGCAACTTGCCCATGCCCCCCCCCGCTTTTCCTTCACTCAAATTCGAGACAGCTGATGTTCTGGAAGAGCTGCAAAATCTGGACCCCTACAAATCATCTGGGCTAGACAATCTGGACCCTTTCTTTCTAAAACTAGCCGCCGAAATTGTCGCAACCCCTATTACTAGCCTGTTCAACCTCTCTTTCGTAACGTCTGAGATCCCCAGAGATGGGAAAGCTGCCGTGGTCATCCCCCTCTTCAAAGGGGGTGACACTCTAGATCCAAACTGTTACAGACCTATATCCATCCTGCCCTGCCTTTCGAAAGTTTTTGTTAACAAGTTAACAAACAGATCACCGACCATTTCGAATCCCACCGTACCTTCTCCGCTATGTAATCCGGTTTCTGAGCTGGTCATGGGTGCACCTCAGCCACGCTCAAGGTCCTAAACGATATTATAACCGCGATCGATAATAGACAGTACTGTGCAGCCGTCTTCATCGACCTGGCCAAGGCTTTCGACTCTGTCAACCACCGCATTCTTATTGGCAGACTAAATAGCCTTGGTTTCTCAAATTACTGCCTCGCCTGGTTCACCAACTACTTCTCAGATAGAGTTCAATGTGTCAAATCGGAGGGCCTGTTGTCTGGACCTTTGGCAGTCTCTATGGGGGTGCCACAGGGTTCAATTCTTGGGCCGACTCTTTTCTCCGTGTATATCAATGATGTCGCTCTTGCTGCTGGTGACTCTCAGATCCACCTCTACGCAGACGACACCATTTTGTATACATCTGGCCCGTCATTGGACACTGTGTTAACAAACCTCCAAACGAGCTTCAATGCCATACAACACTCCTTCAGTAGCCTCCAACTGCTCTTAAACACTAGTAAAACTAAATGCATGCTCTTCAATCGAACGCTGCTGGCACCCGCCCACCTGACTAGAATCACTACTCTCGACGGGTCTGACCTAGAGTATGTGGACAACTACAAATACCTAGGCGTCTGGTTAGACTGTAAACTCTCCTTCCAGACTCACATTAAGCATCTCCAATCCAAAGTTAAATCTAGAATCGGCTTCCTATTTCGCAACAAAGCCTCCTTCACTCATGCTGCCATACATGCCCTCGTAAAATTGACTATCCTACCGATCCTTGACTTCGGCGATGTCATTTACAAAATAGCCTCCAACACTCTACTCAGCAAATTGGATGTAGTCTATCACAGTGCCATCCGTTTTGTCACCAAAGCCCCATATACTACCCACCACTGTGACCTGTACGCTCTTGTTGGCTGGTCCTCACTACATATTCGTCACCAAACCCACTGACTCCAGGCCATCTATAAATCACTGCTAGGCAAATCCCCGCCTTATCTTAGCTCATTGGTCACCATAGCAACACCCACCCGTAGTATACGCTCCAGCAGGTATATCTCACTGGTCATCCCCAAAGCCAACACCTCCTTTGGCCGCCATTCCTTCCAGTTCTCTGCTGCCAATGACTGGAACGAATTGCAAAAATCTCTGAAGCTGGAGACTCTTATCTCCCTCACTAACTTAAAGCATCAGTTGTCAGAGCACCTTACCGATCACTGCACCTGTACACAACCCATCTGAAATTAGCCCACCCAACTACCTCATCCCCATATTGTTATTTATTTTGCTCATTTGCACCCCAGTATCTCTATTTGCACATCTATCATTCCAGTGTTAATACTAATTGTAATTATTTTGCACTATGGCCTATTTATTGCCTTACCTCCATAACTTGCTACATTTGCACACACTGTATATATATTTTCTGTTGTATTTTTGACTTTACGTTTTGTTTTACCCCATATGTAACTCTGTGTTGTTGTTTTTATCGCACTGCTTTGCTTTATCTTGGCCAGGTCGCAGTTGTAAATGAGAACTTGTTCTCAACTGGCTTACCTGGTTAAATAAAGGTGAAATAAATAAATAAAATTAAAAATTAAAAAATTAAAAAATGAGAGAATGGGGTGAGGACATGAGACGGTGTGTGGAGAGAAATATAGATAATCGTTTGTATTTATTTTTAATAATAATAATATGCCATTTAGCAGACGCTTTTATCCAAAGCGACTTACAGTCATGTGTGCATACATTTTTACGTATGGGTGGTCCCGGGGATCGAACCCACTACCCTGGCGTTACAAGCGCCATGCTCTACCAATTGAGCTACAGATGGTTCAAAGGATCTAGTCAGTGGTAGGATGGGGGCAGGGGTGTATATCCCAGATTTCAATGAGTATGTAAGCGGTCAACTGATTATGTGTCAGTGTATGCGGCCGAGTTGATGGCCATGATTATAGGTTTGAGATGGGTGGAGGAGGTGAAACCACTCAGAGTGGTGATCTGCTCTGATTCAGCTGCAGTGTTGAGTAGTGTGAAGACGGACAGATCAGATAGGGGAGACTTGTTTGTGGAAATGATGGTGCTGTTAATGGGATTGGAGAGGATGGGAGTGGTAGTAAGCTTTTGCTGGGTTCCAGCCCATGCGGGTGTGGAGGGTAATGAGAAGGCTGATGTGGTGGCTAAGAGTGCGGTAAGGAGAGAGGGGGGTAGTTATTCAGGTGCCGCTGGGCCGCAGGGAAGTCAAGTCCTTGAACCGGGCAAAAGGGCTTGATCTTTCGCAAAGGGAGTGGGATGCTAGTAGTAAGGGGAGGCAATGTTACCACGTGCACCGGTCAGTTAAGGAAGAGGTGGGGAGTATGGGATGTAGGAGAGACGTTTGAATGCCATGTTGTGGATGATAGGGACACATGAAACAGGTCTGTGTGATGACTGTTTAGCGGAGGAAACAGTGGAGCATGTGTTGATATTTTGTGAACTGTATGACCTAGATAGGGAGAGATTGTGTGAAAAGATTAGAGAGGCTGGACGGGGTTAGGGTTGGGATTTGGGTGGTGTAGTTGGGGAGGGAAGTGGTGTCTAGGGCTCTATTTCACTTTCTTAGAGGAACAGGACTAATGAAGATGATTCAATGTAGGTAGGCTGTGTGACCTCACACTCCAGTACAGTAGGTGGCGGTGTATGCACCTTAAAAGTTGGATGCGATCCGCCAACCCAATCTCGAAGAAGAAGAAGAATTTGTGAATAGGAAGTACTTTTTTAGTGTTGACGAGATGCTGATGTGACTAGGACATAACATGGCTACCAGATCAGCTGTTGAAAAGATGAACAACTTGCTTGACTCCACCTTCTATAAACTTAGATTGGGTGCTGAATCCTTGTCTATAATCCAAAGAACAAAAGATCCCAGATCAGCTCTCCCAGAGGAGGATCTCTCCTGTCCTATTTGCCATGATATCTTCAAGGATCCTGTTGTCCTGTTGTGTAGCCACAGCGTCTGTAAAGCCTGTCTGCAGGAACACTGGAAACAGAGGCGACATCGGGAATGTCCAGTGTGCAGGAAGAGAAGCAATTCGAAAGGCAATCGTCCCTGTAACCTGGTCTTAAAGAACCTATGTGAGTCTTTCTTATTGGAGAGGAGTCAGAGAGATTCAGGGGTGTTTGAGGAGCTCTGCAGTCTACACAGGGAGAAACTCAAGCTCTTCTGTCTGGAGGACAAACAGCCCATCTGTGTGGTGTGCCAGGCCTCCAGAAAACATAAAAACCACAACCGCTGCCCCATGGCACTAAGTTAAAGACCCTGGGACTAAACACCTCCCTCTGCAATTGGATCCTGGACTTCCTGACGGGCCGCCCCCAGGTGGTAAGGGTAGGTAACAACACATCCGCCACGCTGATCCTCAACACGGGGGCCCTTCAGGGGTGCATGCTCAGTCCCCTCCTGTACTCCCTGTTCACTCATGACTGCATGGCCAGGCACTACTCCAACACCATCATAAAGTTTGCTGATGACACAACAGTGGTAGGCCTGATCACCGACAACGACGAGACAGCCTATAGGGAGGAGGTCAGAGACCTGGCCGTGTGGTGCCAGGAAAACAACCTCTCCCTCAACGTGATCAAGACAAAGGAGATGATTGTGGACTACAGGAAAAAGAAGAGGACCGAGCACGCCCCCATTCTCATCAACAGGGCTGTAGTGGAGCAGGTTGAGAGCTTCAAGTTCCTTGGTGTCCACATCACCAACAAACTAACATGGTCCAAGCACACCAAGACAGTCGTGAAGAGGACACGACAAAACCTATTCCCCCTAAGGAGACTGAAAAGATTTGACATGGGTCCTCAGATTCTCATAAGGTTCTACAGCTGCACCATCGAGAGCATCCTGACTGGTTGCATCACTGCCTGGTATGGCAACTGCTCAGCCTCCGACCGCAAGGCACTACAGAGGGTAGTGCGTACGGCCCAGTACATCACTGGGGCCAAGCTTCCTGCCATCCAGGACCTCTATACCAGGCGGTGTCAGAGGAAGGACCTAAAAATTGTCAAAGTCTCCAGCCATCCTAGTCATAGACTGTTCTCTTTGCTACCGCACGGCAAGCGGTACCGGAGTGTCAAGTCTAGGTCCAAGAGGCTTCTAAACAGCTTCTACCCCCAAGCCATAAGACTCCTGAACATCTAATCAAATGGCTACCCAGACTATTTGCATTGCCCCCCCCTTTTACGCTGCAGCTACTCTGTTTATTATCTATGCATAGTCACTTTAATAACTCTACCTACATGTACATATTACCTCAATTACCTCGACTAACTGGTGCCCCCGCACATTGACTCGGTACCCGTATGTAGCCTCGCTATTGTTATTTTTACTGTTGCTCTTTAATTATGTGTTACTTTTATTTGGTATTATTTTATATTGTATTTATTTTTTAGGTATTCTTTCTTAAAACTGCATTGTTGGTTAAGGGCTTGTAAGTAAGCATTTCACTGTAAAGTCTACACCTGTTGTATTCAGCGCATGTGACAAATACAATTTGATTTGATTTGATGGATGAAACTGCACATTATCAAAAGGTACAGTAGCATAACGATCTGCATTTAATATACAAAAACATGTCAGATACAGTATAGTATCAATTTGTTGTTCTATCTGTGTGTGTGACACCAGTGTGTTTTTCAGAGTAAAAACTAGGTGGGTAAACTAACGCTCCCTTAGCTCTCGAAAACCCTTATTTTCCGTAGGGTTTTCAGCCATTACAATTGCCCACATTTGGCTCCATGTAAACTACAATTCCAACGCTGTGTTTTAACTTACCTTTTAGAAACGTCAATAATCATTGCTTTCAAAACAGTTTTCATGTCAGCGAGAAATAATCTTTCAAATAAAAAATATACACTTACTGTAGCAGCTTTGCACAGATCCATACAATGTGTGTGCCTCTACTTGACGAACTACAGTCAGCTTACACACAGGTGTTCGAAGCAAGCTAGATAGCTAATTAGCACAGGTGACGGCTATGTCTTCCGTCTGTCTTCCTTAAACAAGCGCTGTAACATCGAGATATGTCAGTGTGGAAACACTAACCGTAACCCTATAAAGGTGTGTAGTTATTAACCTTTTTTTTTTTACTATTATTTTTCGCTGATATGAAAGATACGTTCCTTATGTTTCCAAAACAATACCGCAAGCGATGCGTGTTGATGTTTAGAGGCTCTTAACAAAGCTCCCAGGTCAGAAGATAATTTCATCAATAGGCGCTAAAGTAGTTAGCGTCTAAGAATGGGGTAACGCTCCCTATACTTTCAATGCATTTTTCTGCAAAAGGTGGTTAAACTGTTAGGCAAAAAAACGTTGTTTATTTGCGTTTACCCCTCAGAGCGGTGTACCGCTGATATTTTTCAAGTACTTTTCATAGTGAAGAATAATTTCCTCATTCCTGTAAAACAGATATATCTTATCTAACCACACACACACGTGACACACCTACTGTACACTCACATACCTGACTTAAACCCAGAGGAGAGCAGTCCATTCACCTTTCTTCCATGTAGATAAACTCTGTAATGAAAAAAGGAACATTTCTCTTCAATAAAACATTCTCTCATTCCAGGAGGAACTACAGACTTTCCTGAAGCCCTTACAGGAGAAACTGGAGGTCTTTAATAAAGTTAAACAAACCTGTGACCAAAAAGTCAAGCACATTAAGGTGAGGATGACTAGTAATAAGAGAACAGAGAATTGTAGGTATTCGACTCACAGTATTTTGTGGGTAAACATCATAACATTTAGTCTCCAGAACCAGACCCAGCACACAGAGATAATGATTAAAAAAGCTTACCAGAAGCTCCACCAGTTTCTACGAGAGGAAAAGGAGGTGAGGATAGCTGTTCTGAGGGAGGAAGAAAAGCAGAAGAGCCGTATGATAAATGAGAAGATTGAGGGAATGAGCAGAGAGATATCATCACTTTCAGACACAATCAGAGCCGTAGAGGAGGAGATGAAAGCTGAAGACATCTCATTCCTGCAGGCCAATCAATCAATCAATCAAATGTATTTATAAAGCCCTTTTCACATCAGCAGATGTCACAAAGTGCTATGCAGAAACCCAGCCTAAAACCCCAAACAGCAAGCAATGCAGATGTAGAAGCATGGTGGCTAGGAAAGACTCCCTGAAAGGCAGGAACCTAGGAAGAAACCTAGAGAGGAACTAGGCTCTGAGGGGTGGCCAGTCCTCTTCTGGCTGTGTCGGGTGGAGATTATAAGAGTACATGGCCATTAAGGCCAGATTGTTCTTCAAGATGTTCAAACATTCATAGATGACCAGCAGGGTCAAATAATAATCACAGTGGTTGTAGAGGGTGCAACAGGTCAGTACCTCAGGAGACATGTCAGTTGGCTATTCATAGCCGAGCATTCAGAGGTCGAGACAGCAGGTGCGGTAGAGAGCGAGAGAGAGAGAAAGAGTCGAAAACAGCAGGTCCGGGACAAGGTAGCATGTCCGGTGAAACAGGTCAGGGTTCCATAGCCGCAGGAAGAACAGTTGAAACTGGAGCAGCAGCACGACCAGGTGGAATGGGGGCAGCCAGGAGACATCAGGCCAGGTAGTCCTGAGGCATGATCCTAGGGCTCAGGTCCTTCGGGAGGGGAGGGAGAGAATCAGAGGGAGCATACTTAAATTCACACAGGACACCAAATAAGACTGGAGAATTACACCAGATATAACACACTGACCCTAGCCCCCCAATACATAGACTATTGCAGCATAGACACTGGAGGCTGAAACAGGGGTGGGTCGGGGGACACTGTGGCCCCGTCCGACGATACCCCAGGACAGGGCCAACCAGGCACCCACTTTGCCAAAGCACAGCCCCCACACCACTAGAGGGATATCAACAGACCACCAATTTACTTCCCATGAGGCAAGGCTGAGTATAGCCCATGAAGATCTCCTCCACCGCACGAGCCAGAGGGAGCGCAAAACCGGACAGGAAGATCACGTCTGTGACTCAACCCACTCAAGTCCTAGGGACGGCATGGAAGAGCACTAGTAAGCCAGTGACTCAGCCCCCTTAATAGGGTCAGAGGCAGAGAATCCCAGTGGAGAGAGGGGAGCCGGCCAGGCAGAGACAGCAAGGGTGGTTCGTTGCTCCAGTGCCTTGCCGTTCACCTTCGCACCCCTGGGCCAGACCACACGCAATCATAGTACCTACTGAAGAGATGAGTCTTCAGTAAAGACTTAAAGGTTGAGACAGAGTCTGCGTCTCTCACATGGATAGGCAGACCTCTGTAGCTCAGCTGGTAGAGCACGGCGCTTGTAACGCCAGGGTAGTGGGTTCGATCTCCGGGACCACCCATACACAAAAATGTATGCACGCATGACTGTAAGTCGCTTTGGATAAAAGCGTCTGCTAAATGGCATATTATTATTATTAGACCATTCCATAAAATTGGAGCTCTATAGTAGAAAGCCCTGCCTCCAGCTGTTTGCTTAGAAATTGTAGGGACAATAAGGAGACCTGCGTCTTGTGACTGTAGCGTATGTGTAGGCATGTACGGCAGGACCAAATCGGAGAGATAGGTAGGAGCAACACCATGTAATGCTTAGTAGGTTAGCAAAAAACCTTGAACTCAGCCCTAGCCTTAACAGGAAGCCAGCACTGGGGGAATGTGATCACATTTTTTGGTTCTAGTCAAGATTCTAGCAGCTGTGTTTAGCACTAACTGAAGTTTATTTGGTGCTTTATCCAGGTAGCCAGAGAGTAGAGCATTGCAGTAGTCTAATCTAGAAGTGACAAAAGCATGGATTCGCTTTCCTGCATCATTTTTGGACAAAATGTTTTTGACTTTTGCAATGTTACAAAGATGGAAAAAAGCTCCCCTTTAAATATACATTTGTCAAAAGAGAGATCAGGATCCAGAGTAATGCAGAGGTCCTTCACAGTTTTATTTGAGACGACTGTACAACCATCAAGATTAATTGTCAGATCCAACAGCAGATCTCTTTGTTTCTTGGGACCTAGAACTAGAATCTCTGTTTTGTCAGAGTTTAAAAGTAAAACATTTGCCGCCATCCACTTCCTTATGTCTGAAACACAGGCTTCCAGGGTAGGCAATGTTGGGGCTTCACAATGTTTCATCAAAATGTACAGCTGTGTGTCGTCCGCATAGCAGTGAAAGTTGACATTGTGTTTCCGAATGACATCACCAAGAGGTAGAATATATAGTGAAAACTAAAATAGTGGTCCTAAAACGGAACCTTGAGGAACGCCGAAACGTACAATTGATTTGTCAGAGGACAAACCATCCACAGAGACAAACTGATATCTTTCCGACAGATAAGATCTAAACCAGGCAAGAACTTGTCCGTGTAGACCAATTTGGGTTTCTAATCTCTCCAAAAGAATGTGGTGATCGATGGTGTCAAAAGCCGCACTAAGGTCTAGGGGCACGAGGACAGATGCAGAGCCTTGGTCTGACACCATTAAAAGGTAATTTACCACCTTCACGAGTACAGTCTCAGTGCTATGATGGGGTCTAAAACCAGACTGAAGCATTTCGTATACATTATTTGTCTTCAGGAAGGCAGTGAGTTGCTGCGCAACAGCTTTTTCTAAAATATTTGAGAGGAATGGGAGTTTTGATATAGGCCGATCGTTTTTTACATTTTCCGGGTCAAGGTTTGGCTTTTTCAAGAGGCTTTATTACTGCCACTTTTAGTGAGTTTGGTACACATCCAGTGGATAGGGAGCCATTTATTATGTTCAACATAGGAGGGCCAAGCACAGGAAGTAACTCTTTCAGTCGTTTAGTTGGAATAGGGTCCAGTATGCAGCTTGAGGGTTTATAGGCCATGACTATTTTCATGAATGTGTCGAGAGATACAGGATGAAAAAACTTGTGTCTCCATTGATCCTAGGTCCTGGCAGTTCTGTGCAGACTCAGGACAACTGAGCTTTGGAGAAATATGCAGGTTCAAAGAGGAGTCCGTAATTTGCTTTCTAATGATCATGATCTTTTGATCGAAGAAGTTCATGAATTGATCACTGCTGTAGTGAAAGCCATCCTCTCTTGTTGAATGCTGCTTTTTAGTTCGCTTTGCAACAGTATCAAACATAAATGTTGGATTGTTCTTATTCTCCTCAATTAGGTTGGAAAAATAGAATGATCGAGCAGCAGTGAGGGCTCTTCGAAATTGCACGGTACTATCTTTTCAAGCTAGTCGGAAGATTTCCAGTTTGGTAGAGCGCCATTTCCGTTCCAATTTTCTGGAAGCTTGCTTCAGGGCTCGGGTATTTTCTGTATACTAGGGAGCAAATGTATTGTGACAAATGTTTTTTGTTTTTAGGGGTGTGACTGCGTCTAGGGCATTACGCAAGGTTACATTTAGATCCTCAGTTAGGTGGTTAACCGATTTTTGTACTCCGACGTCCTTGGGTAGGTGGAAGGAGTCTGGAAGGGCATTTAGGAATCTTTGGGTTGTCCGAGAATTTATAGCACAGCTTTTGATGATCCTTGGTTGGGGTCTGAGCAGATTATTTGTTGCGATTTCAAACGTAATAAGATGGTGGTCCGATAGTCCAGGATTATGAGGAAATTTAGATCCACAATATTTATTCCACGGGACAAAACTAGATCCAGGGTATGTCCGTGGCAATGATCCGGAGACATGTTGGACAAAACCCACTGAGTCAATGATGGCTCCGAAAGCCTTTTGGAGTGGGTCTGTGGACTTTTCCATGTGAATATTAAAGTCACCAAAAATTAGAATATTATTTGCCGTGACTACGAGGTCCGATAGGAATTCAGAGAACTCAGTGAGGAACGCTGTATATGGCCCAGGAGGCCTGTAAACCATAGCTATAGAAAGGGATTGAGTAGGCTGCATAGATTTCATGACTAGAAGCTCAAAAGTCGAAAATTATCTACAGATTCTATCATTAGGGAGGGGCAGAAAACAGTTTTCAACCATCGATTGAGTTGTGAGACTGCTGTAGAACTCATCACTCCCCCTAACTGGGAGGGGGCCAGAGACAATTACTCGATGCCGACACATTTCTAGCTAATTTACACGCTGAAGCGATGTTTCTCTTGGTGACCTCTGACTGTTTCATCCTAACATTGTTGGTGCCAACGTGGATAACAATATCCCTATACTCTCTACACTCGCCAGTTTTAGCCTTAGCCAGCACCATCTTCAGATTAGCCTTAACAGCCCTGCCCCCTGGTAAACAGTGTATGATCGATGGATGATTATTTTGAAGTCTAATATTGTGGGTAATGGAGTCGCCAATGACTAGGGTTTTCAATTTGTCAGAGCTAATGGAGGGAGGTTTCGGCGGCTCAGACCCCACAACGGGTGGAGGAGAGACCTGAGAAGGCTCGGCCTCTGACTCCGACTCATTGCTTAATGGGGAGAACCGGTTGAAAGTTTCTGTCGGCTGAATGAGCATGCCGACAGCATTTCTTTCCAGAAGCCTTGAGAAAATTGTCCGGCTCCGGGGACTGTTCGGGGCGATTTATACTACTATCTGTACTTACTGGTGGCAGGCACAGACGCTGTTTCATCCTTTCCTACACTTAAATTGCCCTTGCCTAACGATTGTATCTGAAGCTGTGCTTGCAACTCGGCTATCCTCACCATAAGGCGATAGTTCTCCTGTATATTATGAGTACAGCGACTGCAATTGGATGGCATAGTGTTAATGTTACTACTTAACTTTTTGGGCTGGTGGAGGTCCTGTAGAAACATGTCCAGATAAAGCGTCCAAGGTGAAAAAGTTGAATGAAAAAAGTAGAGCGAGGAAAACACGAAGACGTTGGTAAATGAGTTAAAAGTAAAAAAACAAAAAAACATTTGGCAGATAGCCAAGTAGCAACAAACAGCACGGAGACAAGTTTGGAAGTTGAGGGCGGAGGTAGACTGATTTTCCTCTTGTCAGGGCTGTGCTCTCAAAATGTAAAATGTTGGGGTATGTTTATCGGTTGACTGATTTAATATTGATTGATTGATTGACTCAATCTGTTCTTTTGTTCTGTAGAACTGCAAGCCCACAGTGGAAAGGTAAGTGATCGGCCTTCTTTCTTTTTCTTCTCTGTGGTCCTGAACCCAACCCTACAGCAACAGCAGCACTCAATGTTTTTTCAGAACCTAGTGCACACTACCGCCGGATCTACAGCTGGTCTCAGGATTGCTGATAGATGTGGCCAAACACCTGGACAACCTGCAGTTCAGAGTCTGGGAGAAGATGCAGGGGATTGTGAAATACAGTAAATAAATATGAATTTATGAGACTAAAATGCATTTATCTGCCTGACCATCAACTGTGCAGTACAATTAACCAGTATCAATAGCAGTTGTACACAACTATTATTAACTTGACTTGTTCTTCTTGGCATCCAGAAAACAGCACCAACTAGAAATCACCCACAGTTCTAATCTACACTGAACAAAAATATAAACGCAACGTGCAACAATTTCAAAGATTTTACTGAGTTACAGTTCATATAAGGAAATCAGTTAATTTAAATACATGCATTAGGCCCTAATCTATAGATTTCACATGACTGGGAATACAGATATGCATCGGTTGGTCACAGATACTGTACCTTTAAAAAACAAAAAGTAGGGGCGTGGATCATAAAACCAGTTAGTATCTGGTGTGACCATTTGCCTCATGCAGCGTGGCACATCTCCTTCGCATAGAGTTGATCAGGCTGTTGATTGTGGCCTGTGGAATGTTGTCCCCCTCCTCTTCAATGGCTGTGCGAAGTTGCTGGATATTGTCGGGAACTGGAACACGTTGTCGTACACGTCGATCCAGAGCATCCCAAACATGGGCTCCCGAGTGGCGCAGCGGTCTAAGGCACTGCATCTCAGTGCTTGAAGCGTCACTACAGACCCCCTGGTTTGATTCCAGGCTGTATCACAACCGGCCGTGATTGGCCGTGATTGGGAGTCTGCACAATTGGCCCAGCGTCGTCCGGGTTTGGCCGGTGTAGGCCGTCATTGTAAATAAAAATTTGTTCTTAACTGACTTGCCTAGGTAAATAAAGGTAAAATAAAAAAATAAAAAAATGCTCAATGGGTGACATGTCTGGTGAGTATGCAGGCCATGGAAGAACAGGGAAATGTTCAGCTTCCATCAATTGTGTACAGATCCTTGTGACATGGGGCTGTGCATTATCGTGCTAAAACATGAGGTGATTGCGGCGGATGAATGGCACGACAATGGGCCTCAGGATCTCGTCACAGTATCTCTGTGCATTCAAATTGCCATCGATAAAATGCAATTACAGTGGGGGAAAAAAGTATTTAGTCAGCCACCAATTGTGCAAGTTCTCCCACTTAAAAAGATGAGAGAGGCCTGTAATTTTCATCATAGGTACACGTCAACTATGACAGACAAATTGAGAAAATAAAATCCAGAAAATCACATTGTAGGATTTTTAATGAATTTATTTGCAAATTATGGTGGAAAATAAGTATTTGGTCACCTACAAACAAGCAAGATTTCTGGCTCTCACAGACCTGTAACTTCTTCTTTAAGAGGCTCCTCTGTCCTCCACTCGTTACCTGTATTAATGGCACCTGTTTGAACTTGTTATCAGTATAAAATACACCTGTCCACAACCTCAAACAGTCACACTCCAAACTCCACTATGGCCAAAACCAAAGAGCTGTCAAAGGACACCAGAAACAAAATTGTAGACCTGCACCAGGCTGGGAAGACTGAATCTGCAATAGGTAAGCAGCTTGGTTTGAAGAAATCAACTGTGGGAGCAATTATTAGGAAATGAAAGACATACAAGACCACTGATAATCTCCCTCGATCTGGGGCTCCACGCAAGATCTCACCCGTGGGGTCAAAATGATCACAAGAACGGTGAGCAAAAATCCCAGAACCACACGGGGGGACCTAGTGAATGACCTGCAGAGAGCTGGGACAAAAGTAACAAAGCCTACCATCAGTAACACACTACGCCGCCAGGGACTCAAATCCTGCAGTGCCAGACGTGTCCCCCTGCTTAAGCCAGTACATGTCCAGGCCCGTCTGAAGTTTGCTAGAGTGCATTTGGATTTTCCAGAAGAGGATTGGGAGAATGTCATATGGTCAGATGAAACCAAAATATAACTTTTTGGTAAAAACTCAACTCGTCGTGTTTGGAGGACAAAGAATGCTGAGTTGCATCCAAAGAACACCATACCTACTGTGAAGCATGGGGGTGGAAATATCATGCTTTTGGGCTGTTTTTCTGCAAAGGGACCAGGACGACTGATCCGTGTAAAGGAAATAATGAATGGGGCCATGTATCGTGAGATTTTGAGTGAAAACCTCCTTCCATCAGCAAGGGCATTGAAGATGAAACGTGGCTGGGTCTTTCAGCATGACAATGATCCCAAACACACCGCCCGGGCAACGAAGGAGTGGCTTCGTAAGAAGCATTTCAAGGTCCTGGAGTGGCCTAGCCAGTCTCCAGATCTCAACCCCATAGAAAATCTTTGGAGGGAGTTGAAAGTCCGTGTTGCCCAGCGACAGCCCCAAAACATCACTGCTCTAGAGGAGATCTGCATGGAGGAATGGGCCAAAATACCAGCAACAGTGTGTGAAAACCTTGTGAAGACTTACAGAAAACGTTTGACCTGTGTCATTGCCAACAAAGGGTATATAACAAAGTATTGAGAAACTTTTGTTATTGACCAAATACTTATTTTCCACCATAATTTGCAAATAAATTCATTAAAAATCCTACAATGTGATTTTCTTGATTTTTTTCTCTCATTTTGTCTGTCATAGTTGACGTGTACCTATGATGAAAATTACAGGCCTCTCTCATCTTTTTAAGTGGGAGAACTTGCACAATTGGTGGCTGACTAAATACTTTTTTTCCCCACTGTACGTTGGTTGTCTATAGCTTATGCCTGCCCATACCATAACCCCACCGCCACCATGGGGCACTCTGTTCACAACGTTGACATCAGCAAACCTCTCGCCCACACGACGCCATACACACTGTCTGTCATCTGCCCAGTACAGTTGAAACCGGGATTCATCCATGAAGAGCACACTTCTCCAGCGTGCCAGTGGCCATCGAAGGTGAACATTTTCCCACAGAAGTCGGTTACGACGCCGAACTGCAGTCAGGTCAAGACCCTGGTAAAGACGACCAGGACGCAGATGAGCTTCCCCTGGTTTGAACATTTAATTATCTGACAACAGCTCTGGTGGACATTCCGGCAGTCAGCATGCCAATTGCACGCTCTCTCAAAACTTGATACATCTGTGGAATTGTGTTGTGTGAAAAAAAACTGCACATTTTAAAGTGGCTGTTTATTGTCCCCAGCACAAGGTGCACCTGTGTAATGATCATGCTGTTTAATCATCTTGTTGAAATGCTCACTAACAGGGATGTAAACAAATTTATGCACAACATTTGAGAGAAATAAAGTTTTTGTACGTATTAAACATTTCTAGGATCTTTTATTTCAGCTCATGAAGCATGGGTCCAACACTTGACATGTTGCGTTTTTGTTCAGTGTAGTAAATCTGCTCTCTTCACTCAGCTCCTGTCACTCTGGACCCAAACACTGCCCACCCAGATCTCTTGATGTCTGAGGATCTGACCAGTGAGAAACACAGCAATGAGACACTGCAGCTTCCTGATAACCCAGAGAGGTTTGTTGACTATGTATGGATCTTGGGTTCTGAGGGCTTTAACTCAGGGACACACAGCTGGGACGTTGAGGTTTTGAACAATACATTCTGGTCGCTGGGTGTGATAGAAAGGTCTGTCCAGAGGAAGGCAGCAGTTAAGAGTGGACACTGGCGATCCTGGCACTTCAAACATAAATACGGTGCGTTTTCCCCACCAGAATCAACCAGTGTACTCCCAGTGGCAAAGAAACCCCAGACGATCAGAGTATAGCTGGACTGGGACAAAGGAGAGCTGTTATTCTCTGACCCTGATAAGAACACCTTTACACACTTTCAATGTGAAAGTCTTTCCATATTTTGGTAGTTACTGCAAGCTCTCCCCTCTGAGAATCTTACCAGGGAAGGTCTCTGTAAAAGGACAAAACGGTTAGTTAGTCTGGCTGTAGTGGGACAGGACTGGTGGTGATCCAGTGGCTTGTGAAAGTATTCACCCCCCTTGGCATTTTTCCTATTTGTTGCCTTACAACCTGGAATTAAAATGGATTTTTGGGGGGGTTGTATCATTTGATTTACACAACATGCCTACCACTTTGAAGATGCTAAATGTTTTTTCTTCAAGGCAAAACTGCTCCAGCTCCTTCAAGTTGGATGGGTTCCACTGGTGTACAGCAATCTTTAAGTCATACCACAGATTCTTAATTGGATTGGGGTCTAGGGCTTTGACTAGGCCATTCCAAGACATTTAAATGTTTCCCCTTAAACCACTCAAGTGTTGCTTTAGCAGTTTGCTTAGGGTCATTGTCCTGCTGGAAGGTGAACCTCCGTCCCAGTCTCAAATCTCTGGAAGACTGAAACAGGTTTCCCTCAAAAATTTCCCTGTATTTAGCCCCATCCATCATTCCTTCAATTCTGACCAGTTTCCCAGTCCCTGCCGATGGAAAAACATCCCCACAGCATGATGCTGCCACCACCATGGTGGTGTTCTCGGGGTGATGAGAGGTGTTGGGTTTGCGCCAGACATAGCGTTTTCCTTGATGGCCAAAATGCTCAATTTTAGTCTCATCTGACCATAGTACCTTCTTCCATATGTTTGGGGAGTCTCCCACATGGCTTTTGGCGAACACCAAACGTGTTTGCTTATTTTTTTCTTTAAGCAATGGCTTTTTTCTGGCCACTCTTCCGTAAAGCCCAGCTCTGTGAAGTGTACGGCTTAAAGTGGTCCTATGGACAGATACTCCAATCTCCGCTGTGGCGCCTTGCAGCTCCTTCAGGGTTATCTTTGGTCTCTTTGATGCCTCTCTGATTTAATGCCCTCCTTGCCTGGTCTGTGAGTTTTGGTGGGCGGCCTTCTCTTAGCAGGTTTGTTGTTGTGCCATATTCTTTACATTTTTAAATAATGGTTTTAATGGTGCTCCATGGGATGTTCAGCTCAGTTTTGCGCTTTGCATAATGTCTCAGTCATCATCCTCTATGACAGGAGGCCAACCCTGCATAAGGAATCTTTTCACTTGGGCCATGATAGGATCCCGGTCTGTCCACTGTTTGATCTGTTTGGCATTCACAGGTGAGTTTGACAATCTCTCCATCAATGGTTTGTGGTCAGTGCATATGGTAAAATGATGACCGTAGAGGTACTGATGAAAGCGTTTCACAGCAAAGACTATGGCCAGACCTTCCTTTTCTAACTGGGAATAACCCTTCTCAGCACTCGTCAGCGTGCGTGATGCGAATCCAATGGGTTTCTCTGACTCGTCCTCCATATGATGAGAGAGTACTGCCCCGACGCCATAGGGCGAGGCATCACATGACAGGATGATCTCTTTGTTTTGGTCAAAATAAACCAGTGCTGATTGTAGTAGTGCTTTCATTTCCTTGAAAGTTTTCTCTTGTACTGGCCCCCACTTCCATTTACAGTCTTTGTGTAGCAGCTGATGAAGTGGAGCCAACACTGTTGACAGCTCAGGGAGGAACTTACCATAGTAGTTCACCATGCCCAGGAACGACCTGAGCTCGGACACGTTCTTGGGGTTTGGAGCATCCTTGATTGCCCTGACTTTCTCCTCCACAGGACACAGACCCTGCACTGTGATCTTGTGACCTAGGTGTGTCACACTCTGTGCTTGGAATGTGCACTTGCTATGCTTCAGGCGCAGCACTGCCTCAGACAATCTCTTTAAAACCTGGTCCAGATGGTGGAGGTGCTCCTCCTCTGTCTCCCCTGTAACCCGGATGTCATCCAGGTACCCTGCAGCAGATTGTCCATTGTCCTCTGGAAAATGGCTGGACTTGGACACCACTCCGCGGCAGCGGGTAAGCGTCCAGTTTAGAGGCCCTGTTGATGGTGAATTTGTAGTCCCCACATATATGCACCGTGATGTCACTTTTCAGAACAGGAACGATTGGAGCTGCCCAGCAGGAGAACTGAATGGGAGAAAATGATGTTTGTTTCCTGCAGCCATTCTAACTCATCATCCACTTTTTTTTTCATGACGTAAGGCTCTGTCCTGGGCTTCAAAAAGTGAGGCTCGACCTGAGGATCCACAAACAGCTTAACTGCTGTGCCCTGTAGTGTGCCCAGTTCATCTTTGAAAATCTCTGGGTACTTTTGAATGACATCCTCAGTCACTTGTGTGTGTTTTATCTCACCCAAGTTCAGTTGTATTTTGGTGAGCCAGTCACGCCCTAGTAAACTAGGCCCATTCCCTTTCACCACCAGGAGCCGTGCTCTCGCTTCCTGGCTGTTGTATGCAATGTCCACCTCTAGAGCCCCCAGCAATGGTATGGTCTCCCCGGTGTACGTACACAGTCTGATCCCTGCCGGTGTGAGAGCCCCACATTTGTTTGTAGGTCTCCTCACTGATGACAGAGGCAAAGGCCCCCATGTCAACCTCCATCCTCATCTGCTTTCCATCTACCTTCACTGTAGAATAGATAGGCTCTGCTCACTCACATTAAACATGTTGTAGGAACAATGCTCTTCCTCCTCCTCTGTGCTCTCTAGGTGGTGTGCTGCTGACTATGGCTTTGTTGCTGTGAACTTGCCCTGCCCAGTCTGCCCACCCTCTGGCTTGCTCCTAGGACCCCTGCATTTTTTAGCTAAATGTCCCTTTTTGTTGCAATTGTGACAGACAGTATCCTTGAACATACAGTTGTTTGCATAATGTGTTCCCCCACATCTGAAACATTCCACTGTTTTTCCCCTTTTTCCTGCCGCCTCTTTTGTCACCTGTTGCACTGCACAACTTCCACTGTTGGCCTTTTAAATATGTTTTAGCATTACTAGCGGCCATCTCCATCCCTTGAGATAGTTCCAATGCTCTCTTGAAAGTCAGTGTGGCTTCCCCCAGCAAACGCCGCTGTATGCTGTCCTCATTAATGCCACAGACTAATCTGTCACGGAGCATGTCCTCTAACATAGCCCCAAATTCACAATGTTCAGAGAGTTCACGTAATTCAGCAACAAAGTTAGCAACAGACTGACCTGTTTTCTGAAAATGGCAGTTAAACTTGAACCTCTGGACAATCACTGAAGGCTTTGGATTGTGGTGAGTCTGAACGAGAGCAATTAGATCCACAAAAATAATTTATCCCGGTCTCCGTGGTGTAGCCAAATTCCTCATTAGCTTGTATGTTTTTAGCCCCACACACACTCAAGAGAATAGAGCGCTGTTTAGCCTCATCTGTTATTCCATTTGCCAAGAAAAAGTGTCCCAACCTTTCCACATATTCCGTCCTGTCCTCGTTCTCTTCCTCAAACTCAGTGATCATCCCAAACATTGTCATTGTAACGCCAACTTGTCCTTGATCCTCGTTAGCGATTTTTACTTGCTGCTGATTGTCACCGTCGGAGTTTCCCTCCAGCGGCGGCAGCTCTCCTTCGCTCATTAAGCTAGCTAGCTAACTGACTACATCCACTGTTTCTTAGCTAGCTAGCACATCACCCTGTACATGCTGATCAAGTTTTATCCTCGTCGCCAAAAATATGTAGTGACTTGACAAGGAATGCCCACACTATACAGCCATGTACAAACGGTACAAATGCAGAAAAACGATACAGCTCATTCAACATGTGGTAGAGTCGCATTTTACAGATCCGACTCTGGGTGATGACATCATCAAAGGGGAAAGGTCACGGCCAATGCCAATAATAACCATGCACACATGAATAGTAATCATACTATACTGCAGGTAAGCACAATCCATATTCAATGTAATTATTTATATAGTGTCCACCTTATAACAGTAATATACTGTACAATCCCATAAAACGTAAAGATCCACCCCTCATACACCAGGTCCATGACACTCACCTGCTCACGGTAATGAACAACCCTCTCAGCTCTCTTAGGTACCTGTTCTGTTGGACTAAGGACATAAAACAGGACTTCTACAAAAAGCAAGTTCAAACTGAACCATTGAATATTCCACCTAAACTGTAACTTTCAGGCCCTGCTAACCAAACAAGGGTGAGTCTTGGAAGTGAACTGTTGCCTCCAGAAGCCATTCCAGAGAAAGGAATGTGACTGTGAGAGAAAATGGCTTCCAAATTGTTGTGCATATCTCCTGTCCATTGTGTCATGAAATCTTCAAGGATCCAGTCCTACTATATTGTGTAGCCACAGCATCTGTAAAGCCTGTCTGCAGAAACACTGGGGAGAGAAGGAAGAAAAGGAATGTCCTGTACGCAAGAGAAAATCTTCAATAGAGCTTTTCCTTAACCTGGCTCTAAAGGACATATGTGAGGGCTTCTTACAGGAGAGAGCTTCAACAGACTTCAAAAGTGCTATGCAGTCTGCACAGGGAGAAATTCAAGCTCATCTGTCAGGAGGATAAACAGACAATCTGTGTGGAATACCAGACCTCAATAAAACATAAATACTGGATCAGACCCATAGATGAGGCTTCACAGGTTTACAAGGTATAGGAAAATATTGATTTATATTCAATAAAGATTATTTGTATTTACTATTCATAAAACAAGCAAAAACATGGATAGAAACTTTAAACACTTTTTTCCTGATGGTTTTCAGTCTGTAGGGCAACAAAATGTTTAAATTGTGCAAGGGGGTGTATATTTTCTATAGACACTTTACAGCCGTTTACCAAGTTTCCCTGTCTGATGTCATACATGTTTGAGTTTATCCACGCCGATCACTTATAATTTTAAAACAGTGTTGTGTTCTCTCTGTTAAGCTCCTGTGATTCTAGACCCCAACACTGCCCACCCAGTTCTCATCCTGTCTGAGGATCTGACCAGTGTCAGAGTCAGAGAGACACAGCAGCTTCCTGACAACCCAGAGAGATTTGATAGCTATAAATGGCTCCTTGGCTCTGAGGACTTCCACTCAGGCACACACAGCTGGGACATTGAGGTTGGGGACAGTTATGGTCACTGGGTGTGATACAGGAGGGTGTCCAAACGAAGGGAGTAGTTAAGAGTATGTACTGGTCATTGAAGCAGTTTGATGCAAAATACACAGCACAGTCGCCACCAGGACCGTCCATTGACCTGACTGTAGCACAGAAACCCCAGAGGATCAGTGTGCAGCTGGACTGGGACAAAGCAACGCTGTCCTTCTCTGACCCTGTTAACAACACACACATACACACATTCACACACACTTTCACTGAGAGAGTATTTCCATTAATTGGTGATTACGGCAAACACCAGCGTCTAAGCATCTTGGCAGAGGACGCCTTTGTAACAGTGGAACAGCCCTGCAATGCTAATTACACACTGCCAAATACAGCGGAGGTTAAACACTCCACAATGCTTAGGTCTTTTCATTTTTAATTAGTCAGCAATGTTCAATAAAAATAAACAAATGCTCCTTGCACATCCATGTATTGATAGACCTGTTCTTTGAGTGATAGGTGACCAGTGGAGATCAGCCAGGATGGGGATAATGTGGGCAGACTTTTTTTTAGTTTTTGTCAGAATCCTTGTGGCACTGTTTTGGATGAGCTGTAATCTGTTGATTGAAAGTACAAGTAGGCCTACAACCACTGCGTTTCGATAATAAATTCGAGAAAAATAATTAAAAATACAATGAAATTGTTTTTGTTGATTGTAGGGATGAATGTTTTGTATAAGCCTACAGATAATTGTTTTGTATAGGCATACAGATAATACTGCTTTTAGTTTTTCTGCACCTTACTTGAGGAATAATCTCCAAAATGGTCTAAAATGTGATGTTTTGGTGCCTCTAGGGCAATTCAGATGGCTGATTGGTGACCTTTTTACTGAAGATTGTGTTTGTTTTTTATGATTGTGTTATGTATCTCTCTGCTTTCATAGTGTATTGATGTGTATATTTTTGTAATTACAGGGCTCGAATGAAAAAGAGACCTTGTTCTCAGCATGATTCCCTGTCAAAATAAAGGTTAAATAAAATACTGTGGCTAAACAGCATTGAAACACAAGTTTCTACAATACAGAATGGGACATGGGAGTGTTAGCAGAGTCTGTCAAGAGGAAGGAAATAATTGAGAGTGGATATATACTATTGTCAGAGGAGGAGCTTACATTTACATTTACATTTTAGAGGGCTCCGGGCAGCCGAGCGGAAATGGAGGAAAACTAGACTCCCTGCGGACCTGTCATCTTTTCACTCCCTCCTCTCTACATTCTCTTCCTCTGTTTCCGCTGCTAAAGCCACTTTCTACCACTCTAAATTTCAAGCCTCTGCCTCTAACCCTAGGAAGCTCTTTGCCACCTTCTCCTCCCTGCTGAATCCTCCTCCTCCTCCCCCTCCCTCCTCCCTCTCTGTGGATGACTTCGTCAACCATTTTGAAAAGAAGGTTGATGACATCCGATCCTCATTTATTAAGTCAAATGACACCGCTGGTCCTGCTCACACTGCCCTACCCTATGCTTTGACTTCTTTCTCCCCTCTCTCTCCAGATGAAATCTTGTGACTTGTGACGGCCGGCCGCCCAACAACCTGCCCGCTTGACCCTATCCCCTCCTCTCTTCTCCAGACCATTTCCGGAGACCTTCTCCCTTACCTCACCTCGCTCATCAACTCATCCTTGACCACTGGCCATGTCCCTTCCGTCTTCAAGAGAGCGAGAGTTGCACCCCTCCTCAAAAAACCTACACTCAATCCCTCCGATGTCAACAACTACAGACCAGTATCCCTTCTTTATTTTCTCTCCAAAACTCTTGAGCGTGCCGTCTCTAGCCAACTCTCCTGCTATCTCTCTCAGAATGACCTTCTTGATCCAAACCAGTCAGGTTTCAAGACTGGTCATTCAACTGAGACTGCTCTTCTCTGTGTCACGCAGGCTCTCCGCACTGCTAAAGCTAACTCTCTCTCCTCTGCTCTTATCCTTCTAGACCTATCCGCTGCCTTTGATACTGTGAACCATCAGATCCTCCTCTCCACCCTCTCCGAGTTGGGCATCTCCGGCGCTGCTCACTCTTGGATTGCGTCCTACCTGACAGGTCGCTCCTACCAGGTGGCGTGGCGAGAATCTGTCTCCGCACCACGTGCTCTTACCACTGGTGTCCCCCAGAGCTCAGTTCTAGGCCCTCTCCAATTCTCTCTATACACCAAGTCACTTGGCTCTGTCATATCCTCACATGGTCTCTCCTATCATTGCTACGCAGACGACACACAATTAATTTTCTCCTTTCCCCCTTCTGATAACCAGGTGGCGAATCGCATCTCTGCATGTCTGGCAGACATATCAGTGTGGATGTCGGATCACCACCTCAAGCTGAACCTAGGCAAGACGGAGCTGCTCTTCCTCCCTGGGAAGGACTGCCCGCTCCATGATCTCGCCATCACGGTTGACAACTCCATTGTGTCCTCCTCCCAGAGTGCAAAGAGCCTTGGCGTGACCCTGGACAACACCCTATCGTTCTCTGCTAACATCAAAGCGGTGACCCGATCCTGCAGGGTCATGCTCTACAACATTCACAGAGTCGACCCTACCTTACACAGAAAGCGGCACAGGTCCTAATCCAGGCACTTGTCATCTCCCGTCTGGATTACTGCAACTCGCTGTTGGCTGGGCTCCCTGCCTGTGCCATTAAACCCTTACAACTTATCCAGAACGCCGCAGCCCGTCTGGTGTTCGACCTTCCCAAGTTCTCTCATGTCGCCCCGCTCCTCTGCACACTCCACTGGCTTCCAGTTGAGGCTCGCATCTACTACAAGACCATGGTGCTTGCCTACGGAGCTGTGAGGGGAACGGCACCTCCTTACCTTCAGGCTCTGATCAGACCCTACACCCAAACGAGGGCACTACGTTCATCCACCTCTGGCCTGCTAGCTCCCCTACCTCTACAGAAGCACAGTTCCCGCTCAGCCCAGTCAAAGCTATTTGTTGCTCTGGCACCCCAATGGTGGAACAAGCTCCCCCACGACGCCAGGACAGCGGAGTCACTGACCACCTTCCGGAGACACTTGAAACCTTACCTCTTTAAGGAATACCTGGAATAGTATAAAGCAATACTTTTACCCCCCCTCCCCCACCCCCCCATAAAAAAAAATAAGAAAAAAATTGGTTGTCCCACTTGCTATCATAAGTTGAATGCACCAATTTGTAAGTTGCTCTGGATAAGAGCGTCTGCTAAATGATGTAAATGTAAAAAGTAAATGTCATTTAGCAGATGCTCTTATCCAGACAGGACGGGCTCGTTGTAATGGCTGGAATGGAATTATTGGAACGGAGTCAAACGTGGCTTCCATATGTTTGGTGTGTTGGATACTGTTCCATTTATTCCATTCAAGCCATTAAAATGAGCCCATCCTCCTATATCTACTCTCACCAGCCTCCTCTGATTATTGTATATTATTCTGAAGATAAACATGTAGCACAGTCCCCACTGGGGTTGTCCACTGACCTCACAGTGGCACAGAAATCCCAGAGGATCAGGCGCTGTCATTCTCTGACCCTGACCTGTTAACAACAACACATCTTCAAACAGACTTTCATTGAGAGTCTTTCCACATCTAAACAATGGAAGAATAAATACCCTAATGAGAATCTTACCAATGAAGACCTCTGTAGAGGAACAGCACAGTTGGAGCATCTGTCTGTAACAGTGAAAAAGCACAGCTGGTTAAGTGGAGTGTTAAAAATGGTTGTATGTTTGGGGTGTTGAGTGGCTCTATACAGTATATACCATAATTGAGTTATGGTATATAAAGCCTATTTGTTTACCATTTCATGTCTTGGCTTAGTTTATAAAGTAGCCTAATTGTAATAAATCCAGTTGTGCCAGGTAAATAAAATGGATGTCAAGTGAATCATTGGTTGGTTGTGTTTCTTCAACGTGGTCCTCTGTAGCTCAATTGGTAGAGCATGGCGCTTGTAACGCCAGGGTAGTGGGTTCGATCACCGGGACCACCCATACGTAAAAATGTTAGCACATGACTGTAAGTCGCTTTGGATAAAAGCATCTGCTAAATGGCTTATTATTAAACAATCAAATATCCACCATTTAATTGGTTTGGATTTTGCCATTTTTGTAGTCCCACTCACCGGGTCGTCACTAGTTACCACAGCCACAAAGTAATTAACCCCGCCTATTTCTACCAATTTAAACCTAACATTAACCACACTGCTAACCTTATGCCTAGCCCGAACCTTAAATTAAGAGCAAAAATCAAATTTTTGTTTTCATAAATTTTTACGATATAGCCAATTTTGACGTTGACGCTGTGGAACCCACACACCGTGTCCATCATCATTTCATTTCACTAGGAGACTTTAGCGCTGCTAGCTACATCATCTTGAGACAACTGCGAAACGAAGGAAATCCATCCCAGTCAAGAACCGAGTAAAGGAGGCGCCGATAGCTAGATTCCTGAACCTGTATTTCTCTATTGCTGGGGCAAATAAACGGTTCAGAAATGGTAAGAATAGCTCGTTTTTCTATTGTCTAAGTGCCATGAAGCTTTTATTTGTGCTAGTTAGTTAGCTATCTAGCAAGGCAGCAGCTCGTTGTGGGTAGCCGCGCGAGCAAGATATGTTTTGGCGAATAATCCTGACTCATTGAACAGGGTGCCATTTTAATTTTCATCTGTAGAAATTATGGTTTTAACCTCACATTTAGTTAAGAACGTTTTCTGGCCCATCAACCTTATCAAAATACGTTAAAATGAATTAGACCGACGGCTAGTTATCTGTTTCAACAATGGCAGCTACGCTGTTTAGAAAGCTAACCTAGCTAGCTAACGGCTGTCGTTCTTTCGGCTAGCTGCGTCAGCTAACATTAGATATGTTAGCTAACGTTAGCTATGCTAACCGAATAATGGTGATGTTGCTTTAGCTAGCTACATAACTAGCCCATGAAAATGTTGGCTTTTATGTTGATTTAGAGAACAAGTCTCTAGCTAGTAACTTATACCAACAATATCTAACAAGCATGAAAAAGTCACCGTGTTACAGTATGTGCTCAAATGTTTTGTTATTAACTAACGTTAGCGAGTTAGTTGGCTGGCCAACCAGCCAACAACAACAGTTCATGACACTCACTAGTCTGGCTAAATGCTGTTGGCAAGCCAGTCTGTAATATGGAGAGTATTGGTCTATATTTAGTTATGACAATACAGGTGAGCTCGAAGGCAAGCTGCTTTTGGGCCTCTGTAACATTGAAGAGATTGCCCACTAACGTACATTTAATTTGCTCTAACTATTTATTTAACCATAATACATTGCTCTGTCCAACCGAAGTACTGAAGTCTTTACCCTCTTTGGACTCTACTGTCACTAAACTACTCATTTGGTCTGAGTATCACAACAAACAATTATTTCTGCTCTGTCAAGGCAGAGTGGTAAGCCAGGTGTAATGTAAGTGAGGGAAAGACAGTGTGTGAATGGAACAGTCGACTTTCAGGTCATGTAGGCCTAGTTAGTGTTTGGTTTCAGTGGGACAGAAATCTGACCCTGCATGCCTCACACTCACTAACCACCCCAGTAATAGCTTCCCCACCAATCACTAACTACCCCATGATGGCTAGTAGGAGACAACCCCTTCATACTCTGCTAGTCTCCAGGCTCTGTGCTTCCCTGACTTCCTCTCAGGCAAGACTGCTGTACTCCTGTAGGAAATAGAGCAGCCTGACATCTCATTGTTCTGTTCCTCTGAGTCAGTCAGCAAAGCGCCTGTTTTGATACAACCTGAGGAAACATGGATGCTAGACGTAGTGTGCGTGTGCAAGGCTGAACACCCCATCCCCGCCTTTACCTTAGCTGACCTGTGTCTGTTTAACATGTGAGGGGCGTACTGATGCTGACTGCTGAGAGGCTGTGACTATAAAATCAATCCTGGTGTGGGTGCGTGCGCACTAGCCTTTCAAATGCTGAGCTGAGTGAGAATCAAAAGCTGCTTACACTAATGAAATAGCCTGCCTTATTGCCCAACAACACACACACACCCTTCACTCCAAGCTAGAAAGCAATTAAATGGTTCCCAATACACTGTGATTGTAGCACAGGATTGCATGTTCCTGAGGCATAGCTTTTGTATTATCTGATACACCATATCCCTGTTCTGTGAATGAGTCACTCTTTCACGGTTAGAGCATTGGGCCAGTAACCAAAAGGTTGCTGCTTCGAATACCTGAGCCGACAAGGTGAAAGATGTGCCCATGAGCAAGGCACTTAACCCTAATTTACTCCAGGGGTGGCATACTATTATGGCTGACCCTATAAGACAACACATTTCACTGCACCGATCTGGTGTATGTGACAAAACATATTTATTCATTAATTGTTTTGCACCTGAGGTTTACTTTTACATAAAAAAAAAACATTTTTGTCATTTAGCAGGCGCTCTTATCCAGAGCGATTTACAGTAGTGAGTGCATACTTTTTCATACAGGTCCCCTGTATCAAGCCCTCTACCCTGGCGTTTCAAGCGCCAACTGAGACACACAGGACCTTTAGGCATTGGGTTTGTTAAATCTGTTGTCAATAAGGAAGTAGGTTAATCTTCTCTCGTTGAGAATATCTGATTGGGTGGAAGGCTAGCGAGGTGGTTTAGCTCTGTGTGTCTGTTTATTACATTGTTGGTATGTGTGTTAATGTAAATGTAGGGTATTAGGTAGGGCCAGGACAATGTCAGTATCGCAATCTTTTTTCCATGGCAAAAATGAAAACACGAAGCAGACCTAACTCTTTGGTACTTTAAAAACCTGTAAAATATTGTGTGCTATAGTTTGGAAAATAAATAAATGTGACTCTGGATGAAAACATAATGATGTTTGTTTCCAACATTAGGGCTGTTTTCCTATAGAAGTTAAATCCGCTTTGTGTTTAGTTTCCTTGCCATGATACTAACGAGTACTGCGATACTGGTATCGTCCCAGCCCTAGTAAGGTTCAGTGATTCTGGCCAGGACACAATGACTGAGGTAGCCTAATGAGATTTACCGGACTGCTTTCCCACGACTACAGCTCTCTCTCTCTTCCCTGAATCATTGTGCCATTACGGTTTCTCACGGTTGTATTGTGTTGTTAATGTATAATTTCCTGCAGAAATGCCCAACTGGATTAGCTAGATATTAAAACATCCCCATTAGCTGACGCTATTAGAAAGGTTACGTTACTGTTGACACTCTAGTCTAGCACAGATGTTAGTTACTATTAGCAAACAGCCCTGAGGGGTATACTACAATTGGTAGAGCATGGCGCTTGTAACGCCAGGGTAGTGGGTTCGATCCCCGGGACCACCCATACGTAAAAATGTATGCGCACATGACTGTAAGTCGCTTTGGATAAAAGCGTCTGCTAAATGGCATTATTATTATTATTATTATTATTATTACAATGCAGGTTCAATGAGTTAGCCAGCTAACTTGTCTAAATGTTGAAATGGGCATGGTCTCTGACTCAACAACCAAGAAATCAATAGGTATTTTGGTTGTTTATCAAAGTTAGCTGGCTAACTCATTGAACCTGCTTTGGAGTATACCCCTCTGGGGTCCTTCCTAGAAACAACACATGATGGGGTCGTGAACTTTGCAGTAGAGGGACATGATGATGTTGATGTGTCAGGTTTCACAACCAACTGTGAGGAAATCACTGTCATGGCCTCCATGTTCACAGCATGGACATCCTGTCTTTATTGCAATTTTTAAAGGACTCCTGCCATCATGCGTGCACACACACTGCTACTGGTGTGTCTAAATATAACATGGGAGAACTAGGCCTATCCACCAATCTAGTGCTGGTCATAAGCACGAACGCACACAAACTGCTTGTCAACAGTGTCAGGAAGTAAATAGTGTTCCGGTTGCGACACAAACCAAACAAACATCATCAGCCATGGGCCTAAATGACAGTAAATGACCAGAGATGGAGACAAGGCTGGCTGTCCTCTGCTATATATAGACCATCTGCCTGGCTGTCAACAACAATGAGCCTCACTTCCCTTCTCTCACTCTCTCTTCATATCTTTGTAAATTGGAGAGGGACATTGTTGATGTTGCCATTTCCTGGTCTCCTGGCCAATCCAGGGTTTATATTACATAGGGATGTATCTGACTGTAAACTTATTGATACATTAATCAATGTCTTTGGACTGTGGAGAGCTCCTCTCATGTTGAATGTACTGCTGTTTCTGTCACAGTATTCGAGGCCAGTCTGCCTGCCAGAGGACTGGGAAGGAAGTAGCCTGGGCCTAAAGTGGACTAATCTGTCATTAGTTAGCTGTAATCACGTAGTTCATAGTTCAGCTGCTAGAAAGGACAGCAACTGATGAACAAGTACATTAGATTTTTGTTCAGTTCTGTTTTTTGTTCTTCATTCGGAGTTAGGATAGTAACCACTGTTTTCTGTCTTATTCCCCCAGGTCTTGTGGTGAGGTGTTGCTGCGTAAGGCTGTGAGGAGGAGCAACTGCAGACTGAGCCAAACTTACTGATACACACTCACCAGCCTCCCATGGACGGCACACTCTGAGACAACATCTGTGAGGAGAGAAACAACAGGAGAGGGAGCAGAGGAGAGGAGAAGGAGCAGAGGAGAAGGAGAGCAGGAGGGACGTGACGATGTCGTCCAACAGGAACCAGAACCCCCATGGGCTGAAGCAGATCGGGCTGGACCAGATCTGGGATGACCTGAGGGCCGGCATCCACCAGGTGTACACACGGCAGAGCATGGCCAAGTCACGCTACATGGAGCTCTACACGTATCCCACACGCTAAAGGGGGAGGGGACGGGTGAAGGCCAGGTGTACATGAGGGGAGGGGGTGGAATTGAAAGGGTTAAATTGGTAAGGCTGCCGTAATTTCCCTTTGAGGCGTGTTTAGGCCTACTTCCCAAAGTGGAAGCTCACAACAGTATGCAGTGTCATTATGGTGTTGTGTTCATGGGTGTGTCCTAGTGGTGCAATACTAACTGATGGGCTAGGTCACATCACATGTAGAGGTCAGAGTCCTGCTGCAATAGACCTGATACCACCACAGATTCTCTGTTTCTGTCTTAACTCCCCTGCCTGTCAGCCATGTGTATAACTACTGTACCAGTGTGCACCAGTCCAGTCAGGGCCGGGGGTCTGCCGTCCCCACCAAGCCCTCCAAGAAGAGCAGTACTCCTGGGGGGGCCCAGTTCGTAGGCCTGGAACTCTACAAGAGACTCAAGGAGTTTCTCAAGAACTACCTAACCAGTCTGCTCATGGTGAGTGGTACTGTGACATGGGGATTCCATCCTCTCCTGACCCTCTGGCACTTTGATGACCTTTCACAGATTTTATTTATTTATTTTACCTTTATTTAACTAGGCAAGTCAGTTAAGAACAAATTCTTATTTACAATGACTGCCTACACCGGCCAAACCCGGACGACGCTGGGCCAATTGTGCACCGCCCTATGGGATCTAATGTGTGGTTGGATACAAGGACAATATGGTGCCAATTCCACCTATCATTGTTTACTCTCTCTTTAACTGTTCCTTATTTCCTTTGGTGACCAATGCGTCTTTCCATCTCTACTCTCTCTCTCTCCCCTCCCTCCCAGGATGGCGAGGACCTGATGGATGAGTGTGTGTTAAAGTTCTACACACAGCAGTGGGAGGACTACCGGTTCTCCAGTAAGGTGCTGAATGGGATCTGTGCTTACCTCAACAGGCACTGGGTCAGACGTGAGTGTGACGAGGGACGCAAGGGCATCTACGAGATCTACTCGGTGAGAGGAAGGGAGGGAGGGAGTGTCTGTGTGTGTGTGCCAATTTTCAACTGTAAAAGATGAGTGAATTATTACATTTGCATTTTATCATTTAGCAGACGCTCTTATCCAGAGCGACTTACAGTTTTTTAGTGAGTGCATACATTTTCATACTGGCTCTCTCTCCTCCATTTATCCCTCCTCCTCTTCTCTAGTTGGCTTTGGTAACGTGGAGGGAGTGTCTGTTCAGACCCCTAAACAAACAGGTGGGTATGATGATGATGTCACATCTGACTGACACAACACATGCACGGTAAATAGAATCACCAACCACGTCAGTTCAGTGTTTTTCACTGTGTCGTTCTATGTGTAAGCTGCCATCTTATTCTAAGACGGTGAACGTAATTCATACATTAATTGACTTTACACCGCTCTCTCTCTCTCAGGTAACGAATGCGGTCCTGAAGCTGATAGAGAAGGAGAGGAATGGAGAGACCATCAACACCAGACTCATCAGTGGTGTGGTGCAGTCCTACGGTACAACACACATCAAACCAATCCATTTCCAGTTTTCACTTAGACACGTGTTTATAAAATATCATCACATTCCAGTACATCACAGAATTCTCTCAATAGAAGAGTTCAGAAGTGTCAGACTTGACGGGGTGTGTGTTTTGTTTCCTACAGTGGAGCTGGGGCTGAATGAGGAGGATGCGTTTGCTAAGGGTCCTACACTGTCAGTGTATAAAGAATACTTTGAGTGCCAGTTCCTCACGGATACTGAACGCTTCTACACACGAGAGAGCACCGAGTTCCTCCAACAGAACCCTGTTACTGAGTACATGAAGAAGGTGAGAGAGAGAGAGAGAGAGGAGGGAGAAGGGAGAAGGGGAGGGGAAAAAGAGGGTGGGAGTAGCAGCAGTGACAGGTGTAGCTCCATGAAAGCACCAGGAAGTTAACCTTGTGTGTGTGTAGGCGGAGGCCCGTCTGCTAGAGGAACAGAGGCGTGTGCAGGTGTACCTCCATGAGTCCACTCAGGATGAGCTGGCCAGGCGGTGTGAACAGGTGCTCATAGAGAAACACCTGGAGATCTTCCACACAGAGTTCCAGAACCTACTGGATGCTGACAAGAACCAAGGTAGGTAAGGGTAGTGGGGGTGGGGGGGTTAAGCTGCTCAACCCAGGAAATGGAAAATACAATAGAGAATAAGTATAAGGAGTTATATATGCCTTGCTGTTATGAGTGCCTCTGTTTTGTTTAGACAAAAGTTGTGTGTACTCAGTCTCTCGCTCTCTCTCTGCTCCCTCATTCTCTCTTTCTTTCTCTTTTCCTCCCTCTCTCAGATCTAGGTCGGATGTATAACTTGGTGTCTCGAATAACGGATGGTCTGGGAGAGCTAAAGAAACTCCTAGAAACACACATCCACAACCAGGGCCTGGCCGCTATAGAGAAATGTGGAGAGGCCGCTCTCAACGTATGTATACACATACACACACACACACACACGCACCCACACACACACACTTACCTGTCTGTCTGTCTGTCTGTGTTTGTCCCTCCCAGGACCCTAAGGTGTATGTCCAGACCACTCTGAACGTCCATAAGAAGTACAACGCTCTGGTCATGTCTGCCTTCAACAACGACGCTGGCTTCGTAGCTGCTCTAGACAAGGTGCACTCTAGCTTTTAATAAACAACTTTTTTTCTCCTTAACAAAACGATGTACTAGGGATTCCTATATAAATACCCAGAACTGATGTTGTAGTGTGTTCTCGCTCCAGGCGTGTGGTCGTTTCATCAACAACAACACAGTCACTAAGATGGCCCAGTCCTCCAGCAAATCACCTGAACTACTGGCTAGATACTGTGACTCTCTGCTCAAGAAGAGGTGGGTGCTCTACTGTATGGCACTGGGGCTATTGTCTGTCTGTCTCTCTGATGTAACTAATCATTCACTGTTCTGTTCCCCAGTTCTAAGAACCCAGAAGAGGCAGAGTTGGAGGACACACTCAACCAAGTGGTGAGGACCTACTCTTCGTTCATAAACCTTTTGACTTTCTCTTCAGAACTAATTGGAGTTACCAACTCTCAACCTCATGATATCACAATAAACCTTTCATACCTTGATCATTTGTTCTCTCAACGCTTCTCTCCTCTCCCTCAGATGGTGGTGTTTAAGTACATAGAGGACAAGGATGTGTTCCAGAAGTTCTATGCTAAGATGCTGGCTAAACGCCTCGTCCACCAGAACAGTGCTAGCGACGACGCAGAGGCTAGCATGATCTCCAAACTCAAGGTCTGTACCACATACACACACACAAGCATTTATCCAATCTCACACAGACCGATCACCCCAAGGAATGTAAAAGAAAATATGTAATTTGAAAGTATTGTGACTTTCTCTCTCCCTTAGCAAGCGTGTGGCTTTGAGTACACATCTAAACTACAGAGGATGTTCCAGGACATCGGAGTCAGCAAAGATCTCAACGAACAGTTCAAGAAACACCTGACTAACTCTGAACCTCTCGACTGTAAGCACCTGTCGGTCTGTCTAATAAACCTAATACTTCTGTTTACCGGTATCTGTATTTATTGTAAATGTGTTTACAATGCTAAATAATGAGGTGTGTTACAGTGGACTTCAGTATCCAGGTGTTGAGTTCAGGTTCCTGGCCGTTCCAGCAGTCGTGCACCTTCGCTCTGCCCTCCGAGGTGAGACTCAACTCAATAACTCAACCTTGTAACGATACACACATCACTCCTGTAACGACTCCAACACAACAAAACATACTCCCCAACATATTTATTTGGACAGTGAAGTTAAATTTTTTGATTTGGCTCTATACTCCAGCATTTTGGATTTGAGATCAAATGTTTTATGAGGCGATAGTACAGAATGTCGCCTTTTTATTTGAGGGTATTTTCATATCTGTTGTACTGTTTAGAAATGAAAGCACGTCATGTATCTAGTCCCACCATTTGAAGGTGACATACGTTTTTGGAAAAATACTTTGTGTATTACATTTAGTCTAAAGTTTGGTATTTGCTCCCATATTCCTTGCACACAATGACTACATTGGATTATGTTGTGCCCAATATAAATGAATGCTAAATAATGTATTGTGTAATTTTAGTCACTTTTATTGTAAATAATAATAAATGTTTCTGAACACTTCTAAATTAATGTGGATGCTACCATGATTACGGATAATCATGAATGAATCGTGAATAATGATGAGTGAGAAAGTTACAGATCCACAAAGATCATGCCCCCAAAACATGCTACCCGCTCACCATTACCAATAACAGGGGAGGTACATTTGTTTGGGGGGTATGATATTTATGCCTCTAACTTTCTCACTCCAAATACTTATGACCCCTTCAAATGGAAGGACTAGATTAAAGGTAAAATAAAAATACATAAAGTGCTTTAATTTCTAAACGGTAAAACGGATATGTAAAAAATAAAGTCCTTAAATAAAGGTGACATTCTGTACCGTCACCTCATATAAAACACTTGATCTCAAATCCAAATGATAGAGTATAGAGCCCAATTAAACGTTTTAGCGTCACTGACCAAATAAATACGGAAGGGATAGTAGGCCTAATACAGCAACCTCTCGTCCTCCAGTTGGAGCGTAGCTACCAGCGGTTCACCGCGTTCTACGGCAGCAGACACAGCGGTCGGAAACTCACCTGGCTCTACCACCTGTCTAAAGGAGAGCTGGTCACCAACTGCTTTAAAAACAGGTACAGATTTGATACAAGGTCACTAGAGTTCAATAAAGGCTCTCCATACTTCACTAGAATCTGGAGATGTACGACATCACTGACTTTAATCCATTGTATGTTCAAGGTACACTCTGCAGGCCTCTACCTTCCAGATGGCTATCCTGTTGCAGTACAACACAGTGGACCTGTACTCCGTACAACAACTCACTGACAGCACCCAGATCAAAACCGTGAGTTATGCTGATACTGTGCTCTAAATAGAGCTGTATTAAATCTAAATAAACGCTTTTAAATGACCCCTGATGAGATTGGCACATTTGTATGTTACTGGCTGTGAATATTGTTTTTACCGTTTTGTGTTGTATTTTAGGACATTCTGGTTCAAGTGTTGCAGATCTTGTTGAAATCCAAATTGCTGGTAAGTGCAAGTCAAGTAGAATGTGTTGTATAACGATAGTCTGTCCACTAGAGGGCTCTGGACTCTGCAGGATAAATGCCTACAAGCTGATTGGAAAGTAGTCATTTGTAATGCGTCTCTGTGTGTGTGTCAGGTCCTGGAGGATGAGAATGCTAACATAGACGAGGTGGAGTTCAAACCAGAAACCCTGATCAAACTCTTCCTGGGATACAAGAAGTAAGTCCCCTCTGTTTCTCCTCCTTTTGTGTTCTGTCTGGTTCTTGCGTGTTTTCTCTGTCTAAGCATAGATGTAATCCTAAAACAATTTTTTGTTCATGTCTCCAGTAAGAAGCTGCGTGTGAACATTAACGTTCCTATGAAGACTGAACAGAAGCAGGAGCAGGAGACCACACACAAGAACATAGAGGAGGACCGCAAACTCCTCATACAGGTGTGTGTGTGTGTGTGTGTTCCCGACCGCCAATGTTTGAAATGTCAAACTGTACTGAATTTCTCTTTCAGCATGTACCACTAAGTATTATGAACTGTGTGTGTAGGCTGCCATAGTGAGGATAATGAAGATGAGGAAGGTTCTGAAACACCAGCAGCTCCTGGCTGAAGTCCTAAACCAGCTTTCGTCCCGCTTCAAACCCAGAGTCCCTGTCATTAAGGTAACACACAAACTCTTACCTGTCGCAGTACATTCTCAAAGGACACTCACATTGCACCAACTGTAGTATTTTAATATTTTTGTCTTAAAGTACATCCCTTTTTCCTCCTCTTTCTCTGCTACTGTTCTGTCTCCTCTGTAGAAGTGTATAGACATCCTGATAGAGAAGGAGTATCTGGAGAGAGTGGATGGAGAGAAAGACATGTACAGCTACCTGGCTTAACCCGCCCCCTCCCCTCCCCTTTTATTTTTCTTTGTCGTTTTTTAATGTCCGAGTAATAAAGTGTGGTTCTTCTGACTGGCAGACATGTTGTGAGGAGTGTGTGTGCTCAGTGGGACATATACACATGGACACACTATCTTGTTTTGATATGCAAATATGATCAGACCCCATAGCATAGTGCGAAGTCCAACCAGAGAGCTGTGTCCACGGTTATAGCATGCAACTGCCTCCCTGCTAGCTTGGTCTCAGATTGAGGGGTATCCTTCGAAGCAGGTTTGAGGAGTTAGGGTGGTAACTTTGGTCAACTGAGTTCAACTCGGGATAAGCGGGTCATAGGAAAGTAGCTCACCTTTTTAGCCAGGTACATTTATATGGCAACAAATCCTTCAGAACTAACCTGCTCTGGGGCAGGCTAATTCAGGGCTAACTCCATTTACCCTAAATAAGTCTTGAGTTGAGGACCAATGAAATCAGATTCCCTCCCTCTTGCAAAGATTGCCTCATCCCCTTCATTTCAGGATGACTGATATTTGATTAATCAAATGTTTGTGTTAAACGTTACAATATCACATTACATATTTTAGTAATGTCAGAATGCATTTTAAACTTAATGCAATGTAACTTTTGTATGACTTAATACAAAACATTTGATATATATGAGTGGAGTGGGGGGGGTGCTTATGCATTGATCAGCACACCAAAGCCAGAATTAAACGACATAATTTTAAATAAAGAAGGCCCTTCTAAAAGCCTATTTCACACCACAGCCTGCTGGATTTGCAAGATACCAT
Organism: Coregonus lavaretus; assembly: GCF_964263955.1. Lineage (NCBI taxonomy): Eukaryota > Metazoa > Chordata > Actinopteri > Salmoniformes > Salmonidae > Coregonus > Coregonus lavaretus. The sequence continues at coordinate 13,087,987 of NC_140021.1, read as the reverse complement.
TTCATGCATTTTGATTTTGGCACAAATGAAAATGTGACACTGCCTCGCCCATGGATTGATTTTTCAGCATTGTCTCAATTAATTCGCCGTTCGACTAGCATTGTGCGATATGCACGCAGTTACAAGCCTGCTAGAGTTAGCGGCAGGCAGACAAGCAATATATGCCGCTGTAGTGTACGAATGAAGCCTGAGCTGGTATGGTGAAGCTAGTTAGCTTTAGAAAACCCGGAGTAGCTCTAGCTTGCTTCGTAGGATGCTCTAGCTTGCTTCGTAGGATACTCCTCAGGTGCTGTAGCAGCTAACTATCGTTATCATGCCAGACAAATTGCAGACTGGCATGACAACACATGCACTAGGAGGAGTTGGCTGAAGCACACAACTGGACCAGCAGGCTACCTCCATAAAGCCAGAGTGGAGATGGACTAGCCTATATGGAGAGATAACTGGTTGTACTACCGGTCCGGATGAAGGAAATCAGTTGTCTGCATAAAATGGAGACGCCCCTGCGATTTAGATCTGAGTCTGAGGGCTCTATTCAATCTGTATCGCTGAAGTTCAGCGGAGACTGCATTCACGGTAAACGCTGCATATGTCGTCTCAATCAGAAACTACCTTTTAATTTCTATCGCGTAGAGCACTGAATCAGCACTTCTGGAGAGTGTTGGACCTACTGAACTAGTGCCCCATCCCAAACCCACCCCTAGCCTCTTCCCCCCAGGGTCAGGGTTTCATATGGGATTGGGCCTGTATCATCACTGCAATGAGGAAACCATTTGTATAGTGTGGTTAATTTTACAAATGTGTGCTAAATAAAGTCAAGGTTTCTCTACAGCGGTCTTGTCACTGGCTGGGTTGTTACTTACACCGAGATGTTTTTTTATTTCACCTTTATTTAACCAGGTAAGCCAGTTGAGAACAGGTTCTCATTTACAACTGCGACCTGGCCAAGATAAAGCAAAGCAGTGCAATAAAAACAACACAGTTACATGTGTGTGCATTTTCATTATAGCATTGTATAGTCTATACTGCTTGTTTTACACTTGACTCCTTATTTGAAAGGAATTGTTTGTGCAGTGTAATGTCTGCCAAATTACTCACATTACTGAAGTGGTTTCTGTTATTTTATTATGGATCACATTGAACAATACTCCCTGTAAAGACAGTAAAAATCAGCACCTTGGAAATCAGACAGAGTAGTGGTCCCGGCTAGACAACTGGAGGAAACATAACACAACATTCAATATATAATTTCTGTGTAGAGCAGTTTCCCTGTTCCATATGACAGAAGCACCGCTGTTCTATGTAGTAGACCTATATTTCTATGAACATTCTGTAATTTTTAATCCCACTGGACGCCAGCTGGCTCTACAACTCAGGAAGTATACATCCTAACAGATGGGCGAGACACTAGTCCTCGGGAGCTGCTGTGTCTGCTGGTTTTCCAGTCAGACAGGTGTGAGCTATCTGTGACATTGAATCAATGGATCTCCCAAGAACCAGAGTTCCTCACCCCTGTACTAACACGAGCAACAAACTACTTAAAACAAAGGAGAGTCAGACTTCTCCCATCTACTAAACACAACCGTCAGTCATCTAGATCTGTCTGTAGGCCTTTACAGAACCCTCTCAGCTGCTGGTAAAGTTGACACTAAGTTACAGTTGTAAAAACAGGAGATAAATCGGAGCAGTTTGTCCCACTGCAGGTGAAGACATGAACATTACTTAACATTATTCAAGGCTGGTTGTATTGGTTGAAGTCTGCAGTATTCACAAGCACCAGGCGTCACTAGACTATAGTAGCAGTGAGGTCTTCCCTGGACTATAAACATGGAAGCTTTCGTCATCATGCATTAATCAGATTGTGGACACATCAATAAATCAACACTTAAGGGCTCTAATCAAGTGACTATTCAGTGTTCTAACGACAAGATTCAAGGCACAGCAGAAGTGGATATCTGGGGGTGTTTACAAAACCTCAAGGTTTAGTATGTGAGAAAACATCACACTGTCTTAGCACCATCTAGAATAGAGATTGCGTCAAAGCATGCCTCAGGTGGTCAATGGTCATCAAAAGTTCAAAACATGAAGAAATAAAAGACAGAAGATAGTTTTAGGAATAAACCAGGATATTAAAAAATATATAGTGCTATAGTGCTGCTGGTCAACAGTACTGCTATCACCTCAGATATCAGGATATAGTCTCAAAACAATGTTCCGGCATTCAAGAGTGTGTCTGGAGTTTGAGACCAAGGTTTGGACACTGGCTAGGGGAGGGGAAAAAGTCACCAGTGACAGCTCTTTTAAACCTGCATTTAGTCTAGCTGGTGGTCAGGGGCTAAGTAAAATGTTCTCAACAACCAGTTGTTATGGTTGAGTCAATGTGTCCATGGATTTGGATCAAGTATAAAAAGTATCACAGCGCTAAAGAGATCCCCTCAGTGGATTTATTAAGACCTGTTTATGTGTGTTTGTTAGCTGTAAATGGAGGAAAGACAGTTCTAGTGACCGTAGCAATGAGTCCCACATATCCCAGAGAACAGGAAGATTTGTTGGTAGAAAAACTATTCAAAGTGAGAAAAAGAGTCAACTTCCCAGAATTCTTGAAGCATCCAGACAATTAGTAATTTGTGTTTCCTGAAGAGAAGAGTGTGTGTGTGTGTGTATGTGTGTGTGTAAGGCCTTTGATCCAGAGGAGGTAGAAGAGGGGATCATGGCATCTCTGATTCCCGCTCGATGCCGACGTACTTCAGAGCATCAGCTTGACTGTACCTGAGAGAGATAAACAAGACGAGTTAGGTACAGATGTCAAATCAACCACAAAGTGTGTGAGTATGTGTACGTATAAGTGTCTGTCAGTGAGACACCCTCCTCACAGGGTATTCAGATTGAGATGGCTGGTAAGGCTGCAGACTGGCTGGTTAGTAACACTTATACTGACCGGTAGTCAAAGAAGAGCTCTTCTCCAGTCTGTATGGTTCTCTTAGCAAAGATCCCTATCCTGTGGTCCCCATTCACCATCATCACTGCAGAGAGAGGAGGAGAGAGACTGTTAGCACAACACAGAGGTCTCATCAGTGAATCTCTACATCAGAGTGTTATGTCTGTTGGTCCCATCTGCCGGTGTTTTAGGTTATACACACCAGACTGGATGGATCAGCTGAGATACTATACATCTGGTGGTTTAAACACTGCTGTAGCACAGTTTCTAGTCTAATCCTCTGGGGAAACATTCACCCAAAATCAACTAGTGAAAGTGTTTAAGGCATTGTCTGACCTTTTGCATAGCAGTTGGGGTGGACGGAATGGTTGGCGAAACGAATCTTGTTTCCTTTCCTAGTAGCATCCACTACAAAGTCTGGGTGAGAGAGAGAGAGAGAGAGAAAGAATTAGCTTTCCCTCCCAGCTTTTCAAAAACATTATTTCAATACTTTTGTATGCGTGTGTGTTACCGTTGTTGAGGTTGAAGAGGAAGCTACACATGTATTTGTCATAGACCTTCCCTCTGCGATCCGCCTCATCTTGGGAGATTATCTACAAAGAAGGGAGAGAAACACACAAACACAGAACAATTATTTTCCACAGGCTTGTATATTACACACAAGTAAATAAAAACCATCACCCAGACAGAGACAAACACAGGGCCGAGCCTCACCTCTCCACAGTACTCAGAGATGAACTCGTTCTTCTGAACTGGCTCTTTGATGAAGATGCCCCAGCCTGCTACGTCAGACGGAGCTAGGAGCAGGTGCTGAGGGGGAGGGGAGGGGGGTGAATCACAAGAGAGAGCTACTGATATAAAGTGTGTGTGTCCGTGTGTGTGTGTGTTACCTTCTTGGCTCCCCTCTGTATGGAGCAGTTTTTACAGGAGACGTTCTTGCTGTCCCAGTGTTCAGCGGCTCCACAAGTCAGACAGAGGTCGGGGTCACACTCTCTGACCGCAAGGTAACATGGACACTGTTTAGTGTTACACTGGGCCTTACACCTGCAGCCTGGGAAACGGTTCTGACCTACACACACACACACAAGGTTAGAGTGTGTGGACTGGTTTGCACTGTAATGTAATTGTGGATCCAAATAAAGTATTTAAAAATGTCCTCACACTCAGAGCTGCACTGGCAGAATTTCTCACAGAAGTTCTGAGCAGTGACGCAGGGACAGGAGGAGTCACAGGGCTGGCGGGGGTGGTCACATGGCTGGTAATTATACACGTGGTTGGACGAGCCATCTACAGGAGGGGTTAAGCACAGGACAGTGCCGTCACACAAAGATAAAAACTGATAAATTCATCACATTGATCATAAGAACACATTCAATCACATTCAAAGATTGAGTGAGGCTGCCATGTTAGGAGAGATCTAAAGAAAATTGTCACCTTTCTTCAGTTGGATCTTCCTGCAGTGAGTGGCCCACAACCTGAAACAGTAGATCGGTCAGTAGTCTTTTCCATGGATGTTGACAACCAGAGCTTCTGACTATGTCCTGCAGTCAGCCCATTACTGTACCCTGAAGTAGTCTGTCCATGGCGTACCTGTGTTTCCTCTTCTTCTTGCGAGGGGGCGTGTCTTCGTCCTCGGCCGGAGCGCGAGCGATGATACTAGACTCCTTCACTCTGAACTCATATACCTAGAGACACACACACATTACCAGACAATATACAAATTGTCTTTCCATAAAACCTGCCAAGTAAAAAGGAAGGAATCGGAGAGAAAGATATAGTCTTCTATATCTTCTTCCGCATGGGTGCTGTCGTAATACAAACACACCTGTCTGCAGGTCTTGGTTCCTATGAGCCGTGCTATACAAACACACCTGTCTGCAGGTCTTGGTTCCTATGAGCCGTGCTATACAAACACACCTGTCTGCAGGTCTTGGTTCCTATGAGCCGTGCTATACAAACACACCTGTCTGCAGGTCTTGGTTCCTATGAGCCGTGCTATACAAACACACCTGTCTGCAGGTCTTGGTTCCTATGAGCCGTGCTATACAAACACACCTGTCTGCAGGTCTTGGTTCCTATGAGCCGTGCTATACAAACACACCTGTCTGCAGGTCTTGGTTCCTATGAGCCGTGCTATAGCACAGTAGTTGTCATAGTAGGTTCCGATGAGAACCCTAAAGAGTGAAGCCTCGGCTCCGCTCCAATCGACAACCTGAGGATCACACGTCAGCTTCAACTTCACTGGAGTCTGGCACCGTGAGTTACCCTCTGGAATACACAAAAGGCAATGGTTAGTGTGTGGGTGTGTGTATAGGACTGGGTATGGAGTTTGGCTGGCGCGTGCACGTGTGTGTATGTACCTGAACTGCTGGTGGTCTCCTCCTTCTTGTCATCATCATCATCATCATCATCTTTGTCGTTGTCGTCGTCTTTCCCCTCCCGCTCGCTGTCCGTGTCTTTGGTATCCGTGGAGACCGTTGGTGTGCTGGGCCGGCTGTTGCCGCTGGGTCGTCCCCGGCGACGGCTCACGGGGCGTTTGGAAGGGGTCTTGGACCTCTCAGTTGCCATGCCGTCAGGGTACTCCCTTACCAAACCATCCTAGACAACCACCACACAACAACAGTCAGAACTGAAGGTGTGTGTGTGTGTGTGTGTGTGTGTGTGTGTGTGTGTGTGTGTGTGTGTGTGTGTGTGTACTTGCCTGCACCAGGTACATGTAACACTCGTCACCACAGGGTTTACTGTCCACCAGATTCTCCATGTTCTTACGCTTATAGGTGTTAGGAGTTGCATGGAAGGCTGGAGAGAGAGATACAAAGAGGAGAGAGATGAGTGGTCGTAGTGAAGTCAGAGTGTTGGTGCAGAACAGTCCAAATGTGGTGAGAGAGTGTGTGTGTGTGCCTGTGTCCGTACACTCACGGTGCAGGAAGCAGTCGTATTTGAAGCAGCGTCGGCAGAAGAGTGTGTGGAAGGAGTGTAGACTCTGTTCTCTCTGAACGGAGCGAGCGTTAGGACCGTCCATGTTAGGAGTACACTCTGGAGGCAATGCACCGGGCAACTGGGGCTCTGTCAGCTCCTTGTACCTGATAGCATCCACACCATTAGATCTGAGACAGGACAGGAATATGCACTACTGACAGACACACGGGCTGGCACAATAATCGTATTATCGTGTAACCAACAATTATGGACAATAACTGAGCTTTAAAAAAATGATTGTCATAATCATCTTCATAGATTCATTTTAGGAATGGGGGGGGGGGGATTAATCTATATTTTCAAGTAGATATAGTTTACCCAATAGCAGTTTCTTTTTTTACATCAAGAGGGTAAAGTTGGTAATCGTTTTACGAGCAGAACGGCACAGTTGGGAGAAGGTTCATTTCCAAAAGCTCCAAGCATTAGTTTGAGAGACAGGGGTGCCATCAAAGCTGTGTTGTATTCATTAGGTATGACAAACCTAATTTTCAAAGATGCATTATGTACATTACAAGCTCCAAACATTTTTCACAAAATATGACACTCATTACAACAAACGTGGCCATTTGTATGACAATTAATCGTTACTCCATCATCGTCACAGCCCTAATAGATACACATACACTTTATATGAAACACACACACACACACACACACACACACACACACACACACACACACACAGATGGGTAGTTACTTTTCTCGAAGTTCCTCTGTTGAGCCCTTATCAGGGAACATTGAGGAGATGGCTTCAAAGATCTTATCAGACGGAAACTTCTTAGAGCTGTCACTGCTGCCTTGGCCTGCAAGCAGAGGACACAAAGGGGTTACACACACACAATTTCTTCCATCAGTCACTGCGTCAGCCCACACAGGACACAGGAGAGCGTAAGGAGAGATACAAATCTGAAAGGACAAGGACCTAGGGGAGAGATCTGTGAGATAAAGTGTGAGGGAATGGTTTTGGGATAAGGCCCATATCTATTCTTGGTTGGATGATAGCAGTGGCCATCTTACTGTCAGTGTTGATCAGGGGTTCCTTTCGGGGGTCCTCGGCCAGGTGGTCCTTCCCCTCACACAGCTCCATCTTCTCCAGCTTAAACTCCTGCTCTTCATCATCATCATCATCATCATCGTTGTCACTGTACTGGGTCAGGGCACCCACCAGCTCCACAAAGATCTCATCGTTGATGAAGCCGCACTCTGGAAACACACACACACAGTCATTTAACATGAATACACACCACACATCCAACAACACAAGATTTGATCATATCAAATATTTGTGTGCACACGTGCATGTCTTACCCCTGTCTCCGTGAACTTTGCCGTCGTAGTTCTTGATGAGTTCTTCTATGAAGGTTCCGTCTTGGTCCAGAATCTCATCTCCCATGTAGGGGATGTTGTGGAGAACCGTCTCATCTTCTACCTACAAGGCAGACCAGGTGTGTCAGGACAACTCCATTATAGTCTATAACATCACTATCATCAAGTTGGGACTAGACTACGGCATAGGGTTGGATAACTGCGGTTCTAGTGCACGTGTCAGAACAAGCTTGGTATCGCGCAGTGTGTGTGTGTTAACCATGAAGTTCTGCTGTAGCGGGGACCAGGAGTACATGACAGGGACAGAGGCTACAGCGTTGAGCGTCTTCAGAGGGATCACTTGTTTGGAGAACTCAGAGAAACCACTGTCCACCGTACACTGTAGGAGACAAGACCACACACACACACACTAGAGGACTCAGACAAGCCTTCACTGGAAAGAGAAGTGTAAAAAGTCCTAAATGGTGAAAAACAGTAAACTGGTAACATAGATTTTCAATCTCTCTGGATAGGTGTGTTGTGCATGAAGCATGCACTGACCTCTCTGGTCCCTCGTAAGGAGCTAACAGATGTCATGATGTGAACGGGCTGGATCCTCCTGGTCTTCCACTCAGCGTTCAGGATGTCTGTCCGCTCCAAGATCCTCTGACGGTTAGAGTTAAACATACTCTGGGGGGGGGGGGGGGGGGGGACACTGTCAGAAACCTGTGTTTGTGTGCATGTGCATGTGCATGTGTCTGTTTGTGTGCGTGTGCGTACCTTGACCTCGTCAGCCCGTCTGAAGCGTTTGAGTTGGCGTAGCCTCATGTACTCAGACTTTACCCTTCTCCTCCAACACACTGGTCCCTTCTCAGACCGTTTCCCTGTCAGCACCATAGTCAACCTGGAACAAACACACAGCTTTATAACCATGCACAGTACCAGAGTAAAGACAAAGAGCTATGGTTCTGCACTAAGGGCTGAGAATTGACATTAAAACACAAAACTGAGCTTTGGACCCCATAGCTGGTCATTGAACATGTTGATAAGGGCGCACAAACACACAGTCTCTTCAGAGTCAACGGTTCTTTCAGTTTCTATTCCCACCTCTACTCCCCTTTCTACAGCTGCACTGAGACAGTCATGCCAGGCCAGTTCAAAGTCATGCAAATAAGGGGAAACACCCCCAAACTAATTTCTGGTTGCATGTTTCAAATTCACATTCAAAGGCATCATTGTCCATTTACTTGGGGTAAAACAGAAATCACAAATCAGTCTTCGTTGGCTTCCATTACACAGGCTCAGTCCCAACTAAACACGACATTGTAGCCTCCATAATAACATCAGTGTCTCTCTGCTCGAGAAGGCCTGGAGAAATGGATGCTGGAGAGGGCCCTAGTTCGAAGTCATTGGCAACAAAAATCAAATCAGAGTTGTGCGTCTGCTTCATGACTGCTGTCTAGGATAGGATGAACTTTAATGTCCCCAAGGGAAAATTGTCTTACCAACACACAGTACTGCTGTATACAAAATAGACACTGTACATTACACATTCTGGGTTTTTTCTGCATATAAAATTCTCCGGCCGCCTATGTCCAAAGAGTACAATTAAATATTTTATCATTTTTGGGATGAAAAACGTTTTCAGTGTAAACTTAAAATGACTAAAACCAGATATAAAGTACGTAGAAAACATAATGGACCTATATTTTTTTATAAGATCATCTTTGAGAACTAACAATCACCAAAATATACGATAGACAGTCAAATTCCCAAAATTATGCATTCAGGAGTATTTGTCATGGCATGGGGCCCCCATTGATTTTGTTATAATGTTTGAGTCACTCAGATAGCATAAACCATGGTGAACTTTGTAGAATTGCAGGAAATTAGCTTTAAAACTGCAACATGTTATCTCAGCCCCATGACATGATGTGTAGATTGCACAAAATTAGCTTTACAACAGCTACATTTTGTCACTGTGGCCAACAGGAGGTCCTCTAACATTTTAGGCCATAATTAATACATTGCATCATCTGTGATTGGTCAAAACAACTTACTGATGGCACACTGCTAGAAAGAACATTGCCTATAGCTCTGGCTAGAGTAACTAGAATGTCTCCTTTTGTTAATCTGCACTGATATTACTGTGCATCTGTCCTGCCTGGGTGGGTCTAATCCAATAGATCCCCTTCCTTGAGGACATACAGTATCCGGTGCTGACATGAAAACCTGTTATCTTATCACACCACCACCAGTCACCACACTGGATGCTCATGTTTAGGGTTTCTCCAAGCACAGAGGAGAGGAGGATGACTTACAGTAGGATTACACATCACTGAAAATTATTTGCCAAATCTTTGTGTTCAAAAGTTCAAAACAAACATGTTGAGGGGCTCAATATTCAGACAAAGACGGAGGGGACGATTAACAATCTTATAATCAAAGGTAATAGAGAGCAATAGTAATGGAGTCTCTTTTTGTAGACACTAACTCCTCAATGGTTCGTTGAAAAAAGTATATTTGAGGTTTATTATAAGGATTTTGGATAAACGCCCAAAATAAACACAGGCTTAGGAGATCTTATACGTTTAGTTCTATGAGATAATCTTAATCAGCTAACTTCACTTTGTGAATTTTGAAGCATTTATGTAATATATATATATATATATATATATATATATTTATATATATAACGCACATAGACTTCATAATTCATAAAGGTAATGTTAACTGACTGATATTACCATTATAGAACAAAACGTATAAGATCTCATAAGCCTGTGTTAACCTCAGACCTTATTATCGGCGTTTATTCCAAAACCCTATTCTTTCCCCATAGGAATGTCTGAAAGAACCAGAGGTAAATAATTTCCGCTTTTTAGGACTACAAACTGGCGAGCTCTATTCTGTACTAGAATAGTGCCATATTACGGGTATTATGTAGTGGCAGGTGGCTGAATAGCGCCCCTATTGGAGATGTGAAGAACAAGTAGATCAGTCGGGGAAGACTTTCACCTTTCACTCTCTCAGCTTTCGCTCTCTCAACTGCCTCGAGTGACACATAGGAAAGAAATTCGGATCACTCCGCTTTGATGTCATTGCCGTTGCCAAATGGATTGCTGTCATGTCAAATGTGACATGAATTTGATATAATTGTAGCGAACACTAGATGGTGGCTCTCGAGGTAGCCAGTATCAAGCAAATTTCCCAATTCAGATGTAACGTTACGTTAGCTAGCTAAGTGTGTTTTCAATCCATCCTACCAAATACTTTGATTAACTAGCTAACTAACGCTAAAGGATGAATGACACCGCTACAAAGTTCAATAAAGTTCAATGTTGGGAGTCAATGTGTAAACCTGGTATGATATGAATTGAAGAAAGGAAAACCCTTCCGCGCCTCCACCGCAAACAAACACTCCAGTTAATTTGCAAAGTGAAGTACACAACTGTTATCTTGCCACATTCATTGGCTGGCTAACTGTTGTTGGCATAATTTACATAGATAACTGCCAGATCAGGCAAGTCAATAACTGTGTCAACTCCAACATTAACGTTAGCCTTCCATACCTAGCTAGCTGGTTAGCCAGCAAGCTAACTAGCGAACGTTACCTATGTGGCTATTTTTTTCCACAGAGGAAATAAGAATTGTATATTTTGACAGCGTTTCCTACCTGCAAAGGGGGGTCAGTCCTCATTCAATGAAGTGACTCGGGATCTATTGGACACACACTGTGCGAGAATCTTTCGTTGATCGGGATTGGATTACTACTGTTTTGTTGGCTAGCTTGTTAGCAGCGAGAGAAAGGGGGAGTCAATTCACCTCGCGCGTCCTCTAGCTAGCTAGCGAACAACATCGCCTCGCTACAAAGCCGGTCGCTTCTTTCTGGTCTGTACTTCCCAATGGAAATAACACGGATAATTTGATGCGGAATTACCGTCTTGTCAAATATACTGTTTAACTGAACTATTTTTCTCAATTTCTATATTTCCGCCTCAGCAACTATTCAAACGTCTCTCCCTGTCTCTTTCACTCACATTCGCCGCCCACTCCGGCCACTGCAGCTTCAACGAGCGCCAAACATATGGGCCAATCACCGCGGCCGATACTCAAGCTTCCCACTGCGGTGCATTGCGATAGGACGGATTGTATCAGGGAGCTGGCCAATGATAGGCAGCGCTACATCGGGGCCATGGAATGGGGGACATGTGGAGAAGTCTCCTTTGTTCTCTCGGTTAACAACGATACAAATGCCCAGAAAATATGTAGATGCGAGGTGTTTACACTATTACATGTGGCACGTTTATGTGCAACTATTTACAGTTACGACTCCCCATCATGGTAATACCATATTGAATCATCCATGAGCAAATGTGTCATGTACAATTTCAGAAGATATGAGTAAATATTGGTAGCTAAACCATTATATACAAATCACAAAGCAATATACTAAACAGTGGATGTGTTTTATATTGTAGAAAACAGTTTATAAAGTAAATATCCGCTTTATTTTTATTCTGGTCATGGTTGGATGTAGTCTCAACAGTCTAAAGTCGCTTCCTCTCCTCATCACCTTTTCTCTATATGCACTGACAGCAAAGAGCTAGGGATAATAATTGCTTACTCATTGCATCCGCTCTCCTCTCCTCCTTCTCAAAACCCATTGAAGGAGCGGGTCAGAGAGGAGGGATTTCTGGATTTCTCATCTAATGGGTTTTGGGGAGGAGAGAGGACGCGAGGAGTATCCAATTGACATCTTCCTCATGACAGTAAAACAAATTCCCGGTTCATCCTCTTGTACATACTTTACAGCTAGGCTGAGTTCACTGACTTGTAAACATGTAGATAGGTCGACAAGGAGAGGGAGCCACTTTAGATTATTGAGACGTAGCCCTCCTCCTCTCCGCTAGGGGTTATCCAGTTTACTAAGTCCCGCCCTCCTCATACGCTCATTGGTAGATGGCCCGGGAGACGAAATGGCCTCGTTCAGAACTGTTCAGTTAGTTCAGTTTGCTCATATAGTAGTAGCAAATATTTTTTATAACTAAACCAAGATAGATCACAGCCCGTCGTTTCAAATGGGAACAAATGAGTCATAGTGGACAGAACAAGCAAGGAGGTGTGCAGAGCCAAGCACGAGCTAGCAAGATCCTATTGGCGCGTTCTAGCCTATATTTGCATATTTCCGTTAGGGAACGCCTACGCTGTGAAATACGCGTGTGCAATAACTCAATTCGCCTTTGCACTCCTAAACAATGCAATTTTTTAAAAGGGTAAAGTCTACAAAACTTAGTCTAATAACATATTTTATTTTTGGTACAGAAAACTATATTGAGATCAATTTTTCAATCGATAAGAAAATAAGCAGAATATCGGCCAAAATCCATCTCGTTCCATCTTCTCCCACTGCCGGACACTTGGCTTTGGAAACGCCAAGCGGATGCTTCACATTTATACATCCGGTGAAATATTTTCAATTAACAGAAATATCGGTCTCATTGTTCTGTGGTAGTAGCGTCTACAGTATGCACAAAACATTCAATGTTTTCATTGTACATCTCGTGTTCTATATCCCTCAAATTCAACTCTGAACCTCAAAGCCAGTTCCACTGCATTTTTTCATTGTTCCCCTCAAGGTTATTATAGTAAACTAAAACTGAAACTAAAACTAATGAAAAAAACGAGATATTGCTTTTTTCTAATGGAATTTTCAATGGTTTCAACTAGTTGCCACAGCCAAAGTACAAACGTCTGTATCGTAAAAAATCAAAAACAAAAAATCAATCAACAATCGCTTTTTGGTCTTAATTTAAGGTTAGGGTTAGGCATAAGGTTAGCAGTGTGGTTAAGGTTAGGTTTAAAATGTTAAAATAAATTGTAGAAATGGGCGGGGTTTATGACTGTGGCTGTTGTAACTAGTGACGACCATTTTCAAGCTTCTGAATCTGGCGGGTCACCTTAAGATTGACTTTATATATCATTGAAAGGTAGACTCTGCTAGATGACGTTGCCACAAGCAGCTCGCAGATATTGGGACTGTAAAGCAACCGACTATAGACGATCGTCGAGGAGTGAAGTCTGACACGTGGTTTTCCAACAGCAAGGCTCAGATCAACATGGCATTAGGCAGGTTTCCATTGACACAGGTTTATTCTACAAAAGCAATCTCGCAAAAAAAAAATGTGTAATGAAAACGGCAGATAGGAGACATTTTTATCCGTAAATTGTTATTGCCGAATAGGTAACTATAAAATCCACTCAACATTTCATTCTAAATGCCTACTACTTGCAATATATTAAAAAAAATACTATAAAAAAAAATCATGATTCTTTGCAGGACAAGGATTGTCCTGACTTTCAAGAATGCCTGAATTGCTTCGCCTTGCTTTTCTGGTTGGCTATTAAGTTTCACCATCCAATTATTTCAAATCTATAGGAATGTAAGTTTCACCATGGCATGGCCTGTGGAAACACATTGGCGCATGATAATTAGTAGAATATTGCATACAGTGCATTCGGAAAGTATTCAGACCCCTTGACATTTTCCATTTTGTTACAGCCTGATTCTAAAATTGATTAAATTGTCCCCCCCTCTACACACAATACCCCATAATGACAAAGCAGAAACAGGTTTAGAAATGTTTGTACATTTATAAAAAAAAAAAAAAGGAAATATTACATTTACATAAGTATTCAGACCCTTTACTCAGAACTTTGTGATAGAGGAATTATGATTATGACTAAAATTGTTAATCCCAATACTGATGATGACTGTGTGAACTGTGTTAGGGTTATCATTATAAACCCACTAACAGAGGGGGTGAGTTAGAAACTGCTGAGACAAACATTCCAGGATGAAGGGGACTGAGAAACTAGTTAAAGGCCTCCTAAAGGTGGGCGGAGCAAAGTGCCTTTGTGTGAAGTGGTATAAAAGCTGTATATGTGTTTTTTGGCGGCAGTGCTCTCCATGATTAAACATACAGATAATTCTTGCCGGTTGTGGACCTTTGTTTAATTCATGATTAAACCTAAGCCTTACACCCTAAGGGAATTATTCAGAACATTAAGTTTGATTAATTAGAGATAGAAATTCTCGTGACACTTTGTTGAATCACCTTTGGCAGAGATTACGGCCTCAAGTCTTCTTGGGTATGATGCTACAAGCTTGGCACACCTGTATTTGGAGAGTTTCTCCAATTCTTCTCTGCAGATCCTCTCAAGCTCTGTCAGGTTGGATGGGGAGCGTCGCTGCACAGCTATTTTCAGGTCTCTCCAGAGATGTTCGAAAGGGTTCAAGTCCGGGCTCTGGCTGGGCCACTCAAGGTCATTGAGAGACTTGTCCTGAAGCCACTCCTGCGTTGTCTTTGTTGTTTGCTTAGGGTCATCGTCCTGTTTGAAGGTGAACCTTCGCCCCAGTCTGAGGTCCTGAGTGCTCTGGAGCAGGTTTTCATCAAGGATCTCTGTACTTTGCCTCGATCCTGACTAGTCTCCCAGTCCCTGCCGCTGAAAAACATCCCCACAGCATGATGCTGCCACCACCATGCTTCACTGTAGGGATGGTGCCAGGTTTCCTCCAGACGTGAGTTCAATCTTGGTTTCATCAGACCAGAGAATCTTGTTTTTCATGGTCTGAGAGTCTTTAGGTGCTTTTTGGCAAACTCCAAGCGGGCTGTCATGTGCCTTTTACTGAGGAGTGGCTTCCGTCTGGCCACTACCATAAAGGCATGGTTGGTGGAGTGCTGCAGAGATGGTTGTCCTTCTGGAAGGTTCTCCCATCAACACAGAGGAACTGTGGAGCTCTGTCAGAGTGACCATCGGGTTCTTGGTCACCTCCCTGACCAAGGCACTTCTCCCCCGATTGCTCAGTTTGGCCGGGCAGCCAGCTCTAGGAAGAGTCTTGGTGGTTCCAAACTTCTTCCATTTAAGAATGATGGAGGCCACTGTGTTCTTGGGGACCGTCAAGGCCGCAGACATTTTTTGGTACCCTTCCCCAGATCTGTGCCTTGACACAATCCTGTCTTGGAGCTCTACAGACAATTCCTTCGACCTAATGGCTTGGTTTTGGCTCTGACATGCACTATCAACTGTGGGACCTTATATAGACAGGTGTGTGCCTTTCCAAATCATATCCAATCAATTGAATTTACCACAGGTGGACACCAATCAAGTTGTAGAAACATCTCAAGGATGATCAATGGAAACAGGATGCACCTGAGCTCAATTTCGAGTCTCATAGCAAAGGGTCTTTCTGTTTTTTATTAATGTGCAAAAATTTCTAAAAACCTGTTTTCACTTTGTCCGTATGGGGTATTGTGTGTAGATTGATGAGGAAAACATTTGATTTAATCCATTTTAGAATAAGGCTGTAACGTAAAAAAAAAAACTTTCCGAATGCGCTGTATATTAGTCAATTATTGCATTCTATCCATGCTGGCTTTCGCGGGCTACCGGAGACATGAAACACCTAGGTAGGAGGGCATACAGGCTGTCGCCAATTAATTAATTTGCCTAAATGGTAATTGAAACACTTCAACCACTACATTCTTATTCGACACCGTAGGTGTTTGCACTTTTTCTTTTTTAGGTGTGACGTCATTACGTCCAGCAGTTTTTAATCGACACAAGATAGTTCAATAGAAACGCACCCTTGCAGGCAATTGTCACATCTATTTTCTATGCAAACTTTCTAAATGTCGACAATAAATCACTGGACAAGTTAAGAGACTGTACATTATTTATAATGAGGCATACCTGGAGAAAATTGGACCTCTCTGAAATGAAAATGGATGGCCCTCCCTTCAGTAAAATATATTTTTACCCAACCCTCCCTGAACGCTTGAAAAATAATGTGCGACCCTCCCCTATACCCAAAATAATAACTAAAACATAAAGTGGATAGCAGAGAACATGCATACTGTTTACCTTCACTCCTAGGACAGACCAGATCCTTAGCCTTTGCAGATTTAGAAACTCGTCTTCGTTTTGTAAGCATTGCATGGCAGAGGCCAGCAGGTTGTTGATTCGCAGACCACATCAGACAATGATAGGGGTGAAAAGATCTCTATCATAGTAAAATCACTGCATGAATCTATCATCTTATTTGCAGTCTGAGAAAAAATTGCCTTTTATAAACACATTTCATGCAATTCTACGGCATTTTACATGACTAGCAGAATCTGTTATACAGTGGGGGAAAAAAGTATTTAGTCAGCCACCAATTGTGCAAGTTCTCCCACTTAAAAAGATGAGAGAGGCCTGTAATTTTCATTAGGTACACGTCAACTATGACAGACAAAATGAGAAAAATCATCAGAAAATCACATTGTAGGATTTTTAATGAATTTATTTGCAAATTATGGTGGAAAATAAGTATTTGGTCAATAACAAAAGTTTCTCAATACTTGACCTTTGTTGGCAATGACACAGGTCAAACGTTTTCTGTAAGTCTTCACAAGGTTTTCACACACTGTTGCTGGTATTTTGGCCCATTCCTCCATGCAGATCTCCTCTAGAGCAGTGATGTTTTGGGGCTGTCGCTGGGCAACACGGACTTTCAACTCCCTCCAAAGATTTTCTATGGGGTTGAGATCTGGAGACTGGCTAGGCCACCAGGACCTTGAAATGCTTCTTACGAAGCCACTCCTTCGTTGCCCGGGCAGTGTGTTTGGGATCATTGTCATGCTGAAAGACCCAGCCACGTTTCAACTTCAATGCCACTGCTGATGGAAGGAGGTTTTCACTCAAAATCTCACGATACATGGCCCCATTCATTCTTTCCTTTACACGGATCAGTTGTCCTGGTCCCTTTGCAGAAAAGCAGCCCCAAAGCATGATGTTTCCACCCCCATGCTTCACAGTAGGTATGGTGTTCTTTGGATGCAACTCAGCATTCTTTGTCCTCCAAACACGACGAGTTGAGTTTTTACCAGAAAGTTCTATTTTGGTTTCATCTGACCATATGACATTCTCCCAATCCTCTTCTGGATCATCCAAATGCACTCTAGCAAACTTCAGACGGGCCTGGACATGTACTGGCTTAAGCAGGGGGACACGTCTGGCACTGCAGGATTTGAGTCCCTGGCGGCGTAGTGTGTTACTGATGGTAGGCTTAGTTACTTTGGTCCCAGCTCTCTGCAGGTCATTCACTAGGTCCCCCCGTGTGGTTCTGGGATTTTTGCTCACCGTTCTTGTGATCACGGGGTGAGATCTTGCGTGGAGCCCCAGATCGAGGGAGATTATCAGTGGTCTTGTATGTCTTCCATTTCCTAATAATTGCTCCCACAGTTGATTTCTTCAAACCAAGCTGCTTACCTATTGCAGATTCAGTCTTCCCAGCCTGGTGCAGGTCTACAATTTTGTTTCTGGTGTCCTTTGACAGCTCTTTGGTCTTGGCCATAGTGGAGTTTGGAGTGTGACTGTTTGAGGTTGTGGACAGGTGTCTTTTATACTGATAACAAGTTCAAACAGGTGCCATTAATGCAGGTAACGAATGGAGGACAGAGGATCCTCTTAAAGAAGAAGTTACAGGTCTGTGAGAGCCAGAAATTTTGCTTGTTTGTAGGTGACCAAATACTTATTTTCCACCATAATTTGCAAATAAATTAATTAAAAATCCTACAATGTGATTTTCAGGATTTTTTTCCCTCAATTTGTCTGTCATAGTTGACGTGTACCTATGATGAAAATTACAGGCCTCTCTCATCTTTTTAAGTGGGAGAACTTGCACAATTGGTGGCTGACTAAATACTTTTTTCCCCCACTGTAATACCACAACAGAGCATGACAACTAATGAGCATCACCGGGTGACGTTTTGATTTCTACACAAGCTATTGTTAACAAAGAGGATAGTGTAAGTTTGGGAAAGTGCTAAAGTTGTCTATCAACTGCAAAAATTGAGCGTAACAGAACCAGTTACAACTGAAGTATCTGATCATCAATGAATTTAAAAAATAAAGCAAAATGTTTTTTAACACAGCAGCCGCATATCATCAGGTAGGACATATATACATTTTTTATTTATCATATTTTATTCCATGATATTGTTGTTACGAAATAGATTTGTGTTGACTGTGATTAGGGCATGGGAATATAAGAGTATTTTCTATTCTAAATTAGCATGCATAGCTCACTGCATGATCATCAAACCAAAGACTGGCAAAACTTATGTTTCTAAAAGTGAATTCAAAGGCATTGACTGTATGGCCTAATAAGGCATTTTTCGTTTAATTATTAATTAATTCTAAGTAATTCTTCTTTTTAAATGTTATTTTATACAGCCTAAATGCAAAATGTATAGGCATGTTGTTGAAATGCTGAGCACTGCTGCTAGCGTTTTACAAATGCTTCACAATTCATAGATTAAATGGCAGGCTATAGCCTTGAAATAATTATAATATAGCCTAAATAATTCATTTTCGTGCCTTCTTAGGCTACCTGGCTTGCACCTGACTGATTTTGAGTTGGTATGTTGTTTAATAGCCTGCTGAAATGTTGAGCGTCAATTGATAGTGACAGAATCACACTTTACTTCCCAAGGACATTTTTGGTCTCCTCGGCTATAGGTTGTAACACAGGCTCTGAATGTCATAGAGACAAACCAAATATATTCCATTTGCATCGGAGTCACGTCTTTCCCCAGCATCTTACAGCTTGTTTCTAGCATAAAGAATTGTGGACTAAAGCGTTGTTATACACTGAGTGTACAAAAGGAACACTTTCCTAATATTGAGTTGCACCCCCTTTGACCCTCAGAACAGCTTCAATTCGTCAGGGCAAGGTGTCGAAAGCGTTCCACAGGGATGCTGGCCCATGTTAACTCCAATGCTTCCCACAGTTGTGTCAAGTTGGCTGGATGTCCTTTGGGTGGTGGACTATTCTTGATACACACGGGAAACTGCTAAGCGTGAAAAACCAAGCAGCGTTGCAGTTCTTGACACACTCAAACCGGTACACCTGGCACCTACTACCATACCCCGTTCAAAGGCACTTCAATTATTTGTCTTGCCCACTCAGTCTCTGAATGGCACACATACACAATCCATGTCTAAACTGTCTCGGCTTAAAAATCCTTCTTTAACCTTTCTCCTCCCCTTACACTTATTGAAGTGGAGAGTGACATCAATAAGGGATCATACACTACATCACCAAAAGTATGTGGACACCTGCTCCTTGAACATCTCATTCCAAAAATATGGGCATTAATATGGAGTTGGTCCCCCCTTTGCTGCTATAACATCCTCCACTCTTCTGGGAAGGCTTTCCACTAGATGTTGGAACATTGCTGCAGGGACTTCCATTCAGCCACAAGAGCATTAGTTAGGTTGGGCACTGATGTTGGGCGATTAGGCCTGGCTCGCAGTTGGCATACCAATTCATCCCAAAGGTGTTCGATGGGGTGGAGGTCAGGGCTCTGTGCAGGCTTGTCAAGTTATTCCACACCGATCTCTACAAACCATTTCTGTATGGACCTCGCTTTGTGCACGGGGGCATTGTCATGCTGAAACAGGAAAGGGCCTTCCCCAAACTGTTGCCACAAAGTTGGAAGCACAGAATTGTCTAGAATGTCATTGTATGCTGTAGCGTTAAGATTTCCCTTCACCGGAACTAAGGGGCCTAGCCTGAACCATGAAAAACAGCCCCAGACCATTATTCCTCCTCCACCATGCTTTACAGTTGGCACTATGCATTCGGGCAGGTAGCGTTCTCCTGGCATCCGCCAAACACAGATTTGTCTGTTGGACTGCCAGATGTTGCAGCGCGATTAATCACTCCAGAGAATGCATTTCCACTGCTCCAGAGTCCAATGACGGCAAGCTTTACACTACTCCAGACGACGCTTGGCATTGCGCATGGTGATTTTAGGCTTGTGTGTAGCTGCTCCGCCATGGAAACCCATTTCATGAAGCTCCCGACGAACAGTTCTTAATAAATAATAATAATAATAATATGCCATTTAGCAGACGCTTTTATCCAAAGCGACTTACAGTCATGTGCGCATACATTTTTACGTATGGGTGGTCCCGGGGATCGAACCCACTACCCTGGCGTTACAAGCGCCATGCTCTACCAATTGAGCTACAGAGGACCAGTTCTTGTGCTTCCAGAGGCGGTTTGGAACTCGGTAGTGAGTGTTGCAACCGAGGACGGATTATTTTTACACGCTACCACCTTTAGCACTCGGCGGTCCCGTTCCGTGAGCTTGTGTGGCCTACCACTTTGCGGATGAGCCATTGTTGTTCCTAGACATTTCCACTTCACAATAACAGCAGTTACAGTTGACTGGGGAAGCTCTAGCAGGGCAGAAATGTGAAGAACTGACTTGTTGGAAAGGTGGCATCCTATGACAGTGCCACGTTGAAAGTCACTGAGCTCTTCAGTAAGGCCAGTCTACTGCCAATGTTTGTCTATGGAGATTGCATGGCTGTGTGCTCGAATTTATACACCTGTCAGCAACGGGTGTGGCTGAAATAGCCAAATCCATTGATTTGAAGGGGTGTCCACATACTTTTGTATATATAGTGTAAATTTAACCTGGATTCACCTGGTCAGCCTGTCATGGAAAGAGCAGTTGTTCCTAATGTTTTGTACACAGTGCAGATCGCTTTATACACTGCTCAAAAAAATAAAGGGAACACTTAAACAACACAATGTAACTCCAAGTCAATCACACTTCTGTGAAATCAAACTGTCCACTTAGGAAGCAACACTGATTGACAATACATTTCACATGCTGTGCAAATGGAATAGGCAACAGGTGGAAATTATAGGCAATTAGCAAGACACCCCCAATAAAGGAGTGGTTCTGCAGGTGGTGACCACAGACCACTTCTCAGTTCCTATGCTTCCTGGCTGATGTTTTGGTCACTTTCGAATGCTGGCGGTGCTTTCACTCTAGTGGTAGCATGAGACTGAGTCTACAACCCACACAAGTGGCTCAGGTAGTGCAGCTCATCCAGGATGGCACATCAATGCGAGCTGTGGCAAGAAGGTTTGCTGTGTCTGTCAGCGTAGTGTCCAGAGCATGGAGGCGCTACCAGGAGACAGGCCAGTACATCAGGAGACGTGGAGGAGGCCGTAGGAGGGCAACAACCCAGCAGCAGGACCGCTACCTCCGCATTTGTGCAAGGAGGAGCAGGAGGAGCACTGCCAGAGCCCTGCAAAATGACCTCCAGCAGGCCACAAATGTGCATGTGTCTGCTCAAACGGTCAGAAACAGACTCCATGAGGGTGGTATGAGGTCCCGACGTCCACAGGTGGGGGTTGTGCTTACAGCCCAACACCGTGCAGGACGTTTGGCATTTGCCAGAGAACACCAAGATTGGCAAATTCGCCACTGGCGCCCTGTGCTCTTCACAGATGAAAGCAGGTTCACACTGAGCACATGTGACAGACGTGACAGAGTCTGGAGATGCCGTGGAGAACGTTCTGCTGCCTGCAACATCCTCCAGCATGACCGGTTTGGCGGTGGGTCAGTCATGGTGTGGGGTGGCATTTCTTTGGGGGGCCGCACAGCCCTCCATGTGCTCGCCAGAGGTAGCCTGACTGCCATTAGGTACCGAGATGAGATCCTCAGACCCCTTGTGAGACCATATGCTGGTGCGGTTGGCCCTGGGTTCCTCCTAATGCAAGACAATGCTAGACCTCATGTGGCTGGAGTGTGTCAGCAGTTCCTGCAAGAGGAAGGCATTGATGCTATGGACTGGCCCGCCCGTTCCCCAGACCTGAATCCAATTGAGCACATCTGGGACATCATGTCTCGCTCCATCCACCAACGCCACGTTGCACCACAGACTGTCCAGGAGTTGGCGGATGCTTTAGTCCAGGTCTGGGAGGAGATCCCTCAGGAGACCATCCGCCACCTCATCAGGAGCATGCCCAGGCGTTGTAGGGAGGTCATACAGGCACGTGGAGGCCACACACACTACTGAGCCCCATTTTGACTTGTTTTAAGGACATTACATCAAAGTTGGATCAGCCTGTAGTGTGGTTTTCCACATTAATTTTGAGGGTGACTCCAAATCCAGACCTCCATGGGTTGATAAATTTGATTTCCATTGATAATTTTTGTGTGATTTTGTTGTCAGCACATTCAACTATGTAAAGAAAAAAGTATTTAATAAGATTATTTCATTCATTCAGATCTAGGATGTGTTGTTTAAGTGTTTAAGTGTTTTTTGAGCAGTGTATAATCAGGTCTATATTTTTTATCTTAAGCTAACAAGGGGTAGGCCTATGGTTTTAGCCATTTTCTTTAACAAAAGCCACAATACCCTCACATACCCCCTCAATTCAAGCCCTGGTTTTAACTTAACACACCAAGCCCTTCAGTTACACCGAGATATTAAGGAGTGCATGATGACTGAAGGTATTGGCTGACAAAATCTATAGATAGTAGACTATAATTTAGTCTGTCAAACAGGTAGGCCTACCTCTTATTTCTTGAATAGGAAGAAATAGGCTCCAACATAAAGCTGTCTTGTTAATAGCCTAAAGTCAAATTAAAATGAAGAATGTTTAAACGAATTAGCACCCATGCGCTGTCCATCCATAAATTACTAGAATATGGCTTATTGTGAGGTCAATAACTCTGATAAATAGCTTCATCATGGTCAACGAAACACTGTTTTTATTAAAAATCAATTACAGCAGTAGCAAGCTTATCTCCGTTCCTCATCTTCACGCTCTCCGTCTCAAAGTGAGCAGGACATCAGTAGTCCTAGTCCGCGCACACAGCTATTGCATTTCTTTGACAACTAAAATATTTTTGGAAGAAGCCTTTGACTTGCCTCCTGAAGTGCCACCATACACAGCACAGCCATTGGTTAGGCAACACAAAAGGGTTTACATCAGCAAGAGCAGGGCAGGGCCCATGATTGTGATGGCCTATCCATTGGAGTGTGTAATGCAGTGTAACCTATTTTATATACACCCTCCCAGCAGCGCAAAAACTCAAAGTACTTAAAAAATATAACTTTGCCCTGTGCTTCTCCGAGAATACTCTTCGTATAGCCTAGGCCTATAGATCATTTCAATGAGACCACACTAGGCGCACTTGATATTGCGCACCCAGCAGAGAATCAGGGATGAGGGGCAGCATCAGGCACACAAATATATGCAACTAATTCTCAAACACTGAGCAATATGACATTTAATTTATTACAAATTACATGACCCTCCCCGACTGAAATTTAAAAAGCATGACCCTCCCCCATTTTCCTTCGGGTAACAATTGTGTAAATTTTGACCGCTCCCTAAAGGAAACATACTGTTGTGAGTGTTGCCATTCTTTATATATATATATATCACACTCACAATCTGAAATCATGTGTGTGTACATTGTACAATCACTTAGTGAGAACCTCAAAAACCACATTTGTATACAGTGGGGAAAAAAAGTATTTAGTCAGCCACCAATTGTGCAAGTTCTCCCACTTAAAAAGATGAGAGGCCTGTAATTTTCATCATAGGTACACGTCAACTATGACAGACAAAATGAGGAAAAAAAATCCAGAAAATCACATTGTAGGATTTTTTATGAATTTATTTGCAAATTATGGTGGAAAATAAGTATTTGGTCAATAACAAAAGTTTCTCAATACTTTGTTATATACCCTTTGTTGGCAATGACACAGGTCAAACGTTTTCTGTAAGTCTTCACAAGGTTTTCACACACTGTTGCTGGTATTTTGGCCCATTCCTCCATGCAGATCTCCTCTAGAGCAGTGATGTTTTGGGGCTGTCGCTGGGCAACACAGACATTCAACTCCCTCCAAAGATTTTCTATGGGGTTGAGATCTGGAGACTGGCTAGGCCACTCCAGGACCTTGAAATGCTTCTTACAAAGCCACTCCTTCGTTGCCCGGGCGGTGTGTTTGGGATCATTGTCATGCTGAAAGACCCAGCCACGTTTCAACTTCAATGCCCTTGCTGATGGAAGGAGGTTTTCACTCAAAATCTCACGATAC
The DNA here is from genome assembly GCF_964263955.1 of Coregonus lavaretus. Classification (NCBI taxonomy): domain Eukaryota; kingdom Metazoa; phylum Chordata; class Actinopteri; order Salmoniformes; family Salmonidae; genus Coregonus; species Coregonus lavaretus. The sequence goes on along the minus strand of NC_140021.1, from coordinate 13,063,797 downwards.
ATGGCCCCATTCATTCTTTCCTTTACACGGATCAGTTGTCCTGCTCCCTTTGCAGAAAAACAGCCCCAAAGCATGATGTTTCCACCCCCATGATTCACAGTAGGTATGGTGTTCTTTGGATGCAACTCAGCATTATTTGTCCTCCAAACACGACGAGTTGAGTTTTTACCAAAAAGTTATATTTTGGTTTCATCTGACCATATGACATTCTCCCAATCCTCTTCTGGATCATCCAAATGCACTCTAGCAAACTTCAGACGGGCCTGGACATGTACTGGCTTAAGCAGGGGGACATGTCTGGCACTGCAGGATTTTAGTCCCTGGCGGCGTAGTGTGTTACTGATGGTAGGCTTTGTTACTTTGGTCCCAGCTCTCTGCAGGTCATTCACTAGGTCCCCCCGTGTGGTTCTGGGATTTTTGCTCACCGTTCTTGTGATCATTTTGACTCCACGGGGTGAGATCTTGCGTGGAGCCCCAGATCGAGGGAGATTATCAGTGGTCTTGTATGTCTTCCATTTCCTAATAATTGCTCCCATAGTTGATTTCTTCAAACCTAGCTGCTTACCTATTGCAGATTCAGTCTTCCCAGCCTGGTGCAGGTCTACAATTTTGTTTCTGGTGTCCTTTGACAGCTCTTTGGTCTTGGCCATAGTGGAGTTTGGAGTGTGACTGTTTGAGGTTGTGGACAGGTGTCTTTTATACTGATAACAAGTTCAAACAGGTGCCATTAATACAGGTAATGAGTGGAGGACAGAGGATCCTCTTAAAGAAGAAGTTACAGGTCTGTGAGAGCCAGAAATCTTGCTTGTTTATAGGTGACCAAATACTTATTTTCCACCACAATTTGCAAATAAATTCATTAAAAATCCTACAATGTGATTTTCTGGATTTTTTTCTCAATTTGTCTGTCATAGTTGACGTGTACCTATGATGAAAATTACAGGCCTCTCTCGTCTTTTTAAGTGGGAGAACTTGCAAAATTTGTGGCTGACTAAATACTTTTTTCCCCCACTGTATATATCCACCGAACACATAAATCGTGCAAATTGGTTCCGGTTTCAGTCATGTCTTTGGTCACATTTGCGTGGGTCAAAGAAAAACACCCTAATGATTGGTTGACAATAGAGCCTCGCACAATGCAGGCAATCCCTGCAGGATGAAGTTGAACAGCAGACAACTGCAGTCAATACTTCATGACCTTTAATCACATGATTCTTGTCAAGTTCATGTATTTGATATGTAGGTCCAAGTCAGACAAGTTTTTATCCCCAGAAGAGATGGTCACCACCTTTCAACGTGATCCACTCGAAAGCGCCCATTGAGATGAGAACATGCAAGACTGCACGCACAGTCACACGGAGTATCTGCGCATGCTTCACGCAGCAGCTACGAGACCAAAACAGCGGAGAAGTTTAGCCTTGCAATTCAACCCTCCTGGTTGTTGCGGATATTGACCTACTACTGTTTACGCCGTGCATCTAGGTCATCTTGCGGAGTCTAACTTTAAACCTATCACCTTATGTATTACTGCCCCACAGTGGCAGGAAGGGACATCCCCAAAAATTATACAACACATACATGGAGCCTAGCCTCCCACACATCAGTCCCTAACACTAAATAACATAAAAACAAAATACGTTTTTATAAAATTTGAAATAAAAACTAGTAAAGTGGATATGAAAATTGAAACTAATAATCTTAATAGAAATAAAATGGAATATAAAAATACAAAACTATAATAACCTCAAATCAGGGACTGATTTAGACAGGGTGCAATTCATTATCAGGTAGACCAGAAAACCAGCAGGCTCCGGACCTTGTAGGGTAAGAGTTGAATACCCCCGTCCTATATAATACGACAGACAACATTCCTTAGAAATGTTGCTTTCACCTATCCTGTGTCCTCATATCAGTGCAGCTGAAGAAAAGACAGGGAGAGGAATTATGCATCCCACCACTCAGTACACACAACTACCACATCAGTTCACATTTTATTTAAAAAGACTTAGAACTCTGGAACAGTGCTTACATGCTTTTAGACATTGAAAACAAAAGCAGAATCTCTTGATCAGATCAGAAACAAAAATCTGTAACAGCCCTCTGTAGGGACACTCAAATCAACTCCTAGCCCCTAAACACTAGGCCCTAGTGGAGATCTGAGAGGGTTGGATACATATAATATGGTGGTAGCTCCATCTTGCACATAGGTGGCTAGGGTGTAGGGGCTAGGAAGGGTTGATTTGGAATTGACAGTCTCTGCCCTCGGCTCCTCCAGGGCACCTGGAACCTGTAGTCTCTACACTGGCATGGTTAGAGTTCTTAGCTACTCAGAAAGAGATTCTTAAAGTTCATCTTTACTCTGTGATAACTTTGTGGCGTGCTGTTCCAAGAACTTACTAAATCCTTCTATGGTTCTATCCTCACCCTCAAATTTGATTGGGCTCTGCTTGCTGTTGCTAGGCGCAAAGTAGATGGTGGGGAAGCCCTCTGTTTTGTAGCTGTCGTGAGGCACGTCGTTAGCTGTGGCGTCCATTTTGGCGATGACCAAGTTCTTCTCGTTCTTGTATTTCTTGCCCAGGGCGGTGTAGTCGGGTTCCAGCTTCTTACAGTGACCGCACCACGGGGCGTAGAACTCGATCAGGACATCTTTCTTGGTATCCATGACAATGTCGTCGAAGGTCTTCCCAACCACTACCTTCACGGGGCCTTTGTTGTTATTGGGCACCGGCTGGGATTTGATGATGGGTTTCAGTTTTCCTACAGAGAGGGAGAGACAGAAACGGACACTAATGTATAGTCCATTACACGATATTGGCAATAAAGACCTGTCACATACTGATGATATTTGGCTGGCTGCAGACAAGGAACCCAACTCAGGTTAATATGTAACTCAATACAACATGTTGTGGTGAAGCTCACCTTTCTTGAAGGCCATGATGAAGTCCCTCAGCACCTCAGAGTCAAACTCCTCAGGCTCCATGGCAAACTTCTTGCCGCCATCTCCCAGAATCCCCACATTGACTTCCTCCCCGCTGTCGCTGAGCCCCAGGCTCTTCAGCTCGTCTGAGTAATCCTCCTCGTCAGCGATGGCAAAGGTGTATTCTGGGAAATCCTTGGCCACCTCCAGAACCTTGCTCCTCCAGAATTGGGTGGCTGGAACAGAGATAGAAAGGGTTATGAGGCATGAGATGAGTTGCAATTAACCCAGCCAAGGTTCTCCAACCGCAGGTCCTGGAGGAGAGCTACTGGCAGTGCAGGCTTTTGTTCCAGCCCTTCAGCCTGACAAAAAGGTATTATGGAAGCTATGCAGCTTTAGACTCTGGAAAGAGACAATATTCACATAACATAGGAAATAAGGAGTTGAGGACACTCGCCTTTCCTGAAGTCGAAGCTGAAGTCCACTCCGTAGTATACAACGACCAGCGGCCTCTTGGTGTAGCGTTTAGCGTCATTGCTCTGTTTCCTGTGACCCACCAGTGGCAGGATGTGTTTCTTAAAAAAGTCCTGCACCTCAGACACCTCTGTGGAGTCCTGAAAGGAGAGATAAGCCAGATCTTACAACATTAAACATACATAAATCATTTCAGCACTTTAGGTCAGGAGAGCATGCTTCATTGAAGTCTACTAGAGGTTAGACAAACACACACACACCTTATGGACAGACTTACTTTGATGGTGAGTGTGTGTGAAGCTTTCTCGTACTTGGACCTGAACTTCTCAGGCTGCACCATGACGACCTGGCCGGGGGAGGCCTTGAGGAGCTTGGCCATGTCTGAACTGAAGGTGTGGAGGAACTTGAAGTCCTCTCTCAGAACGTGACCTGGGAGGACAGAGAGGAGGGGAACCCAGGGACAGGGACACTGAGCACAATGCTACAATACAATCACTATTGATCCCCTTTAGAAAGCCTCACCAGGAGCACAGGAATTTGCTATACACCCTCAATACTACACATACAGCATTCTATGTATAGTCATACTCCGGGTTCGTAAAGACTGCGCCAAGTCAAATTCAAGGACTTAGGTACTTTTTCAAGCACTAATATTTATTTTCAAGGACCATCAATTTCGAGAAGTTCATATTAAGTAATTGTTTCTAGTCGCCACCAGATGGCAGTATATCGCCACAACCTCATGGGGGGGGGGGGGGCAGACAGTATTCATCACTACCTTACAAGTCCTACTCAATAATGTGTCGTTTCTAGGGCTGTAAAACATCTTGGTCAATTTTAAAACGTGTAGTTTTCCCTATATAGACACACCCTATGTCTTTTAACAAAATCAACTACACTGTATGTAGGCTACTGAGCTTGTCTTATGCTTTAAGCACACTGTGATTAAATAATCAAGACACAAATGACACAAGAGGGAGCCAGAGAGCAAGAAAGCCTAACCAGAAAAACAACAAAAACACTGTTGTTGTTGCCTTTGCAGATTCTGCCATTAAGCTCCTGAAGTTACCGGTAGGTAATAGACTACACAGGGGTCGTCAACCTTTTCCATTTAGAATGGCAATTTATCTTACCATTTCTACCGATCTGCGTGCCAGTTATGATTTTCATACGCACATTTTCGTGGAACAGTTTCATTTATAATAAAGCCTTCGTATCTCAAAATCATTATGTGGTTAATCAAAATTCTAAAAGTAACTTATATTGCCAACTACGTAAATAATAGCAGGTAGAAAATATCCTGAAAAATAAATCTATAAATCACATTGGCTACGCATGGCCTGTCTGCAAGGAACTTGAAACATTGTATCAACTATTAACTTGGTCAGGCCTGAAGCTGGTGCTATCAAACTTGCAACATTGTATAAAATATCCTGAGCCCTCAGTTTCCTGTCCCAGTGAGCTCCGGACAGACACAGCTGTAGGCTATTTTGCGCAAGGGATAAGAAGTAATCAGGTAAGCCTATTTTATGACGTTTCCACCGGATCAGAGCATGACATTTTTTTCCCCTATCATGCGGAGTGGTTATCGAAAGAGAGCTGGAAAGATTTTTCAAATTGACAATAGTTCCTCAACATAGCCTCTCAATGGATGTAAAAACAGACTGTTTACTTGCTGTTTGAGGTGAAGAAAAAAATACTTTGAGAACTCACCACCACTGTGGAGCCTAAGAATCAGAAATAATATCAGATCCGCAAATGGGCACATTTATAGGCTTACATTTGCACGCAGGCCAGGTAGCCTAGGCCTACTTCAAATAGAAATCAGGTGTGTGCCCTTACGCAACATTGACAAGCACGCTACAAAACAAAAGACAATGAATAAATTGACAACTTGTAAATGGAATGAAATAAACCAACACTTGTTCCTCACAAGTGTAACCTAGGTTGTGCAGTACGCAAACGTGTCCACTTCGACAAGGAGAACGGTAAATGACTAATAATAATAACAACAACAATTCGAATGCATTAACAAATGACCATAACCAAACAAAGATTGTAGATTATAAATGGTGGGAATTAACGATAAATGTACTACTGGTGTGCCATCCTCGTAGCCTCTGCAATGGATTAGTCCACTGAGACAGGCATGAAATCAGACAGGTGTCTCATGTGCTAGCTAGCTAGATATATATACACACAGTGCATTCGGAAAGTATTCAGACCCCTTGACGTTTCCACTTTGTTACGTTACAGCCTTATTCTAAAATGGTTTAAATACATTTTCCCTCAATCTACACACAATACCCCATAATGACAAAGCACACAGGTTTTTAGAAATGTTTGCAAATTTATTAAAAATAAAAAAACACCCTTAAGTATTCAGACCCTTTGCTATGAGACTCAATTGAGCTCAGGTGCAGCCTGTTTCCATTGATCATCCTTGAGCTGTTTCTACAACGTGATTGGAGTCCACCTGTGGTAAATTCAATTGATTGGACATGATTTTGAAAAGGCACCAGTCTATATAAGGTCCCGCAGTTGACAGTTCATGTCAGAGCAAAAACCAAGCCATGAAGTTGAAGGAATTGTCCGAAGCGCTCCGAGACAGGATTGTGTCGAGACACAGATCCGGGGAAGGGTACCACAACATTTCTGCAGCACTGAAGGTCCCCAACAACACAGTGGCCTCCATCATTCTTAAAATGGAAGAAGTTTGGAACCACCTAGACTCTTCCTAGAGCTGTCCGCCCGGCAAAACTAAGCAATCGGAGGTGACCAAGAACCCGATGGTCACTCTGACAGAGTTCCTCTATGGAGATATAAACTTCAAGAAGGACAAACATTTCTGCAGCACTCCACCAATCAGGCTTTTATGGTAGAGTGGCCAGACGGAAGCCACTCCTAAGTAAAAGGCACATGACAGCCCGCTTGGAGTTTGCCAAAAGGCACCTAAAAGGACTCTGACCATGAGAAACAAGATTCTCTGGTCTGATGAAACCAAGATTGAACTCTTTGGCCTGAATGCCAAGCGTCACGTCTGGAGGAAACCTGGCACCATGCCTACGGTGAAGCATGGTGGTGGCAGCATCATGTTGTGGGGATGTTTTTCAGCTGCAGAGACTGGTAGACTAGTCAGGATCGAGGGAAAGCTGAACGGAGCAAAGTACAGAGAAATTATTGATGAAAACCTGCTCCAGAGCGCTCAGGACCTCAGACTGGGGCGAAGGTTCACCTTCCAACAGGACAATGACCCTAAGCACACAGCCAAGACAACGCAGGAGTGGCTTCGGGACAAGTCTCAATGTCCTGGAGTGGCCCAGCCAGAGACCGGACTTGAACCCGATCGAACATCTCTGGAGAGACCTGAAAATAAGGGCTACGTGCAGGCCAGTCAAGTTCTTCCACACCTATCTCAACAAATCATTTCTGTATGGACTTTGCTCTGTGCACGGGGGCATTCTCATGCTGAAACAGGAAAGGGCCTTCCCCAAACTGCCACAAAGTTGGGAGCGCAGAATTGTCTAGAATGTCATTGCATGCTGTAGCGTTAAGATTTCCCTTCACTGGAATTAAGGGGCCTAGCCCAAACCATGAAAAACAGCCCGAGGCAATTATTCCTTCTCCAAACTTTACAGTTGGCACTATGCATTCGGGCAGGTAGCGTTTTCCTGGCATCCGACGGACAAATCTGGGTTTGGCGGACTGCCAGATGGTGAAGCTTGACTCATCACTCCAGAAAACGCCTTTCCAATGCTCCAGAGTCCAATGGCGGCGAGCTTTACACCACTCCAGCCGACGCTTGGCATTGCGCATGGTGATCTTAGGCTTGTGTGCGGCTGCTTGGCCATGGAAACCCATTTCATGAAGCGCCCGACGAACAGTTCTTGTGCTGACGTTGCTTTGAGGCAGTTTGGAACTCGGTACTGAGTGTTGCAACCTAGGACAGACGATTTTTACATGCTTCAACACTCGGCGGTCCCGTTCTGTGAGCTTGTGTGGAGTACCACTTTGTGGCTGAGCTGTTGTTGCTCCTAGACGTTTCCACTTCACAATACCAGCACTTACAGTTGACTGGGGCAGCTCTAGCAGGGCAGAAATTTGACGAACTGACTTGTTGGAAAGGTGGCATCCTATGACGTTGCCACGTTGAAAGTCACTGAGCTCTTCAGTAAGGCCATTCTACTGCCAATGTTTGTCTATGGAGACTGCATGGCTGTGTGCTCGATTTTATACACTTGTCAGCAACAGGTGGATGAAATAACAGAATCCACTTACTTGAAGGGGTGTCCACATACTTTTGTATATATAGTGTACAGAAGTGGTAAGTCAGTATTGATGATTTTGTATTTTGAGTAGTGATGAGCAGAGTTTTGGGACATGCCTACTGGTGAACAAACGTTTCCTATTCGCATTACTACACAATTCCAGCTTAATTACATTTACATTTAAGTCATTTAGCAGACGCTCTTATCCAGAGCGATTTACAAATTGGTGCATTCAACTTAGGATAGCCAGTGGGACAACCACCCTTTATTTTTTTTAATGGGGGGTGGGGGAGTAGAAGGATTACTGTTATACTATTCCAGGTATTCCTTAAAGAGGTAGGGTTTCAAGTGTCTCCGGAAGGTGGTCAGTGACTCCGTTGTCCTGGCGTCGTGGGGGAGCTTGTTCCACCATTGGGGTGCCAGAGCAGCGAATACCTTTGACTGGGCTGAGCGGGAACTGTGCTTCCGTAGAGGTAGGGGGGTTAGCAGGCCAGAGGTGGATGAACGTAGTGCCCTCATTTGGGTGTAAGGTCTGATCAGAGCATGAAGGTAAGGAGGTGCCTTTCCCCTCACAGCTCCGTAGGCAAGCACCATGGTTTTGTAGTAGATGCGAGCTTCAACTGGAAGCCAGTGGAGTGTGCGGAGGAGCGGGCGACATGAGAACTTGGGAAGGTTGAACACCAGACGGGCTGCAGCGTTCTGGATAAGTTGTAGGGGTTTAATTGTGCATTTGGGAATCTACTACTTAATGAAGTGTCTTGCTTCCGGTCGAGAGAAGGGCGGATGGGTTGTTTGAGGAAAACGGCAAGTGAACGGCCACCAGAACGGCTGCCACTTGATTAAGCGGAATATTGCAGGCGCCCCGTGAAGGAGGCGATTGGCAGAAAAGCTCTGGAGGTTGTTGCAGTGAAAAAGTAAATGTAGAACTGGCGCCAGCGTAGGATGCAGCGTTGTCTTTCCCCCTTCATGAGTCTCTTCAGGACCGATTTCACCCATGCTCGCAATGTCAAAGTCTGACGCATGCTTTTCACCTTACACGGTGTGGGTTGGTTGGGTCCAGTGATGTAGTGGTAAAAAAAGGTAGGTAAACTCTACTGAACAAAAATATAAAACGCAACATGTAAAGTGTTGGTCCCATGTTTCATGAGCTGAAATAAAATATCCCAGACATTTTCCATACGCACAAAAGGCAGGATTGAATCTACATTTTACCGTCTTTTTAGCTATCGATGTGACGTTTGGCGGCGCCTAATCAGTCAGTTCTGTACCTGCCAAGCTAAGTGGCAGTGTGGGTGGAATGAGTGAGCTCGCCTGGCAACCACAGCGCAAAACACGTGAGGAAATAAAACTCTGTAGTCTGCCTGGAAATTAATTCACAAGACCAATACATTTTTCTAATATTTGATCATTGTCTGTTCTCTCATTTTAATTCAAGTACCAATTTGAGAAAATGTCAGATTTTCAAGGTATTCCAGTACTTGAATTTCAGAGTGCCAAATTCAAGTACTTTAAGCACGTAAAGCACCTTGTGCGAACCCTGCATACTGTGTACACCAAAGCATTGTTAATAAAAAAAGATTGAATACTTACAGGCCTCTAGGTAGAGGTCGTAGGTCGTATCCTGCTCCGAGGAGAACACGCCCACTATGACAGCGTCGTCGCCATCTTTGATAAACTCTTGCACCTGTTTCACCATCTGAACCTGCTTGGAGGGAGGCCCCGCCTGCTCGCTCATATAGTCAACGATTCCTACACAGAGAGAACACAGATTAGTTAGTACGCTCGGCTATTATCATTAACATGGGATGTGTCCTAAAATCCATAATGTTAGCAGATATATTTAGTCATGGGGTAGTGTCTGAAACAGTCTGAAGTGTGGACGTACCAATCTTCTCTCTGGGTCCGTTGTAGTCAAAGGCCTTCCCCTTCCTAAAGATCTTGAGGGTGGGGTACCCCGACACCCCGAAGCGGATGGCGATGTCCTTCTCCTGGGTGGCGTCTACCTTGGCCAGGGGGATGGGAGGAGAGCGCTGGCTCAGGGCCTTGGCTGCCTTCTCATACTCTGGAGCCAGCTGCTTACAGTGGCCACACCTGGAGGGACAGTTATAACAGCACCATAAAGCTTCGTAAGGCAGGAACAACAGTCATGAAGCTTCATCTCCTCCGCTCCTTTACTGGTTGGAAAACACAAAGGAAGTGATAGATTTTATGCATCAGATCAGTGCAGATAAAGCAAAGGAGAAAAGGACATGAAGTGGGACTGACCATGGGGCATAGAACTCCACCAGGATGATGTCAGCGTTGTTGACCACCTCGTCAAAGCTGTCCTTGGTCAGCACCAATGTGGCCTCTGGAGGGGGCTTCCAGTCCGGCTGGGCCACCTCCTTCACTCGAGCCACAATGGCTGAAACACAGCCACAGTTACCACATTAATAATACTACTAAACTTAAACTGGAAGGGGGTTGCAATCCAGTCCGGCTGGGTTACCTTCACTCGCGCCACAATGACTGAAACACAATCACAGTTAAGACATTAGCAATGTTACTGAAGTGAAACTAAGTTAGCAGCCTGTGTACCAGTCTGTTTCCGCTTCAGTCAAACAAGGTGAAGATGTACTAGCGTAGTCAAATAGAGAAACAGAGACAGTCAGGCTATTAGCTCAGTCTTGTTAGTGGTTGTCCTACCCTGCTCATTCCTGGCTCCATCATACTCCACAGGCTCCCCCTTCTTCATGATCTTGAAGGTGGGATATCCCGACACCTCGAATCTACTCCCTAAGGAACTGGCCTTGGTCGCGTCCACCTTGGCCACAGGGATAGGGGGGTCATTCTCTTTCAGACTCTGGGCGATCTTCTCATACTCAGAAGCAAACTGCTTACAGTGGCCACACCTGGGAGAGGGGATGAGAACAGATTAGAGAAGTGTTAATCAAGGGGGAAATGATTTCAGTGGTGCAGATATCCCATGCATATTTGAGATTAAGGCCTGCCGGGTTTTCCTACTGCATATTGGCTACCAGGAGCTGCACAATAGATGATGTGGATGGACACGTCTCCAATGACTGACAAATATTGACTTCATTACTGTGAACTCTCCCTTTATGCAAACTTACCATGGGGCATAGAACTCAACCAGCACAGTGTCCTTGCCCTCCATGAACGTGTCGAAGTTGTTGTCGGTCAGGACCAACACTCCATTCTCATCCTTCACCTCTGTTCCATCATCTTCATCCTCCTCTTCATCATCACTGTCATCACCCTCGTCGACTTCCTCTGCTACATCTGCAAACATCATGGATAACAGTGTGAAATCAACAGAATGTCTAGCAACAATAGCCAGGACAGTGCAGTTGGGTTTGGGTTGCAACAAAACCTAGCTCTCGAAAACCCAGGGGAGCTTACAGCAGGCCCCCCTTTTGGGTTCTCAGCTGAAGGCATGGAACATTTTACTGAGTTACAGTTCATACAGTATAAGGAAATCAGTCAATTGAAATAAATTCATTAGGCCCTAAACTATGGATTTCACATGACTGGGAATAAAGATGAGTCTGTTGGTCACAGATTCCTTTAAAAAAGGTAGGGGCGTGGATCAGAAAAACAGTCAGCATCTGTTGTGACCACCATTTCAGGATCTTGTCACGGTATCTATGTGCATTAAAATTGCCATCGATAAAATGTAATTGTGTTCATTGTCCGTAGCTGATGCCTGCCCAGACCACATAACCCCACCATGGGGCACTCTGTTCACAACGTTGAAATCAGCAAACCTCTCGCCCACACGACGCCATACACTGCCATCTATCTGCCTGGTACAGTTGAAACCGTGATTAATCCATGAAGAGCACACTTCTCCAGCGTGCCAGCGGCCATCGAAGGTGAGCATTTGCCCACTGAACTCAGTTACGATGCAGAACTGCAGTCAGGTCAAGACCCTGGTGAGGACGATGAGCACGCACATGAGCTTCCCTGAGACGGTTTCTGACAGCTTGTGCAGAAATTCTTTGGTTGTGCAAACCCAGTTTCATCAGCTGTCCAGGTGGCTGGTCTCATACGATCCCGCAGGTGAAGAAGCCGGATGTGGTCCTGGGCTGGCATGGTTACATGTGGTCTGCGGTTGTGTGGACGTACTGCCAAATTCTCTAAAACAATGTTGGAGGTGGCTTCTTGTAGAGAAACTAACATTAAATTATCAGCTCTGGTGGATATTCCTGCAGTCAGCATGCTCCCTCAAAACTTGACATTGTGTTGTGTGACAAAACTGCACATTTTAGAGTGGGCTTTTATTTTCCCCAGCACAAGGTGCACCTGTGTAATGATCATGCTGTTTAATCAGCTTCTTGATATACCACACCTGGTGGATGTATTGAACTGCATACAGTAATTGTATCTTTTGTATTAGAGAATTGAGGTGTATTTGCGTTTATACATAACATCTGTGCAGCGTTGGGGCACTTTCCTCACAAGGTTAAAGAAATGGGTCGTCCATTGACCCAATGTTATGCAATGGAATTGTAGTCATGATAAGGGCTAAACAAAACCATGCTGCAACATTACGCGCGTGCACACACAACATTCTATAAAAACTAGCCAGCAGTTTAGTTAACAACTAGCTAGCTAGTTACCCAACTAGCTAATGAATAAGAGCTGACCGGCCAACAATTATAACGACAGGAGAAGCCAACTAGCGTGTAAACGACCTGACTAACTTAATTAATTACTAACTAACGTTAGCTAGCTACTTACCATCTTCTTCACATTGGATGACAGTGGCAAAGTGGGCAACGCCAAGCAAGACAATTAGCAGCAGCGCTATCTTTCTCATTGTCAGGTTTTCCAATGGGATGCTATCCGTGTAACGAGTGAGACTTCTCCCTTTAAACTAGTAACTGTCTATTATTAGCAATCTCTGTAGAGCTTGATCAATCCTAAAGTGAAGTTACAAATTGATCTTTGGCTTGTGGTTTCATACAAACTAGAAAGACTTCTGAAATCACGCTCCCCACCTCCCGAAATTGAACTTGTCTGACTTGCCACGTTCTAATTGGCTGTCATCATCGGTTCTCCTCCAATTGCGTACCGCCACTTAATTCCTGGATACAGGACGTTCGAGGGTGCCATTGGATAGTTGGCCAGTTGTTCTAATGTCATTGGACTGAATGGACAACTGTTTTTTCAACATGAAACAAGCAAAAGTTGTACGTGTACTTTTGATATCAAAAGGATCTTGGAGAGGTTTATTTTATTTATTGTGCAAGGACGTCTCTGTTTTGCTGCAACAATGCAACTGTCCTGTAAGCATATTAGTTAGTGAGCCATGTTGTAATGTTCATTCTTTCAAGCAACAGTGTGCGCTCCACTCACACTATCCTGCACACCATTTATTTGAGAATGTATTTTACACACCATTTATTTATTTGTCTTTTACAACCAGGCACATTGTTTATTTAATGTTTTTGAAAATATACATGGTGACACATGCAGTAGCCTACTGAATACTTGTAATTAAGCCTGATTCACGCCACACAGACTATTTAAACATACTTTTTTTTAATGTCCCTCTTGAATAGCATATTGATGAAGATAATTCATTATTTCATTCATTCATTTGTTCATTCATTAGACTCTCCATACAGTGTCAGCCCCAGCACTGTCGGACTGTCCCTAGGATTCCCTCCCCCTCCACTGGTTCAGTCTCCGGGCTCCCATGGACCATAACCTCCACCACAGCCCTGTGTGGCCCTCCATGGCCCTCCACCACCCCAGAAGCAGGGGTATGTATGGGGCTGGGCTCCTCTACTGTAGCCCTGTGGGTGTTTCTCGGCCTTCTGTGGCTCTTCTTATCAGACCGACCGACAGTGTTCCAGTGGCTGATCTGATTCTCCAGAACCACAGTCTTAACCAGCTGATTCTCTATCCAGCCTGTTAGGCTCTGGATCTGAGGCAAGTTGTCCCATGTCCGAGCCTCAGCTACATGCTCCGTGTCTGGGGAGGAGAGGTAGCTTGGCCCCCCTATGGAGGTGGAGCTCTGGAGGTTTCTGTCTGAGGGGAGAGATATAGTCTCTGATGGGTGCTCTCGGGAGGTCCTCCCTGGTGCTCCACTACGCAGGGGACTGCCGGATGTCCCAACCCTACTTGAGAGTCCTCCGGCTGGGGTCTGCCTCCTCTGGTCTGACTGCTGCAGATGGTGGAGGGTCTCCAACTCAAGCTGAGACCTGGGGTGGAAATAAAAACAACTGGTTAACAACCCAGGCCATCTGAGTGACTCAGGGCTATGCTAGCTAACTGAGCTAAAGCCTAAACATAAACTCAAATAGTAAAGTAGTCATTGGGCTAACATAGTTCAGTGAATCACCTCTGCCATTCTATGGCAGGCTTATGCTGTTTTTGATGTGAATTATATTTTGTTGTGGTTTTACCTGTAGTGATGTGTGTCAGGTGAGTGTTCCCTGGAGGTCAGTGGGAGGTTGGTGATGTCAGGGGGATCATTGGGAAGAGTCTCTTCAGTCATGTGTGCTGTTTCACTGGCAGCAGAGCGCTACAAAATAAACAAACACCATTAAAACTGTGCTGGCATCAGGGACAGCTCATGAGATGGTGGCAAGTTCAAATCCAAAGTGGGACATGTTTAAGTAAATCATATACAGTGATGAAAAAAGTATTTGATTCCCTGCTGATTTTTACGTTTGGCCACTGACAAAGACATGATTAGTCTATAATTGTAATGGTAGGTTTATGTGAACAGTGAGAGACAGAATAACAACAAAAAAATCCAGGAAAACGCATGTCAAAAATATTATAAATTGATTTGCATTTTAATAAGGGAAATAAGTATTTGACCCCTCTGCAAAACATGACTTAGTACTTGGTGGCAAAACCCTTGTTGGCAATCACAGAGGTCAGACGTTTCTTGTAGTTGGCCACCAGGTTTGCACACACCTCAGGAGGGATTGTGTCCCACTCCTCTTTGCAGATCTTCTCCAAGTCATTAAGGTTTCGAGGCTGACATTTGGCAACTCGAAACTTCAGCTCCCTCCACAGATTTTCTATGGGATTAAGGTCTGGAGACTGGCTAGGCCACTCCAGGACCTTAATGTGCTTCTTCTTGAGCCACTCCTTTGTTGCCTTGGCCATGTGTTTTGGGTCATTGTCATGTTGGAATACCCATCCACGACCCATTTTCAATGCCCTGGCTGAGGGAAGGAGGTTCTCACCCAAGATTTGACGGTACATGGCCCCGTACATTGTCCCTTTGATGCGGTGAAGTTGTCCTGTCCCCTTAGCAGAAAAACACCCCCAAAGCATAATGTTTCCACCTCCATGTTTGACGGTGGGGATGGTGTTCTTGGGGTCATAGGCAGCATTCCTCCTCCTCCAAACACGGCGAGTTGAGTTAATGCCAAAGAGCTCGATTTTGGTCTCATCTGACCACAACACTTTCACCCAGTTCTCCTCTGAATCATTCAGATGTTCATTGGCAAACTTCAGACGGCCCTGTATATGTGCTTTCTTGAGCAGGGGGACCTTGCGGGCACTGCAGGATTTCTGTCCTTCACGGCGTAGTGTGTTACCAGCTGCCTTGAAATCATTGACAAGATCCTCCCGTGTAGTTCTGGGCTGATTCCTCACCGTTCTCATGATCATTGCAACTCCACGAGGTGAGATCTTGCATGGAGCCCCAGGCCGAGGGAGATTGACAGTTCTTTTGTGTTTCTTCCATTTGCGAATAATCTCACCAACTGTTGTCACCTTCTCACCAAGCTGCTTGGCGATGGTCTTGTAGCCCATTCTAGCCTTGTGTAGGTCTACAATCTTGTCCCTGACATCTTTGGAGAGCTCTTTGGTCTTGGCCATGGTGGAGAGTTTGGAATCGGATTGATTGATTGCTTCTGTGGACAGGTGTCTTTTATACAGGTAACAAACTGAGATTAGGAGCACTCCCTTTAAGAGTGTGCTCCTAATCTCAGCTCGTTACCTGTATAAAAGACACCTGGGAGCCAGAAATCTTTCTGATTGAGAGGGGGTCAAATACTTATTTCCCTCATTAAAATGCAAATCAATGTATAACAATTTGTACATGCGTTTTTCTGGATTTTGTTGTTGTTATTCTGTCTCTCACTGTTCAAATAAACATACCATTAAAATTATAGACTGATCATTTCTTTGTCAGTGGGCAAACGTTCAAAATCAGCAGGGGATCAAATACTTTTTTCCCTCACTGTATACACTGGCGGGCTGGTTCAGACAGTGAAGGTGTGGGTGAGACACCCAGGTGTGCCCACCTGTGAGGCCAGGCTGGAGGGGCTCTGAGTGGGGGAGGAGAGCAGGCTGTCCTCCCTGTGGCGGAGGTCTTTAGGAGGTAGGGTGTGGTGCAGACTGTTAGAGAAGGCATTTAGTCTAAACAGCAGCTCATCCACCAGGCTCTCAAATTCCTCCAGGTAAAAACTCTGAGGAAAAAGAAATACATCAGCCAGTTAACCCCTTCCATACCTCAATCTCAACCACAATGTTGTTCTCTGCTTTCATTGACAGGCAAAGCAAAGCAGTCCTATCTCCGAAACTATCTTTCGGACATTAGCATGGAGGTCAAAGGTCACTCACTCTCCTGTGGGCATGGCTATCTGTCCATCTCTGTCTGCGTTGGCCAATGAGCACAGCCGCCCAGTCCCTGACGTAGCCAACCACGTCAGAGAGAGTCAGTAGGCTCCTCCTCCTACCGGCTCGTTTAGCAGCCCTCACTAACGAGGAGACCATTCCAATCACCTTGAGACAGACAGACAGGAGCAGAGGGTTTACAGCAGACTGAGGTAGCTTGCTTGGGTTGGATAAAGCAACAACAAAGTACAGGGTGATGTATACACACAGTACTCTAGGGTAGACTACGTGTATGTTTGTTGTCTCTGGATCCCCTTGGAAACTAGTTGATTTACAGTACCAGTCAAAAGTTTGGACACCTACTCATTCCAGGGTGTTTCCTTTATTTTTACTGTTTTCTACATTGTAGAATAATATTGAAGACATCAAAACTATGAAATAACACATATGGAATCATGTAGTAACCAAAAAAGTGTTCAACAAATCAAAATATATTTGAGATTTGAGATTCTTCAAATAGCCACCCTTTGCCTTGATGACAGCTTTGCACACTCTTGGCATTCTCTCAACCAGCTTCATGAGGTAGTCACCTGTAATGCATTTCAATTAACAGGTGTGCCTTGTTAAAAGTTAATTTGTGGAATTTCTTTCCTTCTTAATGCGTTTGAACCAATCAGTTGTGTTGTGACAAGGTGGGGGTGGTATACAGAAGATAGCCCTATTTGGTAAAAGACCAAGTCCATATTATGGCAAGAACAGCTCAAATAAGCAAAGAGAAATGACAGTCCATCATTACTTTAAGACATGAAGGTCAGTCAATACAGAACATTTCAAGAACTTTGAAAGTTTCTTCAAGTGCAGTCGCAAAAACCATCAAGCGCTATGATGAAATTGGCTCTCATGAGGACCGCCACAGGAAAGGAAGACCCAGAGTTACCTCTGCTGCAGAGGATAAGTTCATTAGAGTTAATTGCACCTCAGATTGCAGCCCAAATAAATGCTTCACAGAGTTCAAGTAACAGACACATCTCAACATCAACTGTTCAGAGGAGACTGCGTGAATCAGGGTTTCATGGTCAAATTGCTGCAAAGAAACCACTACTAAAGGACCAATAAGAAGAAGAGACCTGCTTGGGCCAAGAAACCAGAGCAATGGACATTAGACCGGTGGAAATCTGTCCTTTGGTCTGATGAGTCCAGATTTGAGATTTTTGGTTCCAACCGCCGTTTCTTTGTGAGACGCAGAGTAGGTGAACGGATGATCTCCGCATGTGTGGTTCCCACCGTGAAGCATAGAGGAGGAGGTGTGATGGTGTGGGGGTGCTTTGCTGGTGACAATGTCTGTGATTTATTTAGAATTCAAGGCACACTTAACCAGCATGGCTACCACAGCATTCTGCAGCGATACGCCATCCCATCTGGTTTGCGCTTGTGATGGAGTGCTGCATCAGATGACCTGGCCTCCACAATCAACCGACCTCAACCCAATTGAGATGGTTTGGGATAAGTTGGACCGCAGAGTGAAGGAAAAGCAGCCAACAAGTGCTCAGCATATGTGGGAACTCCATCAAGACTGTTGGAAAAGCATTCCTCATGAAGCTGGTTGAGAGAATGCCAAGAGTGTGCAAAGCTGTCATCAAGGCAAAGGGTGGCTTAGAATCTAAAATATAAACACTTTTTTGGTTACTACATGATTCCATATGTGTTATTTCATAGCTTTGATGTCTTCACTATTATTCTACAATGTAGACAATAGTACAAATAAAGGAAACACCCTGGAATGAGTAGGTGTGTCCAAACCTTTGACTGGTACTGTATGTCAAGGGTTTATCAAACACAAATGTTTAATAACAGTATAATAAAAAGTGTTTAAAAAAGTTGAATGTGTACCAGTGCTGTCCAGGCCACAGTGAGGGTGAGACAGAGAGCTCCATGGTAGAAAGAGAAAGACAGGCTGTTGGAGCTGTGGAGCTGGTGGGGCTGAGAGGCCATGGACAGGGGGGGGTTCCGGGAGCCCAGTCGGCCCCTGGAGAGAGACAGGAGGGTGAGGACGGAGCGGGGCAGGGAGCTGAAACCCCAGGACCTCCTCAGGAGCAGCAGGTTTCCCACAGTGGACAGAGCGACCAACAGGACAGCTCCTGACACCTGGGGACCGAATAGAAAAGGTACAAACATCAGGACAAACTCTAGAAACATAATGACCTCTTGAATTCTGAACATAATGTGTATGACCTCTTGAATTCTGAACATAATGTGTATGACCTCGTGAATTCTGACCAATTTACTTTCACTTGAAGTACTGAACTGTACTGAACTGTCACTTGAAACTTCTTAAAAAACATTTAAATTAGGATGATTTATTTTTTAATAGTTTCCATGCGGACCGTGTGTAGGTAAAGGTAGAAGGTGAAAAGTTGCCCTGTCTGTGGGTTGTTTACCATTGGCCAGAGGAGTCTGGAGAAGGCGAGTCTGAGTAGAATCACTGAGGTGGCCATGGTTCTGTTAACCCCCGACAAACAAATACACTGCACCACCAGGAGGAAGAGCAGTACGCCACGCAGTGTACGGGTGTGCTGGAGATACAGAGGACTCATCATCATCATCATCAACATCATCATCATACACACACACCTCACTCTCTCCCATTCTCACCTGTTCCCAGGTAGACAGTAAGCTGACGTCGACATGCGTCCTGAAGTCGTGTCTCTGCAGCAGGTCAATGACCTCCAGAGTCAGAATGGAGTGGTAGATGTAGTAGATATAGTACACCAGGGTTACCAGGAGTATACTGACCTGGAGGGAGACAGAGAGAAGGGCAAACTGACCTATTATTGCTAAACAAACAGAAAGAAAATTCCTACTGAGATAAATGTTTGAAGGGTATAAAGTTCAGTGTGGTTTGCTTAGGACTGAGTATGAAGAGGCTTGCTTAATCACGATCGAACGATAGAAAGAGAACTCGTACAACTACAGTGAGCAGACACAGGTTTACAGAGAATGTATTGCTGTAGATACTGTATGAGAGTAGGGGGAGGGAGGGGGCTCTCTCTCACCTGGAGCCAGTTTTGGGGGTCTCTCAAGTATCCCAGCATGCCTTTCTCCCCGGCAGAACAGATCTGGAGGACGAGCTGGACCAGAGAGACGAGGAGGAAGAGGAGCTGGAGAGGAGAGATGAAGGCAAACAAAGCTACAGCTCATATTCACCTTCAGATATCATTGGCCTTCATGTCTGAGATAAGACTAATAGAATGGGCCTTTGTTCTAGCCCAGCTCACAGCTCACTGCTCACAGCTCACTTCTCACTGCTCACTGCTTATTGCTCGTAGTCCTGTGTGACAGTGGATGGAAAACTAGACCCTATCTGACTGAATGTGGAGGGTTGTTGTGGAGGGAAGAGGCTGGGTCAGGGGTGGGAAAACCCATTCGATCCGGGCTGCAGGAGGTTTGAGTAAAAAATAAAATATATACAGTATACACAGTTTACAAAACATTACCTTCCCCACCTTGATTCCAATGCTTCCCACAGTTGTGTGAAGTTAGCTGAATGTCCTTGGGTGGTGGACCATTCCTGATACACACGGGATACTGTTGAGCGTTAAAAATCCAGCAGCGCTGCAGTTCTTGACACAAACCGGTGTGCCTGCCACCTTCTACCATACCTCGTTCAAAGGCACTTACATCTTTTGTCTTGCCCATTCACCCTCTGAATGGCACACGTACACAATCCATGTCTCAAGACTTAAAAATCCTTCTTTAACCTGTTTCCTCCCCTTCATCTACACTGCTTGAAGTGGATTTAACAAGTGACATCAATAAGGGATCACAGCTTTCATATGGATTCACCTGGGCAGTCTATGTCATCAGCCTGGTCTCATAGACTAGACGTAACATAGTAAATATAAATCCGGGACACTCAAATTAGTATGATATGTTACGTTTGGTATGGTTACATAAGACAGATGGTTACCTAAGGCAAAAACGAGTGAGAGGGTGGGCGTATAAAGCGAACTTCTAGCAACTCAAACGTTACGAGTTTGAATCTCATCATGGACAACTTTAGCATTTTACCTAATTAGCAACTTTTCAACTACTTACTTATTTTTAGCTACTTTGCAACTACTTAGCATGTTAGCTAACCCTTCCCTGACCCTAACCTTAGCCCATTTAGCTAACCCTAACCTTAACCCTTTTAGCTAACATGCTGCCGTTTTACAGCCCTCTAACCAATTGTACTATTATGTGTGTTTTTCCGCGTTATTTGTAATTTATTTTGTACATAATGTTTCTGCCATCGTCTCTTATAACCAAAAAGAGCTTCTGGATATCAGGACAGCAATTACTCACCTCGTATTGGACGAAGATTTTTTCTTCAACGAGGCGGCCGCGAAGGATATCATACAGACACCCGACAAGGCCCAAATCCCCGTCATTCGCGTGTAGAAGAGATGGAGATATCGTGGACGTAGATCGGGGTGCCTTGTAAGGATCCGACGGCGAGCGAGTAAACTGCCTCTTCCATCAATCCTATTAGCCAATCTTCAATCATTGGATAACAAATTGGATGACCTAAGATTACGGTTATCCTACCAACAGGACATTAAAAACTGTAATATCTTATGTTTCACCGAGTCGTGGCTGAACGACGACATGGATAACATACAGCTAGCGGGCTATACGCTACATCGGCAGGATAGAACAGCTGACTCTGGTAAGACAAGGGGTGGCGGTCTGTATATATTTGTAAACAACAGCTGGTGCACAAAATCAAATACTAAGGAAGTCTCGAGGTTTTGCTCGCCTGAGGTAGAGTATCTTATGATAAGCTGTAGACCACACTATTTACCAAGAGAGTTTTCATCTATATTTTTCATAGCTGTCTATTTACCACCACAAACCAATGTATTAAGATTGCACTGAATGAGTTGTACAAGGCCATTAATCAACAGGAAAACGCTCATCCAGAGGCAGCGCTCCTAGTGGCCGGGGACTTTAATGCAGGGAAACTTAAATCCGTTCTACCTAATTTCTACCAGCATGTTAAATGTGCAACCAGAGGAAAAAAAACTCTAGACCACCTTTACTCCACACACAGAGACGCATACAAAGCTCTCCCTCGCCCTCCATTTGGCAAATCTGACCATAACTCTATCCTCCTGATTCCTGCGTATAAGCAAAAACTAAAGCAGGAAGCACCAGTGACTCGGTTAATAAAAAAGTGGTCAGATGACGCAGATGCTAAGCTACAGGACTGTTTTGCTAGCACAGACTGGAACATGTTCCGGGATTCTTCAGACAGCATTGAGGAGTACACCACATCAGTCACTGGCTTCATCAATAAGTGCATCGATGATGTCGTCCCCACAGTGACCGTACGTACATACCCCAACCAGAAGCCATGGATTACAGGAAACATCCGCACTGAGCTAAAGGGTAGAGCTGCCGCTTTCAAGGAACGGGACTCTAACCCGGACGCTTATAAGAAATCCCGCTATGCCCTCCGACGAACCATCAAACAGGCAAAGAGTCAATACAGGACTAAGATTGAATCGTACTACACTGGCTCTGACGCTCGTCGGATGTGGCAGGGCTTGAAAACTATTACAGACTACAAAGGGAAGCACAGCCGCGAGCTGCCCAGTGACACAAGCCTACCAGACGAGCTAAACCACTTCTATGCTCGCTTCGAGGCAAGCAACACTGAAGCATGCATGAGAGCACCAGCTGTTCCGGATGACTATGTGATCACGCTCTCCGTAGCCAATGTGAGTAAGACTTTTAAGCAGGTCAACATTCACAAGGCCGCAGGGCCAGACGGATTACCAGGACGTGTACTCCGAGTATGTGCTGACCAACTGGCAAGTGTCTTCACTGACATTTTCAACATGTCCCTGACTGAGTCTGTAATACCAACATGTTTCAAGCAGACCACCATAGTCCCCGTGCCCAAGGACTCTAAGATAACCTGCCTAAATGACTACCGACCCGTAGCACTGACGTCTGTAGCCATGAAGTGCTTTGAAAGGCTGGTCATGGCTCACATCAACAGCATTATCCCAGAAACCCTAGACCCACTCCAATTTGCATACCGCCCCAACAGATCCACAGATGATGCAATCTCTATTGCACTCCATCTGCCCTTTCCCACCTGGACAAGAGGAACACCTACGTGAGAATGCTATTCATTGACTACAGCTCAGCATTCAACACCATAGTGCCCTCTAAGCTCATCACTAAGCTAAGGATCCTGGGACTAAACACCTCCCT
This sequence comes from Coregonus lavaretus, assembly GCF_964263955.1. Classification (NCBI taxonomy): domain Eukaryota; kingdom Metazoa; phylum Chordata; class Actinopteri; order Salmoniformes; family Salmonidae; genus Coregonus; species Coregonus lavaretus. The sequence goes on along the minus strand of NC_140021.1, from coordinate 13,041,282 downwards.
CTGCAACTGGATCCTGGACTTCCTGACGGGCCGCCCCCAGGTGGTAAGGGTAGGTAACAACACATCTGCCACACTGATCCTCAACACGGGGGCCCCTCAGGGGTGCGTGCTCAGTCCCCTCCTGTACTCTCTGTTCACCCATGACTGCATGGCCAGGCACGACTCCAACACCATCATTACGTTTGCCGACGACACAACAGTGGTAGGCCTGATCACCGACAACGATGAGACAGCCTATAGGGAGGAGGTCAGAGAGTTGGCCGTGTGGTGCCAGGACAACAACCTCTCCCTCAACGTGACCAAGACAAAGGAGATGATTGTGGACTACAGGAAAAAAAAGAGGACTGAGCACGCCCCCATTCTCATCGACGGGGCTGTAGTGGAACAGGTTGAGAGCTTCAAGTTCCTTGGTGTCCACATCACCAACAAACTATCATGGTCCAAACACACCAAGACAGTCATGAAGAGGGCACGACAAAGCCTATTCCCCCTCAGGAGACTGAAAAGATTTGGCATGGGTCCTCAGATCCTCAAAGAATTCTACAGCTGCACCATCGAGAGCATCCTGACTGGTTGCATCACCGCCTGGTATGGCAACTGCTTGGCCTCCGACCGCAAGGCACTACAGAGGGTAGTGCGTACGGCCCAGTACATCACTGGGGCCAAGCTTCCTGCCATCCAGGACCTCTATACCAGGCGGTGTCAGAGGAAGGCCCTCAAAATTGTCAAAGACTCCAGCCACCCTAGTCATAGACTGTTCTCTCTGCTACCGCACGGCAAGCGGTACCGGAGTGCCAAGTCTAGGTCCAAAAGACTTCTCAACAGCTTCTACCCCCAAGCCATAAGACTCCTGAACAGCTAATCATGGCTACCCGGACTATTTGCACTGCCCTCCCACCCCATCCTTTTTACGCTGCTGCTACTCTGTTAATTATTTATGCATAGTCACTTTAACTCTACCCACATGTACATATTACTTCAACTACCTCAACTAGCCGGTGCCCCCGCACATTGACTCTGCACCGGTACCCCCCTGTATATATAGCCTCCCTACTGTTATTTTATTTTACTTCTGCTCTTTTTTTCTCAACACTTTTTTTGTTGTTGCTTTTATTTGGACTTTTTTTGTTAAAAATAAATGCACTGTTGGTTAAGGGCTGTAAGTAAGCATTTCACTGTAATGTCTGCACCTGTTGTATTCGGCGCATGTGACGAATAACATTTGATTTGATTTGATTTTAGCTAACCCTTCCCCTAACCCTAACCTTAACCCTTTAACCTTACTCATAAACTTAACACTAACCTTAACCCTGACCCCTAATCCCTAGCCTAGCTAGCTAACGTTAGCAACCTAATTCGTAACATATTGTAGTTTTGAAAATTCGTAACATAAATTTGAATTGTAATTCCTAACATATCATATGAAATGGGTGATGGATATCCACAAATGAATACATACCATACGATACGTAACATATCATACTAAATGGAGTGTCTTAGTGGTAGATTAGTGGTTAAGAGCGTTGTGCCAGTAACCGAAAGGTTGCTGGTTCTAATCCCCGAGCCGACTAGGTGAAAAATCTGTCGATGTGCCCTTGATCAAGGCACTTAACCCCAATTGCTCATGTAAGTCGCTCTGGATAAGAGCGTCTGCTAAATGACTAAAATGTAAAAAATGTACATAATAATATGAAATGCTGTGAGACCAGGTTGCAGCCATGGAAAGAGCAGGTGTTCTTAATGTTTTGTACACTCAGTTTATAATTTCTTTTTTTGGGGGGGGGGGATTATGTTGAGTAAAAAAACTCTCCAGGCCACACTTGAATGTCTAAAACTAGTTAGAAAGTATGTAAAGATTATAATTGACCTATACATTTTCTAAATCCCGATGTGGCCCTCAAGCCAAAAGTTTTCCCACCCCTGGGATAGATGTTAGGGGATATGGTAGAGGTTAGTTAGAGGAAAGGGCTAGGGACTAGGAGTGTTATGATGTTACCTGACATGCCATACTGAAGTAGTCCCATGCAGTAGGTGAATGGTAGACCCTAGCTGACTGAACATGGGCGGAGGTGTGCAAAGCTCCACCAGGTAATCTTTCGGCCATCAGGGTCACACTGTTGAACAGGTTGGTGGGGGGGCTGTAGAGGGTGAACTGGGTTGCCACGGCTACCGTTAGTCTGTCCAGCCAGCCAGCGGACCGCAGGGATTCTAGCCTGGACACAGACTCTGACCTGGGCGTTAGTTAGAGCAGAGAGGACAGGAGGACATCTGTTATCATAGACTAAGCTCAGGTGTGTGTTGTAGAACAGGGGAACAGACATACATGATGACGTGAAAAAAGTTCAAGTTTGTTTACTCATGTAAATGGTAGTTTCTCTGAGATAATGGTGCTGAGTGGTTGTGTTGTGTTCTGACCGTGTTAGACCAAGTTGGACCGTGGTCCCTGTTCCTGTGTAACACTGGAGTTGACCGCAGAGATGAGATCGGACCCCCACGGGGAACGCCATCCCAGAGACTCTTTCACCTGGGGGGTATGCCGTGAGGCATTCTGGGAACAAGGTCGCCATGATAGGAGGCACCTGAGGGGAGGTCAAAGGTCAGGTATGGGTTCGCAGCATAAAGTTAGCTATCAAACACACTGACAATAATTTCATTTTCTGGTTTCTAAAGAAAGAACTGAAGAACTGAGGGTGACTGAGGTTATTGAGTCAGTTAGACCACTCACAGCAAAATTAAATGTGTAATAAATAGACATTGTGATAGTGTCGATATTTTCACAGACAGTAAAATCTGAGCTGTACTGCAATACTGTTGCACAGACAGTAAAATCTGAACTGTACTGCAACACTGTTGCACAGACAGTAAAATCTGAACTGTACTGCAATACTGTGTCTGTAAAACCTACAAGTTTCAAGCAGACCACCATAGTCCCTGTGCCCAAGAACGCCAAGTTAAACGTCATCTTTCAAAGTGTTTAAGGTTAAGTTTAGGCATTAACGCCGAAATCTTAAGGTTAGGCATTAACTCTGAATGGTTAAGGTAAGGGTTAAGGTTTGGGATAGGCTTAAAACAAAAATCTCAAAAACAACTTCCTATTGCTGAATTCGAACATTCAACCTTTGGCACCAGAGGGAAAACTGAAACGTACTTGAAGGTAACAGCGCTCACTGTTGCCCCTAGTGGCCTGTTTCCACGTCATCTCCCGACATCCTCAGACATGGATGGACGTTGAATACTGACTTGTATCACGGGTGACATGGCTGCTAAATGACTATCGCCCCGTAGCACTCACATCTGTAGCCATGAAATGCTTTGAAAGACTGGTCATGGCTCACATCAACACCATCATCCCAGAAACCCTGGACCCACTCCAATTCGCATACCACCCCAAAAGATCCATAAATGACGCAATCTATATTGCACTCCACACTGCCCTTTCCCAACTGGACAAAAGGAACACCTACGTGAGAATGCTGTTCATTGACTGCAACTCAGCATTCAACACCATAATGCCCTCCAAGCTCATCACTAAGCTCAGGACCCTGGGACTGAATCCCTCTCTCTGCAACTGGATCCTGGACTTCCTGACGGGCCGCCCCCAGGTGGTGAGGGTAGGCAACAACACATCCGCCACGCTGACCCTCAACACGGGGCCCCTCTTGGGTGCGTGTTCAGTCCTGTACTCCCTGTTCACCCACGACACAACTCCAACATCATTAAGTTTGCCGACGACACGACCGTGGTTGGCCTGATCACCGACGACGATGAGACAGCCTATAGGGAGGAGGTCAGAGACCTGGCAGTGTGGTGCCAGGACAACAACCTCTCCCTCAACGTCAGCAAGACAAAGGAGCTGATCGGGAACTACAGGAAACGGAGGGCAGAGCACACCCCCATTCACTTCGAAGGGGCTATAGTGGAGCGGGTCGAGAGACTCAAGTTCCTCGGTGTCCACATCACTAAGGACCTATCATGGTCCAAACACACCAACACAGTCGTGAAGAGGGCACGACAATGCCTCTTCCCCCTCAGGAGGCTGAAAATATTTGACATGGGCCCTCAGATCCTCAAAAAGTTATACATCTGCACAATTGAGAGCATTTTGACTGGCTACAACGCCGCTTGGTATGGCAACTGCTTGGCATCCGACCGCATGGTGCTACAGAGGGTAGTGCATACGGCCCAGTATAACACTGGGGCTGAGCTCTCTGCCATCCAGGACCTCTATACCAGGTGGATCTTTATCAAAGACTCCAGCCACCCAAGTCATAGACTGTTCTGCTACCGCACGGCAAGCGGTACCGGAGCGCCAAGTCTGCGACCAAAAGGCTCCTGAACAGCTTCTACCCCCAAGCCATAAGACTGCTGAACAATTAATCAAATGGCTACCCCGACTATTTACATTGACCACCTTTTTATTTGCACTGACGCTACCCACACACTCACACATACTACACTGACACTCCAACACACCCATTCATAGACTACGACTACATACGCTCACACACACAGACACACTTTCACACTATTCACATACACTGCTGCTACTCTGTTTATTGTATATCCTGATTGCCGAGTCACTTTTTACCCCTACCTACATGTATATATTACCTCAACTACCTCTAACCCCTACACATTGACTCGGTACCAGTACTCCTTGTATATAGTCTCGTTATTGTTATTTTATTGTGCTAATATTTCCTTTTGTATTTTTAGCAAATGTTTCTTACTTTTTAACTCTGCATTGTTGGGAATGGTCTCATACGTAAGCATTTCATGGTAAAGTCTACACCTGTTGTATTTGGTGCATGTGAAAATTACATTTGATTTGATTTGAATTCCTCAATTTCACTCAGTGATTATCCATGTTGACTATACTACCCCCTGCTGGTGGACAAGTCAACCTGCAGTTTTACAGAGGATAAAAAACATGTAGAGTAATTCCTAGCCATTTAAACGTCAACATTTTACAGTCTCCGGTGTTTTTCCAGTCAGTTAAATGAGATGTGTCTATTCTCCCCTGGTTTACCTGGCATTGGGATGTGTTGGAAACATCAATCTTACTCAGGATGGGCTCTCCTATCCGAATCCATGTTCCCTGGCCCGTACCTGCCTGTCATGAGGGGAGATAAAGAAGGGTGTAAAACACATGCATGCACGCACACACACCCGAGCGCGTGCGCACACAGGCACATGCACACAGGCACACAGACACACACTAACACACACACACACTTACCTTCCCAGTTGCTGATATGTTGTTATACCAGGTGTCCCAGTCCAGACCATTCAGTAGACTGGTTAGGGTCCAGTTCCACCACTCCTCATGTGTTTGGATGAACAGGAATGGGTTATGTGGGCTCCTACATTTAATTGAAAATGTATACATATGAATATGCTAACTACGAGCAACAAACTGCGTATACAAGGGATACTATTCCTGTTTCCCTCCTACCTGGTGAACTGTGTTCGGACAGCATGGTTGAGGTGGTACTGGTCTCTAGACGAGCTGCCATAGGTTACACACAGTAGGAGGAATAGCATGGAAAAACACACCGCCATCTTCCTATGGAGGGAACAGACTGGGTCAGAAACACACTGCCATCTCCCTATGGAGGGAACAGACTGGGTCAGAAACACACTGCCATCTTCCTATGGAGGGAACAGACTGGGTCAGAAACACACTGCCATCTTCCTATGGAGGGAACAGACTGGGTCAGAAACACACTGCCATCTTCCTATGGAGGGAACAGACTGGGTCAGAAACACACTGCCATCTCCCTATGGAGGGAACAGACTGGGTCAGAAACACACTGCCATCTCCCTATGGAGGGAACAGACTGGGTCAGAAACACACTGCCATCTCCCTATGGAGGGAACAGACTGGGTCAGAAACACACTGCCATCTCCCTATGGAGGGAACAGACTGGGTCAGAAACACACTGCCATCTCCCTATGGAGGGAACAGACTGGGTCAGAAACACACCGCCATCTCCCTATGGAGGGAACAGACTGGGTCAGAAACACACTGCCATCTCCCTATGGAGGGAACAGACTGGGTCAGAAACACACTGCCATCTCCCTATGGAGGGAACAGACTGGGTCAGAAACACACTGCCATCTCCCTATGGAGGGAACAGACTGGGTCAGAAACACACTGCCATCTTCCTATGGAGGGAACAGACTGGGTCAGAAACACACTGCCATCTCCCTATGGAGGGAACAGACTGGGTCAAAAACACACTGCCATCTCCCTATGGAGGGAACAGACTGGGTCAGAAACACACACATATATACGCAGGCACACACACCTGAGTGTTTTGCGGATGAGTGTTTCTCTCCTCTTCCTCCCCCCTGTCCTCCTCAGCTCCCCAGAAGTGGGCGGGCGTACCAGACGCAGATACCGAGCTCTCTGACGGGCCGCCAGCACCTGTCAATATCACAGCAAATACATTTCTTAATATCTTCTTCAATAATACGGAATAAAACCAGAGCAGTTGATTGTCTGTTAGAGTAGGATGATGTTGTTACCCTGTCAAAGTGTGAGCATCTCTCCTGGGGCTGATGAGGAGGGCTGAGCATGAAGAGCTCTGGGACACAGGAGCCATCTTGGGTCCACAGTTTCAGAGTTTCTGCCTGAAACCCAGTAGCTCCTGAGAAACTGGAGAAGTCTGGACGCTTCCTGCGCCAGAAGGAGACCACCACAGCCATGGCAAGGATCTAGTGCAGAAAATCAAACAGACCAATTCCATCAATGTTTTTCTGAGTAAGTGAATAGTAAATTATTGACGGCAACCACTTTTGGTTTGGTAAGATTAGCTTTATATTTGGGTTTGGGTTAAGTTGTGGTTCATGCTAGGTTCGGTTTGTGTTTTGTTGTTTGTGTTTAGTTTACCATGGCTGGCTGGATGATGAAGACGCAGGAGAGCAGGGAGAAGAAGAGGGAATGGATCCACAGTAAAGTCTTACTGCTGCTGAACCTAACATATGCACACACAGACCATACACCACACACATAAACACACGCACGCACACGCACACGCACACACAAACAATAACGCCCTGGTAAATAACTTGTACCATGTGTATCGCTTGTAATCATTTGTATCTCTCTATAATACAGTATGATGACTACCTTGTCTTATGTACTAACCTGATCCCCAAGACGACAATGACCACCAGAGAGGAGAGGCCCAGGGCCAAACACAGTACCCAGGCTAGGAGGTGACTCCAGCGGGGTAGAGGGTTGAGCCTTCCCCCTAAGCATCTGCTGGTACTGGTGCCCACCTGGTTGTTGCCCAGAAGTTTGGGGCTATCGTTGAGGTTACGATCCCTCTCCTTGCGAATGCTGTTGTTGTCTGGGACATTGTTGCCTAGCAACCTGCCAAGCAAGCTGTTGTCGTGGGCGACACCATCCTCAAAACCAATGGAGTTGCAGTCTGAGGAGACTTTCTCCTCGGTCAGCAGATCCCTTACCAGATCCTGACTGCTCCAGATTCCCAGGTCTCCTCTTTGAGTAACCAGATCCCTATTCGGCACTGAGCCCTGGGAGATGAGAGATAGAGAGAGGGACATGATACCTAATATTAAGTCAACGAATAGAATGTCTAAGAGGTAAGATGTAAATCTAATAGAAGCCAAACGCATATTTTCCCAAATGTGTGTAAGAACAGGAAGAGCGTGTCACCTCATATTTCTTCCTCCAGGCCTCCTGTGCCCACTGCTGCAGATTGTTCCAGGAGAGATAGGACTCAAACACACAGTCACTCACGATCAGTGCATCAGCTTGGGGGAAAGAGAGAGACAGAGAGATAGAGAGAGAGAGAGAGCAGAGATCTATCACTTGACTCCCTCACTTTCACCTGTTCTCAACCACCCACAAGAAAGAACCATAGTAGGCCATAGTGAGTGCTTGCGTTTGTGTTTGTGTGTGTGTGTGTGTGTTCTACCTTCTATAGAGTAGATGTCTGGCAGTCGGACCATGTCCTGTTTGACCTCTGACCTCTTTACTCTGACCTCACGCTGACGGAACAGGAAGGACAGCGCAGTCGCTACGGGCAACACAGCCAGCGCGCTGAGCAACCCCGTCGTTAGGGAAACGGCAGACACGTCGATAATGCCCAGCTCTGAGGTGTACTGGAACAACACACAGCATTATGGGTAGTGTAGTTGCCAATGACAGATTGATTGATTGATTGATTGATTGATTGATTGATTGATTGATTGATTGATTGATTGATTGATTGATTGACTCACTTGGTCTTCGAGGCCTGATATCAGTAAAGTGTTGACACTCATGTACCCCAGCAGCAGCAGCAGACACAAACTGAGACGTTGTGTGTGAGTGAACATGCTAGGGGAGGGACCACTGTACACAGACAACCACAGGTGGAAGTCTGACAGGTACTCTGACAGCTTCAGATACAGTAGCTACACAAACAAACACATGACATAACAACACATGACAAAATAACATATTACGAGCACATGACATAAGAACATCATTAGACAATGAGTTTGTGTGTTTGTGTGTGTTCACGTTTTACTATACTTGTGAGTCCCAGATGTCCTCACGAGAATCACCAGTCATCACTTGTAAAAAATCTATTTTAGTCTTAGTTAGAATTAGGGTTAGAATTAGGGTTATGGGTTGTTAGGTTTAGGGTTAGAAGTTAGGGTTAGGTTTAGGGTATAGGGAAAATAGAATTTTGAATGGGAATCAATTGTTGGTGTGTGTGTGGTGTGTGTGCACACGTGTGTGTATGCGTGTGTGCACATGCGTGCGTGTGACGTTTGTGTACATGTGTGCATGCAGGTGTGTTACCTTGGTGAATCCTGGCCCCTGATCACAGACCCTGAGTCTCCTCTCCACCTGTCCGTCACCCTCGTCAACAGCCAACCAGCACTGGCCTAGGAACAGCCATCTCCGCCCCTTGCCCTTCACCTCACACACCTCCACCTGTCTGAGGTACCAGGTGGGGGAGGGGCCAGTGTTATCATGCCACAGGTTCAGCCCCCACAGAGGGCCCAGACTGTCTACAGTACTACAGAGAGACACACATAAACAGTGACATGGTATTAGTACGGGGGGTGTCTCTGTCTCTGTGGCTACAGCTGCTAAGGAGGGTTTCACATGCTGGCTGGGCTGGCTGGGCTGACTGATGACACAACGGTTCTCATAGTAAACAAAAACAGAGATGTATAGTAGTGCATTGTACAGGCTGATACTGTAGCTGTAATGTTGTTTCGTACCTCAGTATAAAGGTGTTCCTGGAGTTCCTTCTGAACAGAGGGCATTCTGGGACATACAGTTGTCTGGTCTGTGACGCCCCATCCTCCCCATACAGCACAATATGGACCTGACACACACACAAACATACACATTAGACAATTCTGCTAGGTTTGCTCAGGAAAATGTATGTAATGAGGTGAAAATATTGTAATAGTAACTTTATAAATACAGGTTTTTGCACACAAGTGTGTGTATTTGCACACGGGTTTGTGTATGCATGTCTGTCTGTGCCTGTGTCTGAATGAGATATAAGGGTAAAATACAGTACTACACATTCAGGTGGCACATACACACAGAGACCGACACACCAAAACATAAGGATAAAAGGACAGGTATTATTATTAAACAAAAATAAGTGCCATACGATAAGTGCCATGGGATCTTTAGTGATCACAAAGAGTCAGGACACCCGTTTAATGTCTAATCTAATCTAATCTAGAGCTGGAGGAGGGGGTGTGGTCTACATGCGTCTCCCCTCAGGCCAGGGGCTCTATGATAGTAATAATAACCACAAAACCTTCAGTGGCTTCCTTCTCTTCCCTACAGATGTAGGATCTTAATTTTTGGTATTTTATTAGGATCTCCATTATCTGTTGCAAAAGCAGCAGCTACTTTTCCTGAGGTCCACACAAAACATGAAACATGACATAATACAGAACATTAATAGACAACAGCTCAAGGACAGAACTACATAAACATCTATTTTTTTTACAAAATGCACACGTAGCCTACATATCAATACATACACACAAACTATCTAGGTCAAATAGGGGAGAGGCGTTTGATCACCCTGTTGCAGGAGAACTTTCCTGCAATACAGGAAATGTTAAACTTGTAGTGCATTTGAGGTCTAAAAAGGCATCTGAAATTTGTCATTTTCACTTTGAAATGTCCCTTACGAAAAATGTATTAACCCCTACAAAAATGACCATTAATTATAATCCACATAACAATTCACATTTCCTGTTGCTGCGGGGTTAATATCCTGCTGTAGAAAACTAGTTCAAATTAAGATCCTACATCTGTATGTGAAGGCAGCACCATGCTACAATGCACCATGCTCAACTTTCTGATGTGAACAGTTCTGGGGTTAAAGCCCCCAATGTTCCTCTCTAACCAATAAATAAGCATTATAAAAGCCAGATGACACTCTTTGCATCATTTACATTTTACCATCAGTGATGTAAAGTGACAACAATCCTAACTGCTGCATCCTTGATAAAGGTGGAGCGTTTAGTATATTGCTTCCACCTATCCTATGCTCTTAGAGATCTGAGGGCCAATGAGGGCAAAGGGAGGGGAGAGAATTACAGAATCTGTGTCAAACCAATTGGGTGAGAGAGGGAGAGGGGAGGACAATGGTAAAGGACAGAGCAGATAATGGGACAGGAGAGAGGGAGGGAGAGAGGGAAGGAGAGAGTATGGGGAGAGGGAGTGTTCTGGAAAAAGGGTACTGTACCTTGGCGGTCATGCTGGTTGAGGAGCGGAGACCGGTGTGTATAGTAACAGAGTAGAGATGTGTGTCTGAAGGACCGTTATCAGACAGGTAGTAGACTCCCTGGTTCCTCTCTAAGATGAGGTCAGCTCTCTTACACACCACCATGCCAAGGGCATACAGACACACACACACCACACACACACACAACACCGTCACATCACTGGGGAGACTGATGGAAGAGAGATGGGGAGGGAGAAAGAGGGAGAAGAGAGAGAGAAAGAGAGAGAGAGTGAAAGAGGGAGGGGTTGATGAGGGGAAAAGAGAAAGAGAGACATTATGGCAAAATACCAAATACCATAATTAAGTTGGACACTCATACTTCCTTCTCTGTGATCCTTGAAACTACAAATCCCATAACCCACGGGGCTAAGCAAAGATGGTCGCCACCCTGTGGTCTGACTGACCTGATGAACTGGGCCAGGTCTGCTGAGTCGTCATGGCTGCTCTGGATGTCCTGCTGGACCATGGTCAATGGGCTCAAGTGGCTACAGCTGGAACACACACAGGTGACTCACAGTGTGTGTGTGTGTGTGTGTGTTTGCATCCATGTATACAGAATGTGTGTGTGTGTTTGTGTGTGTGTGTGTGTGTGTGTGTGTGTGTGTGTGTGTGTGTGTGTGTGTGTGTGTGTGTGTGTGTGTGTGTGTGTGTGTGAGAGTGAGTGAGTGTGTGTGTGTTACCTGCAGTTGACCCTGGTGTGTGAGGTCAGTCCTAGTTGAGGTGTGCAGCCAGTGTGTGTCCAGCCCTGCTGGTGGTCCCAGGACAGACACTGGCTGGTCTCCAGTCTCAAGGTGTAGTTCACCTGTCTGCTCATGTACCTACAGTGGGGGGAAAAAGTATTTAGTCAGCCACCAATTGTGCAAGTTCTCCCACTTAAAAAAATGAGAGAGGCCTGTAATTTTCATCATAGGTACATGTCAACTATGACAGACAAATTGAGAAAAAAAAATCCAGAAAATCACATTGTAGGATTTTTAATGAATTTATTTGCAAATTATGGTGGAAAATAAGTATTTGGTCACCTACAAACAAGCAAGATTTCTGGCTCTCACAGACCTGTAACTTCTTCTTTAAGAGGCTCCTCTGTCCTCCACTCGTTACCTGTATTAATGGCACCTGTTTGAACTTGTTATCAGTATAAAAGACACCTGTCCACAACCTCAAACAGTCACACTCCAAACTCCACTATGGCCAAGACCAAAGAGCTGTCAAAGGACACCAGAAACAAAATTGTAGACCTGCACCAGGCTGGGAAGACTGAATCTGCAATAGGTAAGCAGCTTGGTTTGAAGAAATCAACTGTGGGAGCAATTATTAGGAAATGGAAGACATACAAGACCACTGATAATCTCCCTCGATCTAGGGCTCCACGCAAGATCTCACCCTGTGGGGTCAAAATGATCACAAGAACGGTGAGCAAAAATCCCAGAACCACACGGTGGGACCTAGTGAATGACCTGCAGAGAGCTGTGACCAAAGTAACAAAGCCTACCATCAGTAACACACTACGCCGCCAGGGACTCAAATCCTGCAGTGCCAGACGTGTCCCCCTGCTTAAGCCAGTACATGTCCAGGCCCGTCTGAAGTTTGCTAGAGTGCATTTGGATGATCCAGAAGAGGATTGGGAGAATGTCATATGGTCAGATTAAACCAAAATAGAACTTTTTGGTAAAAACTCAACTCGTCGTGTTTGGAGGACAAAGAATGCTGAGTTGCATCCAAAGAACACCATACCTACTGTGAAGCATGGGGGTGGAAACATCATGCTTTGGGGCTGTTTTTCTGCAAAGGGACCAGGACGACTGATCCGTGTAAAGGAAAGAATGAATGGGGCCATGTATCGTGAGATTTTGAGTGAACACACCGCCCGGGCAACGAAGGAGTGGCTTCGTAAGAAGCATTTCAAGGTCCTGGAGTGGCCTAGCCAGTCTCCAGATCTCAACCCCATAGAAAATCTTTGGAGGGAGTTGAAAGTCCGTGTTGTCCAGCGACAGCCCCAAAACATCACTGCTCTAGAGGAGATATGCATGGAGGAATGGGCCAAAATACCAGCAACAGTGTGTGAAAACCTTGTGAAGACTTACAGAAAACGTTTGACCTGTGTCATTGCCAACAAAGGGTATATAACAAAGTATTGAGAAACTTTTGTTATTGACCAAATACTTATTTTCCACCATAATTTGCAAATAAATTCATAAAAAATCCTACAATGTGATTTTCTGGAGAAAAAAAATCTCACTTTGTCTGTCATAGTTGACGTGTACCTATGATGAAAATTACAGGCCTCTCTCATCTTTTTAAGTGGGAGAACTTGCACAATTGGTGGCTGACTAAATACTTTTTTTCCCCACTGTACATAGAGGAAACAGGACACTTAGGAACAAAATGGATGTGTGTATGATATTCAGCTGCTCTTGGAGGGCAATGGAAGTTAAATAGAAATTATAACATTTTATATGGTCATTTAAGTAAAATAATAATAATAAGATGATGATGTTGTTATAAACCAGGTGTTGACTTACTTGTGTCTAGGGGTCTTTTTGTAGTCAGCATTGAGTAGAGCCAGGTAGCCTGTCCCTGCAGCTGAACAGAACATAAGAAACACTTTATCATCCTCATGTTACAGGAAGCATTAGCATCCAATCACAGTGACTAAACAAAAAGGGAATGTACTTTCAATTATAAACAATGAAAAACAGATGATGTGATATGACAAATGAGACAAGGGAGAGAGGGAGAGAGACAGTGGGGGTTGATGAGAGAGAGCGAGAAATAGACAGAGATTGAGACAGGGAGAGAGAAAGTGGGGGAGAGAGTGAGAGAGAGAGAGACAGAGAGAGAGAGAGATAAGAGACTAACCATTGAGGTATGATGGAGGCAGGGTGATGTGAGTGGTGTTTCCGTCCCAGTGATAGATGCTGTGGATGTGATGCAAGCTGGGGGTCGGCCTCTCAAACATCCTGAGAACCCACACACACACAATTAACTGGCAAAATAGGGAAATTGAGGAAATGGTCTATTCTAAAACGGAATGTTTGAAGCTGTACTCAAAGGCCTGTACACACCTGAAGAGGAGCATGATGGGAAAGGTCTTGTTGGGCGGCCGTGTGAACTCCACACTGACCAGTATGGCCTCCTGCACGGCCTGCTGGGTAATGTTGAAACTGTGGTAGTTCACCTGGCTTCGCAGGAGAGTGAACTCGGATACAGAACTTACCTGGGGAGAGGGAAGATGAAAGGTCACACACACACACACACACATACGTACACACACATACACACACACACACAGGCAATCTGTCCATCAACCCAAACAGAAAGTGAATGCGTACGTTTCTAGGTGTTTTGGGGAACTCAATGTTGATTGGTTGGGAGAGCGAGCGTACTGGAATCTCTCTCCTTGTGCTGCAGTTGTACAGAGTCAGGTCAATCACTGGCCCACTCAGCTGAAAGACACACATCATCATCACCTTCATCATCATCATAATCATCTTCTTGATGTAAAGTGTGTGTGTATCTCACCAGTTCAGGTGTCTTGGTCCAGAAGTAGAGGTTGTGTGTGAACGTGGTCAGCTGGCTGAGGACACAGAGACTCTGTGGTCCATCTGCGGTCTCTCTCCCTCTACGACCGTACAGGACCAAGTCCAGGGAGTCAGGCAGGTAGAAGGTGGCCGAGCCAGAGCTGATGACCGTGGTTAGACCGTGGTCGTGGTGAGTGGTCTGTAGGTCCATGACACTAGTGGTCACGTTGTGCTGCTGGGTCTTATTGAACAGGACGTATTTCTACAACACAGAGAGGAGAGTCAGAGAGAGAGAGAAAGGAGAGAGGGAGAAAGAGAGAGAGAGAGTGTGTGTGTGTGTGTGTGTATCTCACCAGTAGTAATTGAGCAGTAGTCTGCAGACTGTCAGTCGTGAGTTGTATGGCCTGCTCTTTGAGGGTAGGCGTGGCCTGTATGACATCATCAGCAGTGGCCTGGTCTTGTCTGACATCATCAGTAGTGGGGGTGGCCTGCAGGCTGTATGACAGCAGTGTGACCAGAGTGTTAAGGGTCCAGCTGTCCAGTATGTAGGGAACAGCAAAAGTAGGCTGGTGGAACAGGTCTGAGATGGACTGGACATGACCCACCACCACACTGGCACTGGCTAACGATACCTGGGACAACAACGCACTGTTAATACATATTGTATACATCTATCATCTTATAGCCTATACATGACCCACGACCACCACACTGGCACTGGACAACGATACCTGGGACAACAAAACATTGTTAATACATAATGTATTATACATCTATCCTGCATACATCTATATGCAGAGCCATATAAAGCTTTGACCCAATGCAAAGGGTCTCTTACCTGGTGGGTGAGGTGCATCAGGTCTTTGAGCATGTAGATGTTATCTATCATGGACCCCTAGAGACACACACAATAACTGATCGTTACTAGACACTCTACTTTGAGTGTGTGTCTGTGTGTGTGTGTGTGCGTGTGTGCGAGTGTGTGTACCTGGTCATTGATGTCGAGCTGACACACAGCGTTGATGAGTGTGGTGCGTGTGTGTGTCTGAGTGTGTGTGTTGGCTGTGGGGTCCTGGCTGAGTCTGTTGAGGACGCTGGACAGGAGGATGATGTAGTTACGGATCTCTACACTGTTCCCCAACTGGACCAGACCAGACAGGTTCCTCAGACCTGACTCAAAACTACACAGAGAGAGACAGAGAAAGAGAGAGAGAGGCCTCAAATCAATCAAACAAATGACCAATCAACCAATCAATCAGTCAGTCAGTCAACTAGTCAGTCAGTCTGTCAACCAGTCAGTCAGTTAACCAGTCAGTTAGTCAGTCAGTCAGTCAGTCAACCAGTCAGTCAGTCAGTCAACTAGTCAGTCAGTCAACTAGTCAGTCAGTCAGTCAACCAGTCATTCAGTCAGTCAGCCAGTCAGTTAGTCAACCAGTCAGTCAACCAGTCAGTTAGCCAACCAGTCAGTCAACCAGTCAGTCAGTCAACCAGTCAGTCAGTCAGTCAACCAGTCAGTTAGCCAACCAGTCAGTCAACCAGTCAGTCAATCAACCAGTCAGTCAGTCAGTCAACCAGTCAGTTAGCCAACCAGTCAGTCAACCAGTCAGTCAGTCAACCAGTCAGTCAGTCTTACAGTTCCATATCAGGGTTGTAGTTAGAGGAGGTGTTCCTGATGAAGCTGGGGTGGACTGTGACGGTTACAGGACAGGGTATAGTTGCTGCTCCAAACCTGTTCCGGACCTCTGTATAGATAGTGACTGGAACACAGGGACACAGTGTCAATAAAGATATGAAATTCAAAACAATGTGAGTGACTGCTATATTCCTCTCTGGACAGTATAATAAATTAATAAGAGTTAACCTTTTATTGCAGTGGACTAAATCAGGGTCACACAGAGTGTCTCTTTGTAGTCTTAAACAAATCTACTTTGAAACAAAAGTATACACCTCACACACATGGTTATGGGCTTAACAGAAAGAAGACACCTGTACCATGTCAGATATAGAGTTGAAATGTATTACATTTTGAGTTTGCATCCCAATATTACACTTTACATTCTGTACATCACAGAAGACTGAAATATAACAAAACCCTCTGACATAGAAACACTGGATATTCGGCGGGTTTAAAAAAATAATGTTTATTAATTATGAAAATATGACATAACATTCCACCCATGAGGCCACTAGGTCATTTGACAGCAGGAAAGGGTTTTAATATACCTTTATAGTCATCCTGAGGGTCTCCAGAGGGCAGGTTGAAGTAGTACTGAAAGTCTCTTCCTTGGTACAGGATCTTAGGAGGGCTGTTTCCTATACTGAAACTGTACTCATACAGCAGGTCCTAAACCACACACAGTACACACATCAGTTACAGGTGAAGTCGGAAGTTTACATACACTTCGGTTGGAGTCAATAAAACTTGTTTTTCAACCACTCCACAAATGTCTTGTTAACAAACTATAGCTTTGGCAAGTCGGTTAGGACATCTACTTTGTGCATGACACAAGTAATTTTTCCAACAATTGTTTACAGACAGTTTATTTCACTTATAATTCACTGTATCACAATTCCAGTGGGTCAGAAGTTTACATACACTAAGTTGACTGTGCCTTTAAACAGCTTGGAAAATTCCAGAAAATGATGTCATGGCTTTAGAAGCTTCTGATAGGCTAATTGACATCATTTGAGTCAATTGGAGGTGTACCTGTGGATGTATTTCAAGGCCTACCTTCAAACTCAGTGCCTCTTTGCTTGACATCATGGGAAAATCAAAAGAAATCAGCCAAGACCTCAGAAAAAAAATGGTAGTCCTCCACAAGTCTGGTTCATCCTTGGGAGAAATTTCCAAACGCCTGATGGTACCACGTTCATCTGTACAAACAATAGTACGCAAGTATAAACACCATGGGACCACGCAGCCGTCATACCGCTCAGGAAGGAGACGCGTTCTGTCTCCTAGAGATGAACGTACTTTGGTGCGAAAAGTGCAAATCAATCCCAGAACAACAGCAAAGGACCTTGTGAAGATGCTGGAGGAAACAGGTACAAAAGTATCTATATCCACAGTAAAACAAGTCCTATATCGACATATCCTGAAAGACCGCTCAGCAAGGAAGAAGCCACTGCTCCAAAACCACCATAAAAAAAGCCAGACTACAGTTTGCAACTGCAAATGGGGACAAAGATCGTACTGTTCTGAGAAATGTCCTCTGCTCTGATGAAACAATATTATAACTGTTTGCCCATAATGACCATCGTTATGTTTGGAGGAAAAAGGGGAACGCTTGCAAGCCGAAGAACACCATCCCAACCGTGAAGCACAGGGGTGGCAGCATCATGCTGTGGGGGTGCTTTGCTGCAGGAGGAACTGGTGCACTTCACAAAATAGATGACATCATGAGGAAGGACAATTATGTGGATATATTGAAGCAACATCTCAAGACATCAGTCAGGAAGTTAAAGCTTGGTCGCAAATGGGTCTTCCAAATGGACAATGACCCCAAGCATACTTCCAAAGTTGTGGCAAAATGGCTTAAGGACAACAAAGTCAAGGTATTGAAGTGGCCATCACAAAGCCCTGACCTCAATCCTATTGAAAATTTGTGCCAAAATGGGCCACAATTCACCCAACTTATTGTGGGAAGCTTGTGGAAGGCTAGCCGAAACGTTTGACCCAAGTTAAACAATTTAAAGGCAATGCTACCAAATACTAATTGAGTGTATGTAAACTTCTTACCCACTGGGAATGTGATGAAATAAATAAAATCTGAAATAAATCACTCTCTACTATTATTCTGACATTTCACATTCTTAAAATAAAGTGGTGATCCTAACTGACCTAAGACAGGGAATTTGTACTAGGATTAAATTTCAGGAATTGTGAAAAACTGAGTTTAAATGTATTTGGCTAAGGTGTATGTAAACTTCCGACTTCAACTGTACATGGTGATGGAGATAAATACAGTACTACTGCTGTTGGTTAGAATGTATGTGTACCTCTTTCCCAGAGGTGCAGAAGATGCTGAAGTGTGTGTGTATCTCGAGGCCGCTGCTAGGCTGCACCTGACAGGTCATCCCTCGGGGGGTGGGGCTAGTGGACAGGAACAGCTGAGTCCGCCCCAGTACTGCATCATGGGAGTCTGAGTTCATAACAGGAAACAAGGACACACACTTTGATCAACAGATAAAGGGAGTGAGAAATGTATTAAAAAGCAATCAGTAAATCAATACATTAGTCAATTGATCCTCCTTACTCACTAGCTGTGACCTCTAACATATATCTGCTTCCTGCTCTCAGAGTGAAGGGTCTGAACATAATGAGAGCAGAGGAGATTCCTAGAGGCAAATACAACAGGTGATCAGGTACAACAATGTACATTCAATCTATCAAAACAATTGAATTGAGACTGGAAAACTGTTGTGCACATACACAGTTTGCACAGTGCAGTAGGTAAGTGTATTGAGTGCTGATGGATGTTTACCTGTGTATGTGTAGGACTCAAACCGCTCCTGCTCTAACAGTTCTCTGGGCAGGTCTAGTAGTGTGGGGTCAAGGACCACCAGGGAGGGGCTGGAGTCCATCAGGTTACTCCCCTCATCCTCACCTGATCCTGGGATAGCAGGAGCAGAGTCTCCCTCTGAGCTCCCAGAGCTCCCACCACCCACACCTGACGATAAACATACAAGAACACACTGTATAAACACAAGCACAAACAGTAAACACACACAAACACACACAAACACACACACACAAACACACACACACAAAGACAGGTGAGCCCTACCTGTTGGTCTGCCCCCTGACACTCCTGGGTCTCCCTCCTCTATCCCCAGGAAGGGAACATTATAATCTGTAGGACAGACATTCACAACTTAATCTCTGAAAAAGTATGAGTCTATAGAAAATACTTCTGTTATTCAATCCAATATGTACATCAACTGATATAAAGTGGTATTGAGTTAAATCTGCGTGGCATTACCAGTGAAGTTATAGCTGCCTGTCTGATTGCCTGATGGTCCTAGTGTCCCATTGGGGTCCCAGCTTGTCTCTGCTGTGGAGGGACCTGAAACAAAACAGCAACATGTTTCATCTAGGACTTTTCAATGTCCCTTAGTTGTGGATCTGAAATGGTTTGCTACTTTAATGTACTGTATGTCAATAATATCAGTAACTCTTAACTGACCTGGTCCAGGGAAGGGTCCTAACACTCCACCACTGACTGACTCTCCAGAAGAGGAGCCCTCAACTGCAACACAAAGAGGACCAAACTAAGAGAAGTGTATTCAGATGTAAATATATCCATCCATCCATCCACCCACTCACTCATCCATCTATCCATTTATTTCCTTAATCTTCCTTACCAGGCCGTCCGCTCACATCTCCACTCTCCAGGACGGGGAAAGGGAAGTCGTAGTCAGCGGGAAAATCGGGATCGATGGGGAATTCCTCGAAGATGTCACTCTGGCCGAGGGGGGCAGAGTAAAGGATTCTGCCGTCGTCAAAGACAACTACAGGGTACTCTGAGATGGGGTAAGGGGGCCCTGCGGGGTCAAACCTTCCCACGTCTGAAATAAAATATACTTTAAAATATACACCAACATATTTCAGAGCTATGAAACCTATCAAAGAAAAGCAGTCGGCAGAAGATAACATGTTTTATTGTGTTACTCTTAACCCTTACCTGGCTCAGGTGTATCAGGAGTGGAGCTGATTGGAGCAGAGATGGGCTCGGGGGAGGAGTTTTTTGAAGGGTTGGCCAAAACAGTGTGGTTTGGTAAAGAGAGGAATGGAGGGGTGTAGTTTGGTGTTTGGTTGTTCCCAGCTGTGCTATTGATTCTCTGAAGTTCTACTGACCCCTGTGACCTCTGTTTCTGGGGGCGATCACCAGGTGATGGGGACGGGAGGGGCAGGGGGATTGTGGGCAGCGGGGGTAAGGGAGACAGGGGGACTGGGCCGGGAGTTGTGGGGGTTGTAGTTTGTATCTCAGTATGGCTTATCCCGTTTGATGACACCAGACCGGTCACCAAGCTGGCTGGGATTGATGTTACGGCGTTTGTGTTTGATGATGTCATTTTTGAGGATATCTCTGTGGATGAGGACATCATGCTGGCTGTGGGTGAGGGTGTGTGGGGGGGTGATGATGGAGGGGTGAGAGTCAGGGCTGGGGGCAGGGGAAAGGTAGGGCCACCAATGATGTTGGAGGGAATACTCAGATCCACACTGTGACAGAAGGGGACTGGAGAGAGAGGTTAACATACACACACTATAACACCCCACTCTTCACTCTAAACACATTATTACACACAGACACACTCTACTGTATAAGAGTAGTGTAGGGCCTGTGTCTCTCCCATTCATTTGGAATTGAGGCCTTTAGATTTCTTATTATACACCTAGCTGGATCTACACATCAGAAGGACTGGTCTAGGGACCTATCCTGCTGTAGTCTGTATGGTGAGGGATCTATGTCTTACCGTCTGTGTCCACCTTACTGGAGGAGTTGACCAGGTAGAGAGTCCAGGTGTAGCTGATGGTTCTGGGGGAGGGGCCACAGCTCTCACACAGTGCTCTGACTGAGAACGACTGGTCCCAGTTCACTGAATCCCCCTGGTACTGGTAACAATACACTGACACCCTCCTATAGAGAGGGGGATAGGGGAGAGAAAGAGAGAGAAAGAGAGAGAGAGAGAGAGAGAGAGAGAGAGAGAGAGAGAGAGAGAGAGAGAGAGAGAGAGAGAGAGAGAGAGAGAGAGAGAGAGAGAGAGAGAGCGATAGCGAGAGATAGAGAGAAACAGAGAGATAGAGAGAGAGATAATTATTGTTATTTGTATGTATTTATTACAGAAACACACTTTTATTTATTTATTTAGTTTAGTTTTTGTTTCTCACACACACACACACACACATTTGGATTGTCCTGTTCTATACTTGCTTGTGTATTAATTTCCTATGTACTTTACTCTAACCAAATGATATATAGATATATACTAATATGAAATTAGATAATTAACTTGTACTCCTCTACCTTAGGTCTTAAGACCACAAACCTAGATTTTCTTAACACCAAAGGTCAAGACATAATAATAGTTATAGAAACATGGTGTCGTGGTGATATAGATACTCAATGTCCTTCAGGCTATAGGGAAATTCTACTTCCATCATTAAAACATAAAAACATTAAACAGAGCAGGGACTCGGGAGGAATGATCATATGATATAAACAGGACCTTTCACTGAGCCAAATCAAAAAGGGTAACACACATATTTGGTTCAAACTCAACAAAGGCACAATCCTTAGTGACAATGATTTATATATTGGTGCGGTGTATGCTTCTCCCTCAGATTCATCTTACTATGATGATCAGTTTTATGATAATCTCCAAAGAGAGACCAACCAGTTTCAAGCTAACGGAAATGTACTTTTGTGTGGGGATTTTAATGCTAGAACAGGTCCTGAACCTGAATGTGTAGACCCTGAGGGTAATATTTGGACATCCCTCCTTATACCCGAATCTATTACTAGTAATAGAAATAGCCCTGACCAAATCAAATCAAATCAACAGGTGTAGACCTTACAGTGAAATGCTTACTTACAAGCCCTTAACCAACAATGCAGTTTTAAGAAAAATAAGTGTTAAGTAAAAAATAGATAAATAAACAATAAAAAAAGAAGAAAAATAGAAAAATTACAAATAATTAAAAGAGCAGCAGTAAAATAACAGTAGCAAGGCTATATACAGGGGGTACCGGTACAGAGTCAATGTGCGGGGGCACAGGTTAGTCGAGGTAATTGAGGTAATATGTACATGTGGGTAGAGGTAAAGTGACTAATAATAAACAGAGAGTAGCAGCAGCGTAAAAAGAGCGGGTGGGGGTGGGTGTGGGGGGGCTAGTCCAGGTAGCCATTTGATGAGCTGTTCAGGGGTCTTGGGGGTAGAAGCTGTTAAGAAGCCTTTTGGACCTAGACTTGGCACTCCGGTACCGCTTGCCGTGTGGTAGCAGAGAGAATAGTCTATGACTACGTGGCTGGATTCTTTGGCAATTTTTAGGGCCTTCCTCTGACACCGCCTGGTATAGAGGTCTTGGATGGAAGGAAGCTTGGCCCCAGTGATGTACTGGGCCGTACGCACTAGCCTCTGTAGTGCCTTGCAGTCGGAGGCCGAAGAGTTGCCATACCAGGCAGTGATACAACCGGTCAGGATGCTCTCGATGGTGCAGCTGTAGAACTTTTTGAGGATCTGGGGACCCATGACAAATCTTTTCAGTCTCCTGAGGGGGAATACGCTTTGTCGTGCCCTCTTCACGACTGTCTTGGTGTGTTTGGACCATGATAGTTTGTTGGTGATGTGGACACCAAGGAACTTGAAGCTCTCAACCTGCTCCACTACAGCCCCGTCGATGAGAATGGGGGCGTGCTTGGTCCTCCTTTTCCTGTAGTCCATATATCCTTTGTCTTGATCACGTTGAGGGAGAGGTTGTTATCCTGGCACCACACGGCCAGGTCTCTGACCTGCTCCCTATAGGCTGTCTCATCGTTGTCGGTGATCAGGCCTACCACTGTTGTGTCGTCTGCAAACTTAATGATGGTGTTGGAGTCGTGCTTGGCCATGCAGTCATGGGTGAACAGGGAGTACAGGAGGGGACTGAACACGCACCCCTGAGGGGCACCCGTGTTGAGGATCAGTGGCAGATGTGTTGTTACCTAACCTCACCACCTGAGGGCGGCCTGTCAGGAAGTCCAGCATCCAGTTGCAGAGGGAGGTGTTTAGTCCCAGGGTCCTTCGCTTAGTGATGAGCTTTGAGGGCACTATGGTGTTGAACGCTGAGCTGTAGTCAATGAATAGCATTCTCACGTAGGTGTTCCTTTTGTCCAGGTGGGAAAGGGCAGTGTGGAGTGCAATAGAGATTGCATCATCTGTGGATCTGTTGGGGTGGTATGCAAATTGGAGTGGGTCAAGGGTTTCTGGGATAACGGTGTTGATGTGAGCCATGACCAGCCTTTCAAAGCACTTCATGGCTACAAACGTGAGTGCTACAGGTCGGTAGTCATTTATGCAGGTTACCTTAGTGTTCTTGGGCACAGGGACTATGGTGGTCTGCTTGAAACATGTTGGTATTACAGACTCAGTCAGGACATGTTAAAACATGTCAGTGAAGACACTTGCCAGTTGGTCAGCGCATGCTCGGAGTACACATCCTGGTAATCCGTTTGGCCCTGCGGCCTTGTGAATGTAGACCTGTTTAAAGGTCTTACTCACAGCGGCTACGGAGAGCGTGATCACACAGTCGTCCGGAACAGCTGATGCTCTCATGCATGCTTCAGTGTTGCTTGCCTCGAAGCGAGCATAGAAGTAATTTAGCTTGTCTGGTAGGCTCGTGTCACTGGGCAGCTTGCGGCTGTGCTTCCCTTTGTAGTCCGTAATAGTTTGCAAGGCCTGCCACATCCCCTCTGGTTGCACATTTAACATGCTGGTAGAAATGAGGTAAAATGTACAGATGGGCCCCTGACAGCGCAACACACTTCAACACAACATTGCACTGCCCAGAAATTACAACCTGTATCAATTACTTCCTTTCAAGTACATTCAGCCCAAACATCCCTGACATACAGTGCATTCAGAAAACATTCAGACCCCTTGACTTTTTCCACATTTTGTTAAGTTACAGCCTTATTCTAAAATTGATTAAATAAAACAATTTCCTCATCAATCTACACACAATACCCCATAATGACAAAGCAAAAACTGGTTTTTAGAAATGTTTGCAAATGTATTAAAAATAAAAAAACATAAATACCTTATTTACATAAGTATTCAGACCCTTTGCTATGAGACTAAACATTGAGCTCAGGTGTATCCTGTTTCCATTGATCATCCTTGAGATGTTTCTACAACTTGATTGGAGTCCACCTGTGGTAAATTCAATTGATTGGACATGATTTGGAAAGGCACACACCTGTCTATATAAGGTCGCACAGTTGACAGTGCATGTCAGAGCAAAAACCAAGCCATGAGGTTGAAGGAATTGTCCGTAGAGCTCCGAAACAGGATTGTGTTGAGGCACAGATCTGGGGAAGGATACCAAAACATTTCTGCAGCAATGAAAGTCTCCAAGAACACAGTGGCCTCCATAATTGTTAAATGGAAGAAGTTTGGAACCACCAAGACTCTTCCTAGAGTTGGCCGCCCGGCCAAACTGAGCAATTGGGGGAGAAGTGCCTTGGTCAGGGAGGTTACCAAGAACCCGATGGTCACTCTGACAGAGCTCCAGAGTTCCTCTGTGGAGATGAGAGAACCTTCCAGAAGGACAACCATCTCTGCAGCACTCCACCAATCAGGCTTTTATGGTAGAGTGGCTGGACGGAAGCCACTCCTCAGTAAAAGGCACATGACAGCCCGCTTGGAGTTTGCCAAAAGGCACCTAAAGGACTCTCAGACCATGAGAAACAAGATTCTCTGGTCTGATGAAACCAAGATTGAACTCTTTGGCCTGAATGCCAAGCGTCACGTCTGGAGGAAACCTGGCAACATCCCCACGGTGAAGCATGGTGGTGGCAGCATCATGCTGTGGGGATGTTTTTCAGCGGCAGGGACTGGGAGACTAGTCCTTGATGAAAACCTGCTCCAGAGCGCTCAGGACTTCAGATTGGGGCGAAGGTTCACCTTCCAACAGGACAACAACCCTATGCACACAGACAAGACAACGCAGGAGTGGCTTCAGGACAAGTCTCTGAATGTCCTTGAGTGGCCCAGCCAGAGCCCGGACTTGAACCCAATCGAACATCTCTGGAGAGACCTGAAAATAGCTGTGCAGCGACTCTCCCCATCCAACCTGACAGAGCTTGAGTGGCTCTGCAGAGAAGAACGTGAGAAACTCCCCAAATACAGGTGTGCCAAGCTTGTAGCGTCATCCCCAAGAAGACTCAAGGCTGTAATCACTGCCAAAGGTGCTTCAACAAAGTACTGTGTAAATTGTCTGAATACTTATGTAAATGTGATATTTCAGTTTTTTATTTTTTATAAATTTGAAAAACGTTCTAAAAACCTGTTTTTTCTTTGTCATTATGGGGTATTTATTGTGTGTAGATTGATAAGGGGAAAAAACAATTTAATCAATTTTAGAATATGGCTGTAACGTAACAACATTTTGAAAAAGTCAAGGGGTCTGAATACTTTCCGAATGCACTGTATGAAATGAGATCTATCATAAAGCAGCCACAAAAGAAAAAATGCAAATGTAAAAATATGTTCTAATTGGAAACCTCAAAAAGAGAAATGGTTTGATGCTGAATGTGATCTTATAATGAAAAAGTGTAGATCTTTATCAAATAGAAAACATCACCAACCACAGGATTGAGACGTTCGGCAACAATATTGTGACACATTTAAAGAATACAAACAACACCTAAGATAGAAGAAATGGAAGCATTTTAAGAACACTCTGAAAGAGATTGAAGACTCCACTGATGGAAACCAGTTCTGGGAGAAATGGAATGGTCTAAATGGAAAACAGAGGAATAACCTAGCCATTCAAAATGGCAACATTTGGAAAGATCATTTGGAAAGTCTCTATGGAATAATACCATCAGAAGACTTACTTTAAAGCCAGAGAATATGAAAGAAAAACTCAGGTCCCTAGAACACACAATTATAAACAACCAGAACCCAATTGACTAACAAATGACACAGGCTGAACTTTGGAAGAAAATACAAAGCCTTAAACCTAGAAAGGAATGTGGCCCTGACAGCATCAGGAATGAAATGCTTAAACACAGTAGGATGCCTTATTAAAACTATTCAACCTGGTTTTGGAGAGTGGCTGCTTCCCTGATATTTGGAACCAGGGGCTCATAACCCCCATATATAAAAAGGTGACAAATTAGACCATAATAACTATAGGGGAATATGTGTCACCAGTAACATGGGGAAACTGTTCTGCTGTATTCTCAATGACCGAATACGATATTCCTAACACAACAAAACGCTCTCAGCAAAAAACAAATGGCAGTTTCTACCCAAACACCGAACAACAGACCACATACACACATTACACACTAATAAACCAGCATGTTCATCAGAAAAGCTGAAGAAAGGTATTTGCAAGTTTTGTTGATTTTAAGAACGCTTTTGATTCCATATGGCATAATGAATTATATTACAAAACCCTCCAAAGCGGCGTTGGGGGTAAAATATACGACATCATAAAACCTATTTACTTGAACAACACATGTAGTATTCAACTGAACAAAAAAATTACCGAGTTTTTTGCACAAGGGCGAAGGGTGAGTCAAGGGTGTAGTTTAAGTCCAACTCTGTTCAACGTCTACGTCAACAAACTAGCAGTATTGTTAGACCGATCTGCAGCCCCTGGACTCACTCTCAAAGATGAAGAGGTCAGATTCCTGCTCTACGCAGATTACTTTGTCCTACTGTCACCAACAGAGCAAAGGTCTACAGGAACAACTTAACATTCTTTGGGAATACAGCATCAACTGGGCAATCAACATCAACGTTATCTTCCAGAAAAAGACCATGAATCAGAGCAGCAGACACTCCTTAAAATTAGGAAATACCATGGTTGAACATGCCCAATGGTACAACTACCTGGGACAAAAAATCAGTGCCTCCAGTGGATTTGGTCTGGCAGTGAATGCACTAAAAGAAAAAGCCTGCAAAGCATTTTACTCCATTAAAATAAAAATCTCAAAAATAAATATTCCTATCCAAATCTGGTGAAAAATATTCAATAGTGTAATTTTACCAATTGCACTATATGGTTTGGGGTCCAACCTGTAATTATGATTATAAGCATTGGGAGGAAAACCAAATAGAAAATCTACATACAGAATTCTGCAGAATTATCCTAAATATCCAAAAGAAAGTACCAAATAATGCATGCTGAGCGGAACTCTGAAGATTCCCTTTTATTGTAAATCTTTAAAAAAGGACCCTAACATTTTGGCACCATTTGAAATTAAGCCCTAAAACAGCCTGGAAACCCAAGAGCTGAACCCTGAAGAGAGTCCCCTATGTTATCTGCTAAAAGCACTAAACAACCCTATTATCCAAACACACTGGGAAATCAATCAAGTTGTTACAGAAATGAAAACCTCCTATTTGAAAAATTGGGAAAATGAAACAAAAACACTGAATAAATTAAATTGCTATTTGGCCCCCAAAAGACAATTCCAATTGGCAGAATATCGCTGCTCTGTCAGAGATACAAAACAGAGAAAGATCCTGTCACGACTTCCTCCGAAGCTGCCTCCTCTCCTTGTTCGGGCAGGCTTCGGCGTTCGTCGTCACCGGTCTTCTAGCCACTGCTGCTCCTCATCTCATTTGTTTTGTCTTGTTTATTACACACACCTGGTTTCAATTCCCCTCATCAGTACCTGTATGTCACGATCGTCGTATACAGAGGAGGACCAAGGCGCAGCGTTGCAGGCAAACATACTCTTTATTTAGAGACATGATCAAAAACAACAAAACGATAACGTGACAGTTCACGGTCTAACACAAACAGACTAGAAACAAGATCCCACAACATTTGTGGGCAAATAGCCTCTATAAATATGGCTCCCAATCAGAGACAACCAGCCACAGCTGACACTCGTTGCCTCTGATTGGGAACCACTCTGGCCAACACAGAAATACAACCTATAGAATATCCACACCCTGGCTCAACATATAGAGTCCCAGAGCTAGGGTGTGACAGTACCCCCCCCCTAAAGGCGCGGACTGCGACCGCGCCTAAACGTACACACACCAGGGGAGGGCTGGGTGGGCATTCCTCCTCGGAGGCGGTTCCGGCTCCGGGCTTGACCACCACCCTTCCACCATCCCCCCGTGGCGCCCCTGGTCCGGTCTGGCCCCGCTGGCTGGAGCTGGACCAGACATCGTAGAAGCGGACCGCTTTGGCTCCGGTGTGGAGCAGCTGACCGGTACCTTACCAGGCACCGGTGACCCAGGCACGGGTTGTGCTGGACTGACGACGCGCACCCCTGGCTTGGTGCGTGGAGCCGGAACGGGCCGGACCGGGCTGACGACTCGCACCCCTGGCTTGGTGCGTGGAGTAGGAACGGGCCGGACCGGGCTGACGATGCGCACCCCTGGCTTGGTGCGTGGAGTAGGAACGGGCCGGACCGGGCTGACGATGCGCACCCCTGGCTTGGTGCGTGGAGTAGGAACGGGCCGGACCGGGCTGACGATGCGCACCCCTGGCTTGGTGCGTGGAGTAGGAACGGGCCGGACCGGGCTGACGATGCGCACCCCTGGCTTGGTGCGTGGAGTAGGAACGGGCCGGACCGGGCTGACGATGCGCACCCCTGGCTTGGTGCGTGGAGTAGGAACGGGCCGGACCGGGCTGACGATGCGCACCCCTGGCTTGGTGCGAGGAGCAGGGACAGACCGGACCGGGCTGGCGACGCACACCGTAGGCTTGGTGCGTGGAGCAGGGACAGGCCGGACCGGGCTGACGATGCGCACCCCTGGCTTGGTGCGAGGAGCAGGGACAGGCCGGACCGGGCTGGCGACGCACACCGTAGGCTTGGTGCGTGGAGCAGGGACAGGCCGGACCGGGCTGGCGACGCACACCGTAGGCTTGGTGCGTGGAGCAGGGACAGGCCGGACCGGGCTGGCGACGCACACCGTAGGCTTGGTGCGTGGAGCAGGGACAGGCCGGACCGGGCTGGCGACGCACACCGTAGGCTTGGTGCGTGGAGCAGGGACAGGCCGGACCGGGCTGTGGAGACGGATAGGAGACCTGGAGTGAAGAGCTGCCACAACCCGTCCTGGCTGAATGCCTACCTTCACACACTCTGTGTGAGGCATCAGCACAGGACGTACAGGGCTGTGTACCCGTACTGGCATAACAGCACGTGACACCGGCGCAGGATATCCGGGACCGAGGAGAGGCACTGGAGGCCACGAGCGCTGAGCCGGCACACTCCGTCCTGGCTGCATGCCCACCTTCGCACAACACGTGCGGGGTGCTCGCACAGGACGTACCGGACTATGCCGGACCACTCGTGGCACAGTGCGCAGCTCCGCATACCGCGGAACCTGCCCAGTCTCATGCTGCCATGCCTGAGTACGGGGAGTTGGCTCTGCTCTCCATCCAGGCTCCGCCAACCTGCCTTCTGGCCCCCAAAACCCGGTGGCCTCCTCTCCTAATCTCCCAATTCGCCCTGTGGCAGCCTCCTGCTGCCCAGTCGCCCATGCCGTGTGCCCCCCCCTAAAAAATTATTGGGGGTGCCTCTCGCCTGTCCGACCACGGCCCGGTTGACGCCGCTTCTCCACTCCTGCCTGGGTCTCCCCCTTCATCGCCTTCCGGTACCGGACGGCCTCCTCCTTCGTAATCTGCCCCCAGCCGAGGAGGACATCCACCAGCGTTACCTCCTGCGTGTGTTCCTGGACACGCTGCTTGGTCCTGGTTTGGTGGGATCTTCTGTCACGATCGTCGTATACAGAGGAGGACCAAGGCGCAGCGTTGCAGGCAAATATACTCTTTATTTAGAGACACGATCAAAAACAACAAAACGATAACGTGACAGTTCACGGTCTAACACAAACAGACTAGAAACAAGATCCCACAACATTTGTGGGCAAATAGCCTCTATAAATATGGCTCCCAATCAGAGACAACCAGCCACAGCTGACACTCGTTGCCTCTGATTGGGAACCACTCTGGCCAACACAGAAATACAACCTATAGAATATCCACACCCTGGCTCAACATATAGAGTCCCAGAGCCAGGGTGTGACACTGTATCAGTGTTCCCTCTGCCCTATTGTCTTTGTGTGTGATTGTTTATTGTGGAGGTTAGTTTAGCTCGGTGGAGCTCTTGTATTTTGTATCGCCTGGATATTCACCCGTGTGCCTTGTTGTTTCCAGTGCACTGTATATTTCCGCACTGGAGTGTTTGACGCATTGCTGCGTACTGCTGTGTCAATGGAATAAACCTGTTATTCTGTGATTTACTCTCCTGCGCCTGACTCCTTCAAATCACATCACCACAGATCCTGACCAAATATAGGCTCAGCCACCACCAATTGGCTATAGAAAAAGGGAGACACAAAAAGACATGGCTACCCAAAGAGGAGTGTCTATGTGGTCACTGCATGACAGGGGAGGTTGAAACAGAGATGCACTTTTTCCTCCACTATGATAAATACTCCCAAATAATTCACAACTTCTGTGCATTTACTAAAGAAATAAAACGTAGAATTATTCAGGGTGAGGGAGAAACCGCAAATATTACTACCAGATATGTACAGTGGCTTGCGAAAGTAATTTTTCCTATTTTGTTGCCTTACAACCTGGAATTAAAATGGATGTTTTGGGGGTTTGTATCATTTCATTTACACAACATACCTACCACTTTGAAGATGCAACATATATTTTCTTGTGAAACAAACAAAACTTGAGCGTGCATACCTATTCACCCCCCCCCCAAAGTCAATACTTTGTAGAGCCACCTTTTGCAGCAATTACAGCTGCAAGTCTCTTGAGGTATGTCTCTATAAGCTTGGCACATCTAGCCACTGGGATTTTTGCCCATTCTTCAAGGCAAAACTGCTCTAGCTCCTTCAAGTTGGATGGGTTCCGCTGGTGTACAGCAATCTTTAAGTCATACCACAGATTCTCAATTGGATTGAGGTCTGGGCTTTGACTAGGCCATTCCAAGACATTTAAATGTTTCCCCTTAAACCACTCAAGTGTTGCTTTAGCAGTATGCTTAGGGTCATTGTCCTGCTGGAAGGTGAACCTCCGTCCCAGTCTCAAATCTCTGGAAGACTGACAGGTTTCCCTCAAGAATTTCCCTGTATTTAGCGCCATCCATAATTTCTTCAATTCTGACCAGTTTCCCAGTCCCTGCCGATGAAAAACATCCCCACAGCATGCTGCAGTCACCACCATGTTCTCGGGTGATGAGAGGTGTTGGGTTTGCGCCAGACATAGCGTTTTCCTTGATGGCCAAAAAGCTTAATTTTAGTCTCATCTGACCAGAGGACCTTCTTCCATATGTTTGGGGAGTCTCCCACATGACTTTTGATGAAGACCAAATGTGTTTGCTTATTTTTTTATTCAAGCAATGGCTTTTTTCTGGCCCCTTTTCCGTAAAGCCCAGCTCTGTGGAGTGTACGGCTTAAAGTGGTCCTATGGACAGATACTCCAATCTCAGCTGTGGAGCTTTGCAGCTCCTTCAGGGTTATCTTTGGTCTCTTTGTTGCCTCTCTGATTAATGCCCTCCTTGCCTGGTTCGTGAGTTTTGGTGAGCGGTCCTCTCTTGGCAGGTTTGTTGTGGTGCCATATTCTTTAAATTTTTTAGTTTCGGATATTTTTTTATAACCCAACCCTGATCTGTACTTCTCCACAACTTTGTCCCTAACCTGTTTGGAGAGCTCCTTGGTCTTCATGGTGCTGCTTGTTTGGAGGTGCCCCTTGCTTAGTGATGTTGCAGACTCTGGGGCCTTTCAGAACAGGTGTATATATATACTGAGATCAGATGGATTAGCAGTGTGTATCAGTCAAATCAATAAATTGAAGAGATACTGTACATAAAGTGCTTTAATTTCGAAACGGTAAAACAGATATGTATGATAACACCCTCAAATAAAAGCTGACATTCTGTACTGCCGCCTCATATAAAACATTATATCTCAAATCTAAAATCCTAGCTTCACTGTCCAAATACACATGGAGGGGAGTGTACAAAAAGTAAATTAACATCAAAGTGTTTCCCACCTGACCAGGCTGGGTGTGACCGTGATGAAGGTGTCAGCCGTAGATGAGCGTTCTCCACTCTGGACCGTGAGCGTGAACCTGAACTGGTCAAAGTCCTGTTTCAGGAACCCCACTGGAAACACGATCACAGAGAAGGAGGTGGGCACATATTCGTCGAAACAGGAGCTGTCGATGGCACTGATTGGCTTACAGGTCCAGCTATAACTGTAAGGGGGAGGGATTTAGTAACAGTAGAAAGGGTAAATGCCATTAAATGGCCAATCCCAAAACAACCTCTTACAGCAGTAGGGCTGGCCAACTTTTCTCCTGTAGAACTGGTGTGTGTGCAGGCTTTTGCTCCAGCCCTGCTCTAACACATCTAATTCTACTGACAGACTGACAGCCAGTGTTACTGTGTAGCTACCTGAGGTGGTTCATGGGGTAGTCGGGGTCGTAGGAGAGTTGTCCGTTGAGGGAGATAATGCTGCTGTTTCGGCTGCTGAGGAACATGTTGGTGCCTCCATGGATGAAGGAGACCAGAGGACTAGGCACCACCTCCACACACACACTGTAGTTACTGTACACCACACTGCCCACGATCTGGACCTACACACAACCACAGGACAACGTTATGATAACTTCATTATAAAAACGATACTATTTTACCAGGTTTTCAATGAAAAGGGATAGCAACCTACATATTGACAACATATAGTATTACAGAATGCGTGTATTCTGTTTTGATTTCACTCACCCTGGCTATAGCGGTGTAGATACCATAGTGTAGGAAGTGGCTGGGTAGGGTGATGCTCTGTCTGTCTGTGTGAACAGGAGGTAGAGGTACAGGCAGGCCTGTAGAGGTATACAGAGACCAGCTGTACTCCAGACCCTGGGACACATCACACTGGACCTCTGCCTCATATGTCACCCCCAGACCCACTGGCTCATACCGCCGTACCTGGAGAGGAGAGGAGAGGAGAGTGAATTTGGGGGCAGTTTGGACATCGCCCTGTGTCTGTCAGTCCAAACCATTATGCCAACAGGTCCAAACCTGCAGTCTCTCAGTAACACTCTTACCTGTATCTTGAGCGGTCCCATGTTTTTAACAGCTGGAGGCTTACAGGGGCGGTCGACCACAAACATCTGTGCGGTCAGGGAGGCAGAGCTGACCAGGTTAGACACGGTCACCTCAACCGTGAACTCTCCTGTCCTGCATGGGGAACAATCACACACTATGCCATGTTATGTCACCATCTGTCACATTCACCAAGACTGCAATCAGTTCACAATCAAGTGCAGGGGCAACACCTTCGATTGGATAGGACAGTTACAGATTGCACCTTTAATAAAAGTTTTTAGAAGGTTGCGTCTGACCTGTGGAACACATGCTGTTCTGTGTTCCCTCCCGTCCTGGAGGTTCCATCTCCAAAGCTCCAGGAGTAGGAGAGGTTGGTTCCAGAGTTGACCCTACAGGTGAAGCTGGCGGTGTGGTTCAGAACCACAGAGGGCTGGAGGAGCAATCTGTTAGGACACACAGCTCTCTGGACCAGGACAGGATGGACCGCAGAGGTGAAGGAGCTCAGCCCGTTGGAGGCTACCACCACCACACTGTACCTGGGAGGACAGGACGGTGGAGTAGACAAGATTAGTAAATCTGACAATTCTAAGGGAGTATTCTGGAAATATCAAATGTGTGTGACCATGGATATGCCTACTGATTATGACTAATCATTGATTAATTGTGTTCATCAAAGAGATGAGTGAGAACCTGTCAGGTGTGTGGTATGTCTTGTTGAAGGAGCGTGACGTGGTCCAGAGTGGCCGGGAATCTCCAAAGTGCCAGAGGAATTCCAGAGGGTCCGGTTCTTCTGTCTGGGCCCGGAATGTTATATCAATGTTTGTGGCATACGCCTGCTTCTCTGTGTGGATACTCACAGCTGGGAAAGACAAACAACGTACAGGAAATAAATATTACATGATTTCAGAACTTACAGTACCTGTTTCTGACATAGATAGGGCGTCATATGTCATACATACATCGCATCCGGTGCAGCACAGAGATGGAGACACAGCGGCTTACACTCCCCACTTTGTTCTCAGCCAACACACACACCCCAAACAAACCCTCAGACAGGAACACATGGGACACTACAGCACCTGGAGACACACACACACACACAGATAAAGCACACAGAATTAGATTCACAAAAAATGCTATATATTCAAAACTGATTTGAAACAAATTTGGAAATTGATGAATTGTGATGGTATTTAGTATATTCCATAATCCATTTTGTCTAGTCAGTAAGTATGAGAACCTGTTATCAGATCCAGTCCTGGTTTATACCTGCATTGACGTAGGTGGTCTGGTCTCCCATACTCCAGGTGTAGGAGACGTTAGTCCCCTGTTCTAACGGAGCCTCAAAGAGAACCACCTGGTTCTTATAGACCACACTAGAGTTAGCAGAGAGTTCTAGACCCGCTGGAACCTTCTCTACATAGAACACATGTTCCACAGCCGTACTTCTGTAGAACTCATTGTAGGCCCACACCCTGATCTGGAACACTCCCTCTGGGGATGCAATAAAGATTCAACAGTTTGACAAATATCAACTATTACAGTATGTCCAAAATGTCTTCATGCAGAATTTCAGGAGAATGTAAGGTATTGTTTACCTTTAGTGAACTGGTGATAGGTGGATGCAGTCTTTCCCAGCGAATGAGAGACACCGTTCACATATGAAGTTGGCGACCCGTCTCCGAAGTCAAAAACAAAATGGACGCTGTGGGAGAAGGAGTGTCCTCTGAACAGGAGGAAGGGCGTGGCGTAGGTCCCAACAGCCTGCAGGTGGAGCGCTGCCCGATCCGACCCAAATGGGTACTGGACTTGAACGTGACCCACGGGGCCGTGAACCCTGACCTCTAGGTGTCGGCTGACTGAGGTGTCGCCCTGGGGACGGTAGGTTGTCACGGTAATGTTATACATTCCTGGAACAACTGCCTGGAGATTAAGGGTGCTCACACTGGTGTTCCTGGGACAGAGGGCGAGATGGAGAGAGGGATGAATAGATTGAGGGAGAGGGGTGGAGCGAGAGAGACAGGAAGACAGACAGAAAAGGGAAAACATAAAACCAAAGAAGAAAGAGTAGGGAGAAAAGAAGGTTAAAAAAAATGACTTTCTGTGACAGTGAATACTGAATCTTCAGGGGATGGACTTACCTGTCTGTGTGACTGTGAGTGGTGAGTTCTGGGAGAGACACTTGCCACTCAAACACCAAGGCCCCGCCTCTGACCACTATCGCTGTTGCTTTGATGAAGTCAGCTAATTGGATCACGGCAGGTGTGGCCAACACCAAGAGGACGTCACCAATTGGCTCCTCCGTGGTTACCTTGGGTGCTAATGTCAAAGCTGCTGATTTTGAGGAAGTAAAAGTTAGCTAGAGGGTAGTTACTAGATGACCATGTTAGAGAGGACAGGGTAGTTACTAGATGGTCATGTTAGAGAGGACAGGAAAGTTACTATATGGCCATTTTAGAGAGGACAGGGTAGTTACTAGATGGCCATGTTAGAGAGGACAGGGTAGTTACTAGATGGCCATGTTAGAGAGGACAGGGTAGTTACTAGATGGCCATGTTAGAGAGGACAGGGTAGTTACTATATGGCCATGTTAGAGAGGACAGGGTAGTTACTAGATGGCCATGTTAGAGAGGACAGGGTAGTTACTAGATGGCCATGTTAGAGAGGACAGGGTAGTTACTAGATGGCCATGTTAGAGAGGACAGGGTAGTTACTAGATGGCCATGTTAGAGAGGACAGGGTAGTAAAAAACCCTCACTTCTGTCCCTTCTAGTTTCTCCAGGTAGTGAGGAGGAGTGAGGATCAGATTATCAGACTGTGCTTGAGGGGAATTCCACTAAAGCCTAATACAATTCTGATGTTGAAATACAGGTTTAGTTGGACAGCCAATCAAGAATGCAGGAATCACTGGAAGAGGAAAGCCAGGTAATTAACATTCTAGTGTTACTCTGCCCCAGTCTTGGCGGTTGGCAGTGTCCTTCTGTTCAGGCACACAGTATGCCATCTTAAAACTGTTGAAAAGCTTAAAACATTCACACAAACATAGACATGTTAGGGTGAATCAGAGAAAAGTACTTGAGAATGACATTATTCCTTACCATTGACCTTGGTGCTGAGGGCTAGGCTCGGCCCAGTGACCGGTGGTAGAGTTATATCCATGGTGACGGTGTGTGACCACTTTCTGACCAACTGAACACACACGTTCACAGTCCTGTTCTCAGAGGAGACCAGGTTCTCAGCTCTGACCTCAACCTCAGCGGTCCCAGTACGGTCAAACAACAAACCCACGGTCACCTCCTCCCCTGCTGTGTAGCTGTGGTTCTGGTACAGCACAGATGTGTTTGCAAACACCACCACAGACATGTTCGACCCTGTTGTGATGGTGAACAACGCTGCAGTTGGACAATCGACCGTGACCACGCTCGGAATGTTCAACAAAAAATCTCCGACTGGATCTTGGACCAGGAAGTGTGTGTGGAAGCCAGCCCAGCTGATTGGGTTGAAGGCTTTGACCATGACCAGATAGCTCCCTGCGATCGGGAAAGTCATGGTCATGGTCCAGGCCTCCGTGATCCTGTTGAACACAGTGGTGTTGCCTCTAGCAACTGTCCAAAGCACCTTAGAACCCATGTGGTCAGCCCGGCTGGTGACCGTGAGGTTGAGTTCTGACTGTGACTGAACCACAGCGCTCCACGGTCCAGCCGGCCAGAGGGTGCGTATGCGGTCGAACATCACCAGGGGGAAAGGGAGACAGGCGGAGAGTAGCGGCACAGCAGGGTCAGAGAGGGAGAAGACTGTGGCTGAGAGGGTATACTGTCCCACGGTGGAAGGGAGGGGGTAGTGCAGGCGGAACTGGAGGTGGCAGCTGGTCTGACCGTAGGAGGAGAGGAGGTGCAGGGGACTGGAGGGCTGGGTGTAGGAGGACAGGGAGAGGGTGTGGGTGAATTGGAGGGACAGGGTGTGATTGTCATTCCCATGACCATGGCTTTGGTTGTGGTTGAGTTCAAGCGCTAGGGTGAAGTTGTAGAAGTGGTCAAGTTCATGATTGTAGGTTTGGTTTTGATTGATGTTGTGATCTTCTGTTTGGTCATGGTTTTGATTGTTTTCATGGTCAGCATCGTCATGACTGAAGGTTTGGTTGAGGTTGTGGACATGGTCTTGGTTGACGCTGTGTTTTCTCTGGTAGGTCAGTGTGAGGTTGAGCAGTAGGCTCTGTCTCTGTGTGGTGTAGAGCTGCAGGTCCACAGAGATGTTCTGACCAGCAGCCAGATGGTACCCAGACCGACTTTCCAGGGTCAAATCACGCACAACACGCCTCACCACCGCCTGTACACAGAGAAAGAGCACCCCTATTACAAGTGGAGTATGAAGAAATCAGGTAGAGCTATCAAACAGAATGTGTTACTCAATCCACCTGTAAAACGTTAACAGACTGTTTATAATGTAGTGCTTGACTGAAAGTAACATAGTGGCAGAGTACTCACAATATGGATGGTTTGCTCGGTCCAGCCATAGATATTGGAAGCATTGACCTTGACAGTGTGAATCCCCTCAGTTTTAAACAGTTGGTTCTGAAAATATGGAATAGTGTCCAACTGTCATGATATCATAACAGTGAATGAAAAGTTTTGATTTGACCCCTAGAAAAGCCCAAGTCAGATGTGGTCTAAAGCTCTCACCACAGTGCTGCTCAGACAGTCAGAATCAGGAAGGCAGTCTATCTTTACATCCCTCCTCTTCCCTTCCTCTTCCTCATCCTCCTCTTCCTTTTCATCATCACTGAATCTCCAGTGGAACTGCACCCTGATTCCAGCTCCTACATATGCCTGGAGGGTGAGGGTATCACCCAGGTAGGCCTTCTCCAGAGCCTGGGATAGGGTGTCTTGGGCTGGGTAGGGCAGGCAGGAGGGGGTACCCCCTCGCCCCTGGACCAGGCTGACCTCCAACCCCTCTGGAGAGGGACGCAAGACGGAGAGATGGAGGGAGGAGAAGAGCTGGGAGAGGAGGTTGGAGACTGAGATCTCTAGAGTGAGAGGGAGAGAGAGAGAGACAGGGAGAAGGAGAGAGATACAGGGAGAGGGGAGAATGTGAGATATAACATTTCTTATTCCCATTAATAAAAAATAAAACATTATTTGTTTTTGACATACTAATTTGGTATGTTCCAGGGTTTTCCAGCATCCAATCAGAGGAGAAGGTGAAGAAGCCATCGTCCTGGACGATGACGCTGTGTGAACTTTGACCTTTGTGGCTCCTCCCACTGAATTGAACGTCCACAGACGATAGGTTCTCTCCTCCCAGGCCTTGTATCCCTGACAACCACACAACAGTCCAATCACAACCAACAAACAACACATCAACTAATCAGTCAATTATGAGGTTATTCATAGGTAATTACGATTTTACACTGTAACTTCTATAAAACCAGGTAAATAGCGGATGGATAAAAGTTTAACTAACCTGTTGGCTGAGTGGGAGGAGCCGCCAGGTACCCATAAACCTCCAGGAGGAAAGGCATCCCAGCATGCACTGTGTCAGTCAGCACGGCCAGGCTGACATTCCGGATGTAAGGCCCCAGTGTTCTGTACACAGCCAAGATGTCCTTCCCATCTCCACATGGCAGACAGACAGAGTCACAACACCTGCAGACAGATACAGTATACATACAGCAGGTATGAGAGATGTTTGAATTAACATACAGTACCCATCGGTCAAGTCAATAGTTTTATATGTAAAAATAGGAGACAATTAATCTAAACTTCTACTGTGTATATTCAGGTTTCAAGTTTAATTTACATCATGTAATATAAATCTTACTCACTAGGGCTCTCGCAATAAAAACTGCATAAAATATATATATCTCACCACCCTGTAGTGTTGTTTTGTGTGTCTGTGTCTGACTCCCCTTTAGTAGAGCTGTCTGGACACTGTCTGGACACCAGCCCCTCCATCCCATAATGACCACAGTAACACGTCTCCCCTGACAACGCTGCCACATCATACCTGCAACATACAGGAAAAATCTAATACAGTTGAAGTCAGAAGTTTACATACACCTTAGCCAAATACATTTAAACTCCGTTTTTCACAATTCCTGACAATTAATCCTAGTAAAAATTAACTGTCTTAGGTCAGTTAGGATCACCACTTTATTTTAAGTATGTGAAATGTCAGAATAATAGTAGAGAGAATGATTTATTTAAGCTTTTCTTTCTTTCATCACATCCCCGGTGGGTCAGAAGTTTACATACACTCAATTAGTATTTGGTAGCATTGCCTTTAAATTGTTTAACTTGGGTCAAACATTTCGGGAAGCCTTCCACAAGCTTCCCACAATAAGTTGGGTGAATTTTGGCCCATTCCTCCTGACAGAGCTGGTGTAACTGAGTCAGGTTTGTAGGCCTCCTTGCTCGCACACGCTTTTTCAGTTCTGCCCACAAATTTTCTATAGGATTGAGGTCAGGGCTTTGTGATGGCCACTCCAATACCTTGACTTTGTTGTCCTTAAGCCATTTTGCCACAACTTTGGAAGTATGCTTGAGGTCATTGTCCATTTGGAAGACCCATTTGCGACCAAGCTTTAACTTCCTGACTGATGTCTTGAGATGTTGCTTCAATATATCCACATCATTGTCCTTCCTCTTGATGCCATCTATTTTGTGAAGTGCACCAGTCCCTTCTGCAGCAAAGCACCCCCACAGCATGATGTTGCCACCCCCGTGCTTCACGGTTGGGATGGTGTTCTTCGGCTTGCAAGCAACTCCCTTTTACCTCCAAACATAACAATGGTCATTATGGCCAAACAGTTCTATTTTTGTTTCATCAGACCAGAGGACATTTCTCCAAAAAGTACGATCTTTGTCCCCATGTGCAGTTGCAAACCGTAGTCTGGCTTTTTATGGCAGTTTTGGAGCAGTGGCTTCTTCCTTGCTGAGCGGCCTTTCAGGTTATGTTGATATACAGTGAGGGAAAAAAGTATTTGATCCCCTGCTGATTTTGTACGTTTGCCCACTGACAAAGACATGATCAGTCTATAATTTTAATGGCAGGTTTATTTGAACAGTGAGAGACAGAATAACAACAACAAAAATCCAGAAAAACGCATGTCAATTTTTTTTAAATTGATTTGCATTTTAATGAGGGAAATAAGTATTTGACCCCTGTCATGAGAATTTCTATCTCTAATTCAACCTAAGCTTGAACCATTACCAGGGGTTGTAAGGCTCTGGTTATAATCATAAATGATTCAAGGTCCACAACCAGCAAGAATTATCTATTTTTAATCATGGAGAGCTCTGCTGCCAAAAAACATACATACAGCTTTATACCCCTTGACACACAAAGGCACTTTGCTCCGCCCACCTTTAGGAGGCTTTTTTAAACAGTTTCCTCAGTCTCCTTCACCCTGGAATGTTTAGTCCCGCCCCCCTCTGTTAGTGGGTTGACACTACATTATAACTCTAACACCGTTTACACATTTATACTGTATTTGGGGTGAAATCCTTTAGTCATTATTCTTAAAATACAAATTAATCTATCAACCCCTCTGCAAAACATGACTTAGTACTTGGTGGCAAAACCCTTGTTGGCAATCACAGAGGTCAGACGTTTCTTGTAGTTGGCCACCAGGTTTGCACACATCTCAGGAGGGATTTTGTTCCACTCCTCTTTGCAGATCTTCTCCAAGTCATTAAGGTTTCGAGGCTGACGTTAGGCAACTCGAACCTTCAGCTCCCTCCACAGATTTTCTATGGGATTAAGGTCTAGAGACTGGCTAGGCCACTCCAGGACCTTAATGTGCTTCTTCTTGAGCCACACCTTTGTTGCCTTGGCCGTGTGTTTTGGGTCATTGTCATGCTAGAATACCCATCCACGACCCATTTTCAATGCCCTGGCTGAGGGAAGGAGGTTCTCACCCAAGATTTGACGGTACATGGCCCCGTCCATCGTCCCTTTGATGCGGTGAAGTTGTCCTGTCCCCTTAGCAGAAAAACACCCCCAAAGCATAATGTTTCCACCTCCATGTTTGATGGTGGGGATGGTGTTCTTGGGGTCATAGGCAGCATTCCTCCTCCTCCAAACACGGCGAGTTGAGTTGATGCCAAAGAGCTCGATTTTGGTCTCATCTGACCACAACACTTTCACCCAGTTCTCCTCTGAATCATTCAGATGTTCAATGGCAAACTTCAGACGGGCCTGTATATGTGCTTTCTTGAGCAGGGGGACCTTGCGGGCGCTGCAGGATTTCAGTCCTTCACGGCGTAGTGTGTTACCAATTGTTTTCTTGGTGACTATGGTCCCAGCTGCCTTGAGATCATTGACAAGATCCTCCTGTGTAGTTCTGGGCTGATTACTCACCGTTCTCATGATCATTGCAACTCCACGAGGTGAGATCTTGCATTGAGCCCCAGGCCGAGGGAGATTGACAGTTATTTTGTGTTTCTTCCATTTGCGAATAATCGCACCAACTGTTGTCACCTTCTCACCAAGCTGCTTGGCGATGGTCTTGTAGCCCATTCTAGCCTTGTGTAGGTCTACAATCTTGTCCCTGACATCCTTGGAGAGCTCTTTGGTCTTGGCCATGGTGGAGAGTTTGGAATCTGATTGATTGATTGCTTCTGTGGACAGGTGTCTTTTATACAGGTAACAAACTGAGATTAGGAGCACTCCCTTTAAGAGTGTGCTCCTAATCTCAGCTCGTTACCTGTATAAAAGACACCTGGGAGCCAGAAATCTTTCTGATTGAGAGGGGGTCAAATACTTATTTCCCTCATTAAAATGCAAATCAATTTATAACATTTTTGACATGCTTTTTTCTGGATTTTTTTGTTGTTATTCTATCTCTCACTGTTCAAATAAACCTACCATTAAAATTATAGACTGATCATTTCTTTTTCAGTGGGCAAACGTACAAAATCAGCAGGGGATCAAATACTTTTTTTCCCTCACTGTAGGACTTGTTTTACTGTGGATATAGATACTTTTGTACCTGTTTCCTCCAGCATCTTCACAAGGTCCTTTGCTGTTGTTCTGGGATTGATTTGCACTTTTCGCACCAAAGTACGTTCATCTCTAGGAGACAGAACGCGTCTTCTTCCTGAGTGGTATGACGGCTGCGTGGTCCCATGGTGGTTATACTTGCGTACTATTGTTTGTACAGATGAACATGGTACCTTCAGGCGTTTGGAAATTGCTCCCAAGGATGAACCAGACTTGTGGAGGTCTACAATTTTTTCCTGAGGTCTTGGCTGATTTCTTTTGATTTTCCCATGATGTCAAGCAAAGAGGCACTGAGTTTGAAGGTAGGCCTTGAAATACATCCACAGGTACACCTCCAATTGACTCAAATGATGTCAATTAGCCTATCAGAAGCTTCTAAAGCCATGACATTATTTTCTGGAATTTTCCAAGCTGATTAATCGCAGTCAACTTAGTGTATGTAAACTTCTGACCCACTGGAATTGTGATACAGTGAATTATAAGTGAAATAATCTGTCTGTAAACAATTGTTGGAAAAATTACTTGTGTCATGCACAAAGTAGATGTACTAACTGACTTGCCAAAACTATAGTTTGTTAACAAGAAATGTGTGGAGTGGTTGAAAAACAAGTTTTAATGACTCCAACCTAAGTGTATGTAAACTTCCGACTTCAACTGTAATTTTTATTACAGGTTTAGTTGTCTGATTACTTTTAAATCTCTCTACCCCCTTCTCTCTCTCTCTCTCGCTCTCTTTCTCTCCCTCTCTCTCCCTCCCCCTCTTTCTCTCTCTCTCTCTCTCTGTCTGTCTCTCTCTCTCTCTACCTGAAGAAAGTCTGTCTGTGGTTTAGGAATGTGTAGACATGTTGCCTTACAGAGTCTTTGTCTTCCCTTCATACAGGACAACATGCCTGCTTACTGAAAATGTAACTCAAAAACATCTTACACAGCATTGGTAGAAAGGGGCTGTTTCTATGTATCCACATTAAGGATGCATGTCAAGTGGCAACACAAGAGGCTACTGTGACTGAAAGTCAAACCGTCTTTTAATTTTTCTATGTTTCTATCAAACATTATACAGTTTGTGAATCCAAATAAAATAAAAATCTGTTTTCTTTTCTGTGGTGATATAAAAGTACAGGAACTTGATTCCCTCTCTTACCCGCCATCCAGACAGCCCTGTAAGCAGGTGATGGGGTGGAGGCCTCGACAATCCGGGCCTTTAGAAAGACCTCTGGCAGGTCCAGCAAAACTGTGGTTATAACACCCCACAAACCACTGCAACACTGTGTTACAGAATAACAGACAATATACAAAAGGTAAGATTATTTGTTTGATCAAATTGGTTTATTTTAATTTAAGCAGTTGTGTAGGCTAGTCAATTATATTAAAATGACTTACATAAATGAATGCAATTTAAAACACTTAGGCCTGTAACAACTACACAAATGGTAATTCGTTGACAAAAATAGTTTTGTAA
This sequence comes from Coregonus lavaretus, assembly GCF_964263955.1. Lineage (NCBI taxonomy): Eukaryota > Metazoa > Chordata > Actinopteri > Salmoniformes > Salmonidae > Coregonus > Coregonus lavaretus. The sequence continues at coordinate 12,997,706 of NC_140021.1, read as the reverse complement.
AACACCAGGCGTTTTAGTGAAAAATAATATACGTGAATGAATGACTTTTTTCCCGTGCAGTGACCTGTCGTTTGGATTAATTATATAGACAACAGTTGGCCTGTTTTTATTGTTTTAGGCCTAATTGTAAAAGCGTTTAAAAATGCCTACCTTTTCCTGAAATGGTTTCGATAGCTCCGTTGACAACAACAGCGTAAATGCAAACGATAAACGTTTGTGTGCATAAGAAATGCATTTTCAATTTGTCTGCTTTCATTAGTGGATATGCGTCAAATCGGGCAGCCAGGCAGCAGTACAAGAGATGCGGCGAGATGGAGATGGAGGACTGAAGAGTCTGTAGCTAAAGTAAAAGGTGGGCGTGTTTTCACACTAATAAGAGATAAGAACAGATAACAGCTGCAACCCTGAACCCACTGTATGCGGTGTGAGAAACAGAATACACACTGATGTAAGAAAATGAATGAAAGACTGAAACAAAGCGATTTCACTAAGGAAGAGAGAAAGCATCCCTTTGAAAGATCATTTACAATTCTCTTTAACCGGGAGCAGATTGCAGAGCATGTACACGTGCACACACGCACACACACACACGCACACGCACAAACACTTTTATAATTAGCATACCTGCAACTGTCAGTCAACCTTCACACAAGCATCTATAGACATAATTAAACTACATTGCCCTGCAGACATTGCAAGTCAATACCTGCCACTACAAAGCCTTAAAGACAGGCCTTTGTGTGCATGCCACACCTGGTCAGCAGGGTTGTTAGTGTCATATGTGTTCTCTGTCAAAAATAGGTCCCTTCATGCACCATGCAAAACACTGTAATAGGATTGTAAAAGCCAGTAGTAGTCCTCATGTACTCTAGCCATGTTGTATAATTGACTGTGCTTGTTGAGTTACAGTACATTTACAGTAACATGGTGCATCCTTATGCACAGGCCAGAATCCAATGTATTGCCTTCAGAAAGTATTCACACCCCTTGACCTTTTCCGTATTTTGTTGTGTTACAAAGTGGGATCAACATTTATTTAATTGTCACTTTTGGTCAACGATCTACACAAATACTCAGTAAAATGTATGAAAAATAAAATATTAGATAAGTATTCACCCTTCTGAGACAATATATGTTAGAAACACCTTTGGCAGCATTACAGCTGTGAGTCTTTTTGAGTAAGTCTCTAAGAGCTTTGCACACCTGGATTGGACAATTTTTGCCCACTATTCTTTTTTTAAATTCTTCAAGCTGTATCAATTTGATTGTTGTTCATTGCTAGAAATACATTTTCAAGTCTTGCCTGTAACTAGGCCACTCAGGAACATTCAGTGTCGTCTTGGTAAGCAACTCCAGTGTAGATTTGGCCTTGTGTTTTAGGTTATTGTCCTGCTGAAAGGTGAATTCGTCTCCCAGGGTCTGTTGGAAAGAAGACTGAATCAGATTTTCCTCAAGGATTTTGCTTAGCTGCATTCCGTTTTTTTCATCCTAAAAAACGTCCTAGTCCTTGTCGATGACAAGGATACCCATAACATGATGCAGCCACCACTGTGCTTGAAAATATGAAGAGTGGTACTCAGTGATGTGTTACATTGGATTTGCCCCAAACATAACGCTTTGTATTCAGGACAAAAAGTTAATTTCTTTGCCACATTGTTTAGCAGTATCACTTAAGTGCAAACAGGATGCATGTTTTGGAATATTTATTTTCTGTACAGGCTTCCTTCTTTTCACTCTGTCATTTAGGTTAGTATTGTGGAGTAACTACAATGTTGTTGATCCATCCTCAGTTTTCTCATATCACAACCATTAAACTCTGTAACTGTTTTAAAATGACAATTGGCCTCATGGTGAAATCCCTGAGCAGTTTCCTTCCTCTAAGGCAACTGAGTTAGGAAAGTTAGGAATCTTTGTAGTGACTGGGTGTATTGATACACCATCCAAAGCCGAATTAATAATTTCATAATGCTGAAAGGGATATTCAGCGTCTGCTATAATTTTTTTATATAATTTTGGACATATCTACCAATCGGTGCCCTTCTTTGCTAGGCATTGAAAAACCTCCCTGGTATTTTTGGTTGAATCTGTGCTTGAATCTGTGCTCGATTAAGGGATCTCACAGATAATTGTATGTGTGAGGTACAGAGATGAGGTAGTCATTCAAAAAGAATGTTAACCAATGCAAATTATTATGTGACTTGTTAAGCACATTTTTACTCCTGAACTTATTTAGACTTGCCATAGCGAAGAGGGTTGAATACTTATTGACTCAAGACATTTCAGCTTTTCATTTTTATTAATTTCGAAAATGTTATACAGTAAAAATTCCACTTTGACATGATGGGGTATTGTGTGTAGATCAGTGACACAAAATCTCAATTTAATCATTTTAAATTCAAGCTGCAACACAACAAAATGTGGAAAAAGTAGAAAGGTGTGAATATTTTCTGAAAGTACTGTACAGCCTTCAGCATATCTTCTTGCAGCCTTTAACCCTGGTGAGGCTAATAGGCCTGAATAATATAGGCCTACTGCTCATGAGTTTTTATGATTTTGTGAAGAATAATGACAAAGTGAGGGTGATTATCACACACACTGTGGGGATTCACACCTGCCCAGGTGCTGTGTGTGTGTGTGTGTGTGTGTGTGTGTGTGTGTGTGTGTGTGTGTGTGTGTGTGTGTGTGTGTGTGTGTGTGTGTGTGTGTGTGTGTGTGTGTGTGTGTGTGTGTGTGTGTGTGTGTGTGTGTGTGTGTGTGTGTGTGTGTGTGTGTGTGTGGGTAATTAAAAGTGCTTCACGTGTGAATATTAAATCCTTCTTTGTTTTTCTCAAACGTTAAGATGACTGGAAATTAATAGATTACCCAATAAAATGAATATATTACTCACACGCCCTATCGAATGTTTGAAGAAATGTATAAACAAATTGTCCTTCCATGTGGATAAAGGTTCCAACCCCCCTTGAAAATCGTAAAACGAAAACATGTCTTAAATAAGGAGTCACTCTAGCGACTACTTGTGGCAGGCCGGGCGCCTGCAGGCTGACTGCGGTCGTCAGTTGAACGGTGTTTTCTCCAACACATTGGTGCAGCTGGCTTCCGGGTTAAGCGGGCGGGTGTTAAGAAGGGCTGTTTGGCGGGTCATGTTTCGGAAGATGCATGACTCGACCTTCTCCTCTCCCGAGCCCGTTGGGGAGTTGCAGCGATGAGACAAGATCGCAATTGGGGAGAAAAGGGAGGTAAAAAAAAGAAATAAAAAAGATTTGTAGTTTAAATGATTTATCCAGAGTTTGTGAGGGCCTTGGTTATGTTCGCTTAACTTTTTTCTCGTCCATTTATGGGCCTTAAAAATGCAACCATTATGTTAATAAAAATATGCCTATTTATCAAAAACAAAACTCCTATCACCAATATAGATTCTGACCAATTAGCCGGTATAAGTAGTCTATTATTAATTAATTAAATTATTTAGTGAGAAAAAAAGCAATAACACATTTCAATGTACATTTCAACATAGTTTATTCATTCTGACTTGTGCTCCAGAGAGCTCGCATTGAGTTTTCTCCTCTCTCTTGTCTGAGAGGCATACTGCAGTGAACCTGCATTATTATATTATTATATATTATATATTATATTATTATTATATTATATTATATTATAACCTTGGATTCTAAACCATTGATTATACGCAGTGGCGATTTTAGCATGTAAATCTTGGTGGGGCAAAAAAAAAAAAAAAAGGGATGCATGCCAGCAAAGCCACTACACAACACAACACTAAACAATACAATAATTGCACTATAACAGTGACAAACGGTGCCCACATAAAGCTGTCCCAACAGCAAAGTCCCAACATCTTACCACTGCTACACCTGGCTATCAGCGGAGCCTTGTCTGGCAGCGAAACAGTTAATTCAGCCTCATTTACTGCCTTTAAAAAAAACATAGCTGTTATGGCTGACTTGCTTAAACAAATGTGGTTTCTAATGACAATTGAGATGTACAAACTATGGCATAAGGGGACGACAAGTGGATAAGAGGCAATCCGTTATTTAGATTAAGACATTAATGAGCGAGCTAGAACGGACATAGTCAATATAACTATTTGTTTAGCACTTTTGAAATGTACAGCGACAGAATTCAGAACATGGGCCGTTCTTACAGTGTTCTCCCTGTATACCAAGTCAGAACCGTAAGATAAATAAAGGGGGCATATAAGCAGACAATGAAAGCTCTTACAATATTCAATGATTACATTTCTCTAAAACAGGTTATAGGCTACATGTGCACCACCAAGTCAGAGCAGTAGGCGACATTAAGAGGGGTAAATAGACCAAATTATTAGGGTGAGGCACATGGGCTACTAACAGCTTACTACACAACATACACTTAGTATTACTTTCTTAGCTACAGTATACATATCTCCCTGGTATATTACATCATTTATGCAGCAGCATACAATACATTTTTGGACTCACCTTGTTGTGCTGTGCTCACTTGAACAGGAAGGTGGCGCGACGTTCCTTCGTGGGCAAAGCTTGTCATCAAAGAAAGAGAAAGAGGCCGGATTTACAATTCCGAGTTGGATGACCATTCAAAAGTATTTTCCCAGTCGGAGCTCGTTTATTCCCGACTTCCCAGTTGTCTTGAACTCACTGAAGTCAAGTTTTCGCAGTTCCGAGTTGACAGTTGTTTTGAGTGATGCACAAATCATGCTTCATTGACAGAATGGCCAATGTTGAATGTTTATCATTTTATACTTGGAAAAGAGCCCCTTAATCCCAGATTTGGGACCACACAGCCACTGCTAGCTAAGATTTTGAAAGTATGATGTTGACATGATCAGTCCAATCAAAGCTACTGTACATATAACGTGATTTGACGTCATTTAGCTGTGGCCAATGACCTTGAGCCTTCTTGGATGGGCACTTCTAATGTAACTCTATGGCAGCACCCAATGGGCTTGAATTTTCTAGCTCTACCCTTAGACTTGGCGGTGACGTAGTGTCCCCTTGAGTGACAGAACACTGAGCCAATCACGGCGCAATGCACCATATTTTCTGATGGCTTGCCCCACCACCACAGAAAGCACTGAGTTAGGCTGAAACACCTGCATTTTGGAGCTGCCTTACTCAAGAAAGCAAAAAAGAGACCATGTTTGTATGCGGCTTTATTAACTCAGATATATATACTTTTTTACATTGTTTGCAAACTGATATGTGACACATATTAATGCCAAAATGATATGCAAAACAGGCACGCTAAAAATGTGGGGCTCAAAACAGGTGGGGTTCTGTCCCCCCCCCCCCTGCCCTGAATGACAGGTCGCCACTGATTATACGGCCTTGTTGCTCAACAGGCCATTTAATTTCTGCACTTTTGTCCAAATGTACATCTCACCCAACCCAGATGCAACTCTCTTCATTATATTCTATACCCAAGTTAAAAAAAGAAATAAAAAATATTCTGGTGGTCCTGTCCAGTCCTATAATAAGGCTCCTCGCCCTTATGCATCAATAGCAGAATAATCATTCTGCACAGCCAATAGTGGTTAGAAACACTCACACATACACCAACCATATTTTTACCGCCTGTGCAGTCTGGAGTTAACCCATGTCATGGACAGTAAACAAAGAGGGTGTCTCCATGTGCAGCACAACTGTTGGACAAAGGAAATGTGAGACGGGAGTTGAAAGTGGCCACCAGGGAGCAGCAGAATGCTGGTTACAACTGCTAGGGGTCTGTGCGGTAGCCTACAACAACTGCAACAAATAAACCTAAAGGCAGCTCTCAACGATATTCTGTCTACATAATCAAAACTTTTCCTGAATATTTCTTATTAATCAGAATTAATTTGTTGACATCCAACTGAGTACTCGTTTATAAGATGAGGTCCCATAAAGGAATCGTTAGCAAGACATTCTGTTAATGAAGAAGATGCATCTACAGGTCATAGTTCGTCCTAGAAAACATTATTCTAAGGAGGAAATACTGTATATGGAAATAAAAAAGCAGAGTTCGTATCTAATATTGAGTATATCTTTATTTTCACTGTCCTGTTTTAATGAAAAATCTTTATGGTGATAGGCAGTTACGTTTAATGTATTATAATGTTGTTGTTGTTTTTTAAAGACATGCATGCTGGATGATGATGTTTCTATAATCCAAAAAGCAATAATGCACGCAACATTACATTTCTAGTGGAAATAATCATATATCCTATGAATATAAAATAATCATATGAATATTAAAACAAACACAAGACTAGGTGCATATACAATGGTTCAATAGAAGTTGGTTCAATACTAATAAGTTACTTGTTTAGACATACAGAGTACACTGTTGAGCAAGTTAATGATTTAATTTGAGCAAGATAATGATGCAATTCCTCATTCCTCTTAACAAATGCTAACACAGACCTACACAGCTATGACAATGCATATACAGTCCATATGATAATGTACTGGCCATTGAGACAAAGACTCATAATCACTGCAATAATAAGAGATTGTTTTATATAGGTCTGCTGTCCTCATATTCATGGATTGGGGTGAAATGGTAAAATCAGTAAGGTGGGGTATGTGAGCCCATCTCCCCCCAGTAGGTTAGGCTAAGACCCTCAGACAGGCTGGTACTTCTCTACCCGCTCCAGCAGAGTCTCTGAGTAGCCGGGGGAGTAGTACCTACAGCAAGAGGACAGAGGACACAATTAGGGTTCACTTGGGGCTGAGGGAATGCCTGGTAGTAGAAACATGCTAGATTAATATCATGTTTTTGAGTGTGATTGTGTGTGAGTACCTGACTATCTCCTCAGGGTAACAGTTGTTGATAGAGTTGATGTACTCCTGCAGGGCAGATCCAGGATCAGCCTTAATCTCCTGAACCTTCTTCAGGCCTCCGCTGGTCACAAACAGACGACGAGCCTTGCTGTCATGGGGCAGCACCTGGAGAGGGGGAGAGGAGGGGAGGGGGGGAGGATACAAGGAATACAATGCACTGGACTTTGAAACCCTGGGCTGTCTGAACCAAACCTTTAGGGCTGGTTTCCCAGACATAAATTAAATCAAGTCTTGGACTAAATTGCACTTATAAACTGGACTGATTAAAATTGTATTTCTCAAACATGTTTAAAAATAGTCCTAGACTTATCTGTATTTAAACATTCTGATTTTCAGAAAGAAAATAGTATTAGGCTGTGTGGGGCCCTTGTGGATATGTTCTGTGATACCTAGTAGTCTGAAGAGGCCTATGCAAATAAGTGTTGAGAAATGCGCCCCCACCTTGCTGAACTGGCAGACAACGTGTTTCAGGATGTTGCTGGGAGCTTCGTAGAGCAGGGGCTCCAGAGCAGGCAGGTAGGTGCACTTCTGTAGGATGCTCTTCAGAGCCTTCTTAGCCTGGGGGACAGGAGGAGGGAGGGAGGGAGGGAGGGAGGGAGGGGGGGAGGGAGGGAGGGAGGGAGGGAGGGAGGGAGGGAGGGAGGGAGGGAGGGAGGGAGGGAGGGAGGGAGGGGGAGATGTCAGGACTCAGGATGATACAGGATATGTTATGGTCTTACTGTCTGCAGCTCTTATGACCCTCAGAATTGTTTAGTAAGATCTTCAGTAGCATCCGTGCCTACTACACAGGCTTCTGGTAACCTGTGACAACATTGACCTATGACCTGTGACCCTACCTTGACCTGCAAGTCCTCAGAGCTGTCTGTGTCCATGCAGAGGGCCAGCAGCTTGGGCAGGACGTTAGCTGTGGACACGGCCCTGGCGTGCTCCGGGGTGTGGCGGCCGATCTGGCCAAACGCCCACGCTGTGGCCGCCTTGATGTGTTCCTCTGGCTCCTCAGACAGACAGATGGCCAGCTGGGGCACCCCCTACAGGGCCGGAGGAGCAACAACAACCAGGGAGGACAGGCTGAGGCGAGAGGTTATGAAGGAGAGGGAAGGAGGAGGAGGAGGAGGAGGAGAGAGGTAATGAAGGAGAGGGAAGGACGGAGGAGGAGAGAGGTTATGAAGGAGAGGGAAGGAGGGAGGAGGAAAGAGGTTATGAAGGAGAGGGAAGGAGGGAGGAGGAGAGAGGTTATGAAGGAGTGGGAAGGAGGAGAGAGGTTATGAAGGAGAGGGAAGGAGGAGGAGAGAGGTTATGAAGGAGAGGGAAGGAGGAGAGAGGTTAAGAAGGAGAGGGAAGGAGGAGAGAGGTTATGAAGGAGAGGGAAGGAGGAGGAGGAGGAGAGAGGTTATGAAGTAAAGGGAAGGAGGGAGGGAGGAGGAGAGAGGTTATGAAGGAGAGGCAGGGAGCAAGAGCAAACACCTTGGAGACAGTGCACACACAAACACACACACACCTTGGAGTCATACACAGTACACACACACCTTAGACACGATGACGGCCATGGCAAGGTTTTCAGAGTGAGCGGCCACATATCCAAGCATCATGATCCCAGGTAACCGCACGTTACCACGGCAATCACCCAGGTAGTCAATCACCGCCGCCACACCACCCGCGTTCACGATCATCAGAGACAGCTGTACACACACACACACACATTCAGTTGAAGGTAGGGATATAGGTGAGAATATGGTTTGGTACCTCTAGTGTGTGGTGTGTTCGGCGTAGATGAATGTGTGCTTTGAACTGTGGTGTGTGTATCGTCTGTGTACCTCTGACGTTTGGTGTGTGTGTGTACCTCTGATGTTTGGTGTGTGTGTGTACCTCAGGTGTGTGTTTCGTGATCTCTCTCATCAGTGTGGTGACATTCTTCCTGACATACTCGTCTGGGTCTCGGAGGCAGGCCAGGACAGCAGGGAAGATCTCTGCCTCCACCACCATCTCAGCCAGGTCCACCGAGTGCTTACTGATCTGACTCAGGGCAGAGAACACCTGCCTCTGAATGGAGAGGGGAGGATACAGGGGAGATGGGGAGGGAGAGGAATTGAAGAAGAGCAGAGGGAGGAAAGAAAGAGAGCGGGATGCAGGGTTTTAGAGACGACTGTAACATCTAACCTAATCTCGTTTATGTCTCTCCACATGACATACAGTTAACCTGCAAACCTGTCTAGCTAGGCCTTATTTTGTCTCAGTGTTCCTGCCCCCTCACCTTCAGTTTGGCATCAGGGTTGAGGATCATCTGGGCCAGGTGTGCGATGGCGCCGGTGTCGACCACGGTCTGAGCTAGCTCAGGGGAGTGCTTGGCGATGTCGCTAAGGGCAGAGGCAGCAATGCGTTTCAGGGCCACCTCTGGTTCCTGGATACACAGCACCAGCAGAGGAACGGCCCCCGCGTCCACTACCGCCTGAGACAGGTCTACATACAGAAAGGGCAGGGGTGTTGCTATGTGTGTGTGTGTGTGTGTGTGTGTGTGTGTGTGTGTGTGTGTGTGTGTGTGTGTGTACTATATCCTTACGTGCGTTGTGGCGTGCAATGTATCCCAGAGCCCAGGCAGCAGCCTCCTTGACCCCAGGGTCAAACTCCTCCAGAGAGATGACCAGAGCGTCCAGCGCTCCACAGTCTACCACGGCCTGGGCCAGAGCAGGGCTGTGCTTGGCCACCGCACGCAGCACAAACGCTGCTGCCTTCTTATAGAACCTCTACACACACACAAAGACACACACAAACACACACACACACACACAGATGGGAGAAGAAAATATGTAATGCACAATTAGCAGATGCTCTTAAGAAAGAGTATACATTCAGAGCAGTGGCCAACCACCCAGATCCCTATGAGAAGACAGATACCAGATAGAGAGAGAGGACCCGCTGTGGTGTGAAGGGTACTTTAGGCTCTGCAGTGGCCCCCTTCCCAGGGCAGAATGCCAACACACTCTCAGTGTCAGGGACACCATTCAGCATGGTGAATGAGGGAGGGTATGTAGGTGTACACACACACACACACACACAGAGAGAGAGACATACGTTCTGCTCGGTCAGGGAGTAGACGAGCTGTGGGAGGATGTCTCCATTGACGATGGCCTTTGCCAGGTCGTCATTGTAGTTGGCCAGTCGTCCCAGAGCCAGAGCAGTTGTCTGCTGGATGGTAGGAACCACATCTAGCAGTAAAGGCCTCAGCAGGGACATCACACCTAGAGGAGGGACAGGTATGGTAGGGAAGGAATTGTGTCTTGTTATAAGAGCTAACTCTAGCGATAGAAATGTGATCAGAAGCACATCCATGAAAAAATGATATTGGTTTTAGGAAATTATAGAGAAATTATAGAGAAAGTCCCAACTTACCAGCATTTTGTAAAGTTTCAATGTTTTGTGGTCTTGTTGCAAGCTCAGCAATAGTCTGCACAAACTGTGTCCTTGATTTCTGATACTGCTCAAACACTAAAAAATAGATCCATTAATATTTCAACAACTGATCAATCTGAGTCATCATGTTTTTCAAGTTTTGCCTGGCACTGATTGGTGTTCAATCAAAACAGTCTTGAAAACAGTCGTGAAAACTTGCAACTTCGAATGATCTTACCTTGTAAAACCTGTCGTTGACTCATTATTACAATTTGAGAAAAACAAAACAAAAAAAACGCCACTTTTCTAATAAATATGTAACCGCAACAATTATATTGTCGCTTGTGAGTTTTCCCTGAAAGCAGCTGCAAACAGTGCGGTGCAGCATCTGTCTCACTCGCGCAGCCTCAAGTTTGGGTTAGCTTGTTACTGTTGCCCTAGCAACAAACCGGAAGCAAAAACAGGTTGCGCCACTGAGCTATAACAAAGATTATGGATATACTGACAAGATACATGTCTCTTCGCCCTCACAATGGGAGTCGTTGTCCACAAAGCGGCACGGAGGGCTGTCTCAAAGATGTGTATAACTAAACCAAGATAGACCACAGCCTGTCGTTTCAAATGGGAACAAACGAGTCATAGTGGGCAGAACAAGCAAGGAGGTGGGCAGAGCCAAGCACGAGCTAGCGAGATCCTTTTGGCGCGTTCTAGCTACATTTGCATTTACATCCTACTCTGTGAATTGCGCGTGTGCAATAACTCAATTCGCCTTTTCATTCCTTCTAAACAACGCATTTTTTTTTTTTTGGGCAAAGGGTAATGTATACAAAACTTAGACTGCTCTGTTCGTAACATATTCTAGTTTTGGAAACAGAAAACTGTATTGAGATCAAACGTTTCATCGATGAGAAAATTAGCAGAATGTCGGCCAAAATCCATCTCGTTCTATCTTCTCCCACTGCCAGCCACTGGGCTTCCTCTCACTACCATATTTGGTAGTGAGTGGAACCGCCAATCGGATGCTTCACATTTATACATCCGTTGAAACATCTGTCTCATTGTTCTATCTGTGGCTGTCTAGCTCCCGCCTATCCTTTCTTTGGATGGGTGGATACATCTCATTATTGTAAATCTTGTTTTGAATATTCAATGAGGTTTGTTGACGTCAACCGCCTGTATTCAATGAATAGAGATGCTATGCTACTAGCCCCATTACATGAATATGCATAGCCATCTAGAGACAACGCTGATATATAGTGTTTTTTCTCAAAGTTGCCGGGATGTCACGTGTTCTACTTATATCAACACACTCGTAACAATTTAAGCATTACACTCTCATTGACCACCATACAAAAACTCTTGCTTGGTGGGCGAAGCAACGAAAAAACGCCGCCTGCTGAAGGGAGGCATATTTTCCGCCGAGTTGGGCCTCTCTCTTCATCTTCCTCTCCGCACTTTCGCCTCTGGGCGGTGCTATACTTCACGGTGGGCGTAGATTTCAGCGCGCATACGGGTGCACACAGTGGTCTTGTTCGACATTAAAGCTGACAGTGCAGGCGACTGATCTACAAAGAACCTTCCATAATAAATAACTACTCATTATTATGTGTAGATCAGTCAGTCAGAATTTACCCTTGATACATTACGGTTTTGATCCTCTCGAACACGGACAAAGTCGAGAACGAGCCGAGCACTCGCTCATGTCCGGATCCTGGAATCTATTCAACACACAGCTAAACCATAGAGACTGGATGTGTATGGCTCCAGGATAATGGTAAAGTTGGCCTCATGTATAGGCCCTAGAACAAATAAATAAGATCAAATGAAATGTTATTTGTCACGTGCTTCGTAAAAAAAACAGGTGTAGACTAACAGTTAAACGCTTCCTTAAGCGTCGTTTTCCAAAAATGCAGAGTTAAAGATGCATATATATATATAGACTGTATATACAAGAGTATGTGGACACTCCTTCAAATTAGTGGATTCGGTTATTTCAGCCACACCCGTTGCTGACAGGTGCATAAAATTGAGCACACAGCCATGCGATCTCCATAGACAAACATTGGCAGTAGAATGGCCTTACTGAACAGCTCAGTGACTTTCAACCTGGCACCTTCATAGGATGCTACCTTTCTAACAAGTCCGTTTGTCAAATTTCTGCCCTTCTAGAGCTGCCCCAGTCAACTTTAAGTGCTGTTATTGTGAAGTGGAAACGTCTAGGAGCAACAATGGCTCAGCCGCGATGTGGTAGGCCACACAAGCTCACAGAACGGGACCTCCGAGTGCTGAAGCGTGTAAAAATAATTTGTCCTTGGTTGCAACACTCACTACCAAGTTCCAAACTTTAAACAGCTTGAAAAATTCAGGAAAATGATGTCATGGCTTTAGAAGCTTCTGATAGGCTAATTGACATAATTTGAGTAAATTGGAGGTGTACCTGTGGATGTATTTCAAGGCCTACCTTCAAACGCAGTGCCTCTTTGCTTGACATCATGGGAAAATCAAAAGAAATCAGCCAAGACCTCAGAAAAAAAGTTGTAGACCTCCACAAGTCTGGTTCATCCTTGGGAGCAATTTCCAAACGCCTGAAAGTACCACGTTCATCTGTACAAACAATAGTACGCAAGTATAAACACCATGGGACCGCACAGCCATCATACCGCTCAGGAAGGAGATGCGTTCTGTCTCCTAGAGATGAACGTACTTTGGTGCGAAAAGTGCAAATCAATCCCAGAACAACAGCAAAGGACCTTGTGAAGATGCTGGAGGAAACAGGTACAAAAGTATGTATATCCACAGTAAAACTAGTCCTATATCGACATAACCTGAAAGGCCGCTCAGCAAGGAAGAAGCCACTGCTCCAAAACCACCATAAAAAAGCCAGACTACGGTTTGCACTTATTTCCCTCATTAAAATGCAAATCAATTTATAACATTTTTGACATGCGTTTTTCTGGATTTTTGTTGTTGTTATTCTGTCTCTCACTGTTCAAATCTACCATTAAAATTATAGACTGATCATGTCTTTGTCAGTGGGCAAATGTACAAAATCAGCAGGGGATCAAATACTTCTTTCCCTCACTGTATATCGACATAACCTGAAAGGCCGCTCAGCAAGGAAGAAGCCACTGCTCCAAAACTGCCATAAAAAAGCCAGACTACGGTTTGCAACTGCACATGGGGACAAAGATCCTACTTTTTGGAGAAATGTCCTCTGGTCTGATGAAACAAAAATAGAACTGTTTGGCCATAATGACCATCGTTATGTTTGGAGGAAAATGGGTGTGGTTTGCAAGCCGAAGAACACCATCCCAACCGTGAAGCACAGGGGTGGCAGCATCATGCTGTGGGGGTGCTTTGCTGCAGGAGAGACTGGTGCACTTCACAAAATAGATAGCATCATGAGGAAGGAAAATTATGTGGATATATTGAAGTAACATCTCAAGACATCAGTCAGGAAGTTAAAGCTTGGTCGCAAATGGGTCTTCCAAATGGACAATGACCTCAAGCATACTTCCAAAGTTGTGGCAAAATGGCTTAAGGACAACAAAGTCAAGGTGTTGGAGTGGCCATCACAAAGCCCTGACCTCAATCCTATAGAAAATGTGTGGGCAGAACTGAAAAATAACTCCTGTAGCTCAGTTGATAGAGCATGGCGCTTGCAACGCTAGGGTTGTGGGTTCGATTCCCACAGGGGCCAGTATGAAAAATGTATGCACTCACTAACTGTAAGTCGCTCTGGATAAGAGTGTCTGCTAAATGACTAAAATGTAAGGAGGCCTACAAACCTGACTCAGTTACACCAGCTCTGTCAGGAGGAATGGGCCAAAATTCACCCAACTTATTGTGGGAAGCTTGTGGAAGGCTCCCCAAAACGTTTGACCCAAGTTAAACAATTTAAAGGCAATGCTACCAAATACTAATTGAGTGTATGTAAACTTCTGACCCACTGGGAATGTGATGAAAGTACAAGCTGAAATAAATAATTATCTCTACTATTATTCTGACATTTCACTTTCATAAAATAAAGTGGTGATCCTAACTGACCTAAAACAGGGAATTTTTACTAGGATTAAATGTCAGGAATTGTGAAAAAAATACGGAGTTTAAATGTATTTGGCTATTTGAAGTCGGACGTTTACATACACCTTAGCCAAATACATTTAAACTAAATTGTAAACTATGTATAGGCTAAACACACCATAGTTTAATTTATGAATGAGGTCCCAGGCGGAGGGTTCACGGTTGAACGTGGACGCGCATCGTACAGTCCTTGCACTTTGACTTATAGCACCGGCGACCGACAGAAATTGCGTGAATAGTGTGCCCCTTCGGCTTCTGTTTCCATTGTCTCACTCCCGCAAAAATATATTGCCCAAGTGAGAGAGAATCGGTATGCTTTTTTGGTGAAAGAAGCAATTTAGTGGTAGCTTACATGCACTCACACCTTTACGCACATCAAAAACAATAATTATAGAATAACAGCATTGTTACTTTGAAGCTACACTGAAATTTGAACAAACACAAAAGTTTGCAACAATATAGCCACCGTGGTGGGATATCATGTGGTGCAACTGCATCGAACCAATAGGCTTATAGGCTTTACATTTACGCAGTAATAGATAGTTCAAATAACAACAACATGCTTAGTCTATATGGCGACAGAAAAATGCTATGCCATAGCCTACATCAAACATTAGGCTATAGGCCTAGCTACGGTTGTTTGTAAGTACTTTTATGCTGAAATTAAGCTTTATGCTAAGGAAATTAAAGTAAGATGATAATTGTTCAGATATATATTTGTATCTTCAAAAGTCTGACATGAATGACAAGGTTTGATTCCCTCTACTCAAACCTGCTTTAGGGCATCAGAGGAGCTGAGAACAGCATGACAGAGGAGAGTGCTGAGGGGAAAGTGAAGACGACTAACTTTCAGGAGACTGTTGTAGCAAAGACAGTACAGTATGAAGACAGGCAAAAACTGCCTCTCCAATAGAAAAACTTGTAGGCGATGTCATGGCGACGTTGACTAGCTAAGCTCATGCGTAGAACAAGTCACCGGGTCTAACGGTCGTTTGGCTCCGAACTGCGCATGTGGAGGCCGTCAAATCAAAGGCTCTCGATATAAAGTTGTTTTTACGAATATTAAAATGTTTCATTTTGTCACTTTCACGAGGTTGGGGTAGTAACATGCTCAACTACTTATGACATTGGCTTGAATCTAGCTTGTGCCTTTAGACTTTGAGAAAATGAACATCTAAGGAATAATGTTTCACTTCTGCCATTGACTTTTCAAACCCGGCCTTGTCTGTTTGGTCTGTTTCGCAAGCGTTCCCGGAAGTCTTGCGATGTTGCGCCTCTTAGTTTTAGAAACTATGTGTTCGTAGGCTTGGCCTATATGCAGCGCACCGGAGTTCGATATGACCTTGACGCGCCAGCCTCTGTTGAAGACCATTGTCCAGCCCAAGAACTACATGTAGCCTGCTTTTGTTTTTTAAATCTGTATAATGAAAAGCGCTATATAAAATACATCTATTATTATTATTATTATTATTATTATTATTATTATTATTATTATTATTATTATTAATCATAAGGGAAATGGGTTGTTCCATGAAATGAGTGCCTTTTGCATCCCTTTGATATTTAAAGTATAAATTGTACACAAATATTGCATTTTAAAAGCCTGTTATATTAAATGAAGTGCCCTTTAATATAGACCACATGAAACATTCAATAAATCAGATTTTTAATATGAATAAACTTGCAAAAGTGCTAAAATTCTGCATTTTGACATGTCCTTCTGTGCATCCTCTGACTTCTAGGAAGATTTTAACCCACTTATAATATAATAATATAATATGCCATTTAGCAGACGCTTTTATCCAAAGCGACTTACAGTCATGCGTGCATACATTTTTTGTGTATGGGTGGTCCCGGGGATCGAACCCACTACCTTGGCGTTACAAGCGCCATGCTCTACCAGCTGAGCTACAGAGGACCACTTAACCCCAACATTTATCCAAGTTTTCACCATTATTGTAAAGCACTAGTTATTTTGTTACTTTGACAAAGTAATTTCTGAAGATTAATATTTATTTAATGTGATTAGTGACTCATTTTAAGGAAAAAAAACATCCCTAATTTTAAGGTCAACCCTGTTACATAAACTGAACTCTTGTTTTAATATGGTGAAACTATTCCTTTTTAAATATTTTTTTCAAGAAACATTGAACATCTAGTAGTCAAATCATAGTGTTAAAGTAGGTGAGCTAGTTCTACTCTTTTTGGCCATTTTTTTGTGTTTTGTGGTGGAAAACTGAGGGGGTCGAGCATAACAAGTCAACCCTGTTACCCATAGATAGACAGGCTAGAACTGTTTTAACAATTTCATTTTTTTTGTGAAGCTTGCATTCAATTTGGATGATTTAAGAGGAAGTTGTCAACCCTGTTATGGTCAACACTTACTTTATTTGGCACTTAATAGGCACTTACTATAGTCCTTTTTTTTATTTAACCTATTGAGATGGGAAAACATGTGTTTTATTATGTTGAACATAATGACAGCTCTTTATGACAGAATGTTAAAAATAGGTGAAATAAAACGTTTTTTCCCCACCAAGTTACACTACGCAAAAGGCACCTAATTGGTGGAAAGACCCAAATACTAACCGACATTGACAGTGTGTATAACCTACGTTATTTCAAACCTGTCAGACCAATATGCACAGCTCCAAAGTTTCTCACATATTAAACAAATGAATGAAACCAAAGTTCTATCCTGTCGGCTGCAAGGCTACAAGAGAAATCATACATTATACATTTTTAATACATTTTTTATTTTATCAGGATTAAAAGCATGTATTATTTAATCAAAAGCAACAAGTAAAAAAGCTAAGTCGTTTCATGGCGAGATATTTTAACTGAATGTTAAAATAAACAATATTAGGTTAATGCACGGGCCTAATTTCTTTCAATTTGGGAAATAGTCTGTCGAAATTTAGCATGATTCAAATTCAGTTACATCTATTTTCAGTAAATCAAAATCTTGGTCAGATAAGGAATGAGTGGGGATAGAGATTCTAAAGAAACAGCCATGCAATAAATACATTAATAAAAACAATAAAATAACTTAGAAAATGACCTTTGAATGTCATGAAAATAGTGATCTCAAACATCTGCATTAGTACAGTCTAATGACTTCAGGGGTTGTTGTCGATTTACTGAGAATATAATCTATATTTATACTGCCAATATGGCGTATAGTTTACACAACTACAAACCCGTCAATACAATCTTCACAAACACCGTTTTAAAATTGTGCAGTGGCTATATATATATATATATATATATATATATATATATATATATATATATATATATATATATATATAATCAATTATAAAAAAAATGTCTAAGTCATTATAATCAATATCAAAATCTCCCTTTTCATTGTTGCACTGATAAGATGTAAACCTATTTACATGGATTTTTTTTTATATTGATGGTAATTACATGTAACTAACTCCTAGCATTTTTTGACAATTTCCCAGTAGGGCCTATATCTACAGTCATTATTTGACAAAGTAGGCTATTTCTCTGCAGTTACCATGCCTATGGTGCATTCGGAAAGTATTCAGACCCCTTGACTTTTTCCACATTTTGTTACATTACAGCCTTATTCTATAATGGATTAAATAAAACAATTTCCTCATCAATCTACACACACAAAAACATAATGAGACAGCAAAAACAGGTTGTTAGAATTTTTGTCAGATTTATAAAAAACAAAAACAGAAATACCTTATTTATGTAAGTATTCAGACCATTTGCTGTGAGACTCGAAATTGAGCTCAGGTGCATCCTGTTTCCAATGATCATCCTTGAGATGTTTCTACAACTTGATTGGAGTCCACCTTTGGGAAATTCAATTGATTGGACATGAGTTGGAAAGGCACACACCTGTCTATATAAGGTCCCAAAGTTGACAGTGCATGTCAGAGCAAAGACCAAGCCATGAGGTCGAAGGAATTGTCCGTAGAGCTCCGAGACAGGATTGTGTCGAGGTACAGATCTGGGGAAGGGTACCAAAAAATGGCTGCTGCATTGAAGGTCCCCAACAACACTATGGCCTCCATCATTCTTAAATGGAAGAAGTTTGGAACCACCAAGACTCTTCCTAGAGCTGGCCGCCCGGCAAAACTGAGCAATCGGGGAGAAGGGCCTTGGTCAGGGAGATGACCAAGAACCCGATGGTCACTCTGACAGAGCTCCAGAGTTCCTCTGTGGAGATGGGAGAACCTTCCAGAAGGACAACCATCTCAGCAGCACTCCACCAATCAGGCCTTTATGGTAGAGTGGCCAGTCGGAAGCCACTCCTCATTAAAAGGCACATGACAGCCCACTCAGAGTTTTCCAAAAGGCACCTAAAGGACTCAGACCATGAGAAACAAGATTCTCTGGTCTGATGAAACCAAGATTGAATTCTTTGGCCTGAATGCCAAGCGTCACATCTGGAGGAAACCTGGCACCATCCCTACGGTGAAGCATGGTGGTGGCAGCATCATGCTGTGGGGATGTTTTTCAGCGGCAGGGACTGGGAGACTAGTCAGGATCGAGGGAAAGATTAACTGAGCAAAGTACAGAGAGAGCCTTAATGAAAACCTGCTCCAGAGCGCCCAGGACCTCTGACTGGGGCGAAGGTTCACCTTTCAACAGGACAACAACCCTAAGCAAACAACCAAGACAATGCAGGAGTGGCTTTGGGACATGTCTCTGAATGTCCTTGAGTGGCCCAGCCAGAGCCCGGACTTGAACCCGATCAAACATCTCTGGAGAGACCTGAAAATAGCTGTGCAGCAACGCTCCCCATACAACCTGACAGAGTTTGAGAGGATCTGCAGAGAAGAATGAGAGAAACTCCCCAAATACAGGTGTGCCAACCTTGTAGCGTCATACCCAAGACTCAAGGCTGTAATACTGCCAAAGGTGCTTCAACAAAGTACTGAGTAAAGGGTCTGTATAGTTATGTAAATGTGATATTTCCATTTTTTATTTTTTATGAATTTGCAAATGTCCCAAAAACATTTTTTGCTTTGTCATTATGGGTTATTGTGTATTAATCCATTTTAGAATAAGGCTGTAACGTAACACAATTTGGAAAAAGTCAAGGGGTCTGAATACTTTCGGAATGCACTGTATATGCCTATAATTGAGTCAATAGGCTTAGGTCTACAAATAGTCACCTCCAAAATTATTGGCACCCTTGATAAAGATGAGCCAAAAAGACTCTATAAAATAAATAACAAATACTGAGCTATTTATTGTATGCTCAAAACATTTGTTTATTATATTATTTTATACTAATACAAATGCTCAGAGAAAAATATTTTGTTTAACAACTACAATGAACAAAAATAAAAATGCAACGTGCAACCATTTGAAAGATTTTACTGAGTTACAGTTCATATAAGGAAATCAGTCAATTGATATAAATTCATTAGGCCCTAATCTATGGATTTCACATGACTGGGAATACAGATATGCATCTGTTGGTCACAGATACCTTAAGAAAAAAGGTAGGGTCTTGGATCAGAAAACCAGTCAGTATCTGGTGTGACCACCATTTGCCTCATGCAGCGCGACACATCTCCTTCGCATAGAGTTAATCAGGCTGTTGATTGTGGCCTATGGAATGTTGTCCCACTCCTCTGCAATGGTTGTGCAAAGTTGCTGGATATTGGCGGGAATTGGAACACGCTGTCGTACACATCGACCCAGAGCATCCCAAACACGCTCAATGGGTGACATGTCTGGTGAGTATGCAGGCATGGAAGAACTGGGATATTTTCAGTTTCCAGGAATTGTGTACAGATCCTTGCGACATGGGGCCATGCATTATCATGCTGAAACATGAGGTGTTGACGGTGGATGAATGGCACGACAATGGGCCACAGGATCTTGTCACGGTATATCTCTGTT
Source organism: Coregonus lavaretus (assembly GCF_964263955.1). Taxonomy (NCBI): domain Eukaryota; kingdom Metazoa; phylum Chordata; class Actinopteri; order Salmoniformes; family Salmonidae; genus Coregonus; species Coregonus lavaretus. Next base: position 12,977,502 of record NC_140021.1, on the reverse strand, counting down.
CAAAGCATTGACATAAGCAAATCGCTCGCCCACGCAACGCCATACACTCTGTCTGCCATCTGCCCGGTACAGTTGAAATCGGTGTTTCATCCGTGAAGAGCACACTTCTCCAGCGTGCCAGTGGAAATCGAAGGCGAGCATTTGCCCACTGAAGTCGGTTACGACACTGAACTGCAGTCAGGTCAAGACCCTGGTGAGGACGACGAGCACGCAGATGAGCTTTCCCTGAGACGGTTTCTGACAGTTTGTGCAGAAATTATTTGGTTGTGCAAACCCATAGTTTTATCAGCTGTCCGGGGGGCTGGTCTCAGATGACCCGCAGGCGAAGAAGTCGGATGTGGAGGTCCTGGGCTCGCGTGGTTACACATGGTCTGCGGTTGCGAGGCCGTTTGGACATACTGCCAAATTCTCTAAAACGACGTTGGAGGTGGCTTATTGTAGAGAATTGAACATTACATTCTCTGGCAACAGCTCTGGTGGATATTCCTGCATTCAACATGCCAATTGCACGCTCCCTCAAAACTTGAGACATCTTTGGCATTGTGTTGTGTGAAAAACTGCACATTTTAGAGTGGCCTTTTATTGTCCCCAGCACAAGGTGCACCTGTGTAATGATCATGCTGTTTAATCAGCTTCTTGATATGCCACACCTGTCAGGTGGATGGATTATCTTGGCAAAGGAGAAATGCTCACTAACAGGGATGTAAACAAATTTGTGCACAAAATTTGAGAGAAATAAGCTTTTTGTGCATATGGAACATTTCTGGGATATTTTATTTCAGCTCATGAAACATGGGACCAACACTTTACGTTTATATTTTTGTTCAGTGTAATGTAAAAATAATCTAAAAAAGATATGTGCCAAAATATTGGCACCCCTGTTTTCAATAATTTGTGCACCCTCCCCTTGTGAGGATAATGGAACTTAACCTTTTCCTATAATGTTTTTGAGATTGGAGAACACCTTGGGAGGGATCTTAGACCATTCCTCCATACATAATCTTTCCAGATCCTTGATATCCTTCGGTCTGCGCTTATGGCCTGCCCTCTTCAATTCAAACCACAGGTTTTCAATGGGGTTCAAGTCCGGAGACTGAGATGGCGATTGCAAAATGTTGATTTTGTTGTCAATTAACCATTTCTTTGTGGGTTTTGATGTGTGCTTGGGGTCATTGTCTTGCTGGAAGATCCACTTGCGGCCAAGTTTCAGCCTCCTGGCAGAGGCAACCAAGTTTTGTCTAAAATGTCCTGATACTTTGTAAATTTCATGATGTAGTTGACCTTAACAAAGCCCCCAGGGCCAGTGGAAGAAAAACAGCCCTGTAACATCAAAGATCCAACACCATATTTTACAGTAGGTATGAGGTTCTTTTCTACATATGCATCATTCTTTCGAGGCCAAACCCACCACTTTTGTGCTTGGCCAAAGAGCTCTATTTTTGTCTCATGTGACCATAGCAGCTGGTTCCAATTCAAGTGCCAATGCCGTTTAGCAAACTCCAGGCATTTACGTTTGCTCTCAATAAAGGCTGTTTTATGGCAACCCTTCCAAATAGCCTATTGGCGTGGAGGTGCCGTCTAATTGTAGATTTGGAGACTTAGTGACCCCAAGATGCAACCAAGTTCTGTAATTCAACTTTGGTTTTTGGACTTTTCTTTGCCTCCCGAACCATCTTCCATACAGTGCGTGGGGACAAGATACACATTTACATTTTAGTCATTTAGCAGATGCTCTTATCCAGAGCGACTTACAGTTATTGAGTGCATACATTTTCATACTGGCCCCCCGTGGGAAACGAACCCACAACCCTGGCGTTGCAAGCGCCATGCTCTACCAACTGAGCTAAACGGGGCCACACATGCCCTCTACCAGGCAAGTTTACCACTGTTCCAGTGGTTTTAAACTTCTTAATTGTTGCCCTAATAGTGGTAAGTGGTATATTTAGATGTTGAGTTTTTTTGTACCCATTGCCTGATTTATGAAAGTCAACAACCATTTCTCTTTTCATTTGTGAGTTCTTTGCCTTTCCCCATGGTGATGGATGATAAATGGATTTTACATGCGTGTTACCTAATTGTTATACCCCAGTGAAACAGGAAGCCATGGAAGGCCACAATACAGTTTCTAAAGCTGATTAACTTGAAAAAAACTAGAATGATAATGCAGATTTTATTTTGTTTTATTTTACAGTCCCGTGTAGCTCAGTTGGTAGAGCATGGCATTTGCAACGCCAGGGTTGTGGGTTCGATTCCCACGGGGGGCCAGTGTGAAAATGTATGCATTCACTAACTGTAAGTCGCTCTGGATAAGAGCGTCTGCTAAATGACTCAAATGTAAATGTATTTAGAATAATGTTTATGGGTGCCAATAATTTTGACACCCCATCTTAAAAAATAAAAAATATTATCTGAGCAATTATAGGCCTATTAGTATAACATAATATACTTCTTCCAATCCTTTGAGCATACAATATAGCTCGGTATTTGTATTTTTATTTTATAGTCTTTTTTGCTCATCTTTATCAAGGGTGCCAATAATTTTGGAGTTGACTGTACATACATATATTACATACAGTAGCCTGTAGATTTATAAAATAGGTTAACATTTTTAAGCATATTTCAAATGTTTTATAATAGGCTATAATAATAGAGATTTTGTCAGATTTAAATGGAATGTTGTTGCATGGAAGACGGTTGATGAGAAACTACTAGGATAACATACAGTATCTGAGACCTGTAGTTTTATTTCATTGAGTTTATCTCAAAGTAAAATCAAAGAATATGAGCTTATCTTATTTCTTTGTGGATGAACAAGAGGAAAATTATGACAATGTCCACATTATCTGTTCTGTTGCCAGAACCAATATGTGTTCGGCTTAAAGGAGAAAGCTTGAAACCACTCAATGCCTATTCAAATGTAATTTACATTTGATCAAATCAACGGCCTTGAAAAACATATAGTGTAACATATCATCACCATGGCACACATTATCCATGCCCCTTTGAATTGAGTAGCCAGCTGAGGCTATTCTGAGGGCAAAGGTGTTCCTAATATTTTGTGCACTCAGTGTCTATATACACTACATGACCAAAAGTATATGAAAGTATACAGTGGCTTGCAAAATTATTCACCCCCCCTTGGCATTTTTCCTATTTTGTTGCCTTACAACCTGGAATTTAAATGTATTTTTGGGGGGTTTGTATCATTTGATTTACACAACATGCCTACGACTTTGAAGATGCAAAATATTTGTCCTGCTGGAAGGGGAACCTCCATCCCAGTCTCAAATCTCTGGAAGACTGAAACAGGTTTCCCTCAAGAATTTCCCTGTATTTAGCGCCATCCATCATTCCTTCAATTCTGACCAGTTTCCCAGTCCGGGCCGATGAAAAACATCCCCACAGCATCATGCTTCACTGTGGGGATGGTGTTCTCGGGGTGATGAGAGGTGTTGGGTTTGCACCAGACATTTTCCTTGATGGCCAAATAGCTAAATTATAGTCTCATCTGACCAGAGTACCTTCTTCCATATGTTTGGGGAGTCTCCCACATGCCTTTTCGCGAACACCAAATATGTTTGCTTATTTTTTTATTTAATCAATGGCTTTTTTTCTGCCCACTCTTCCTTAAAGCCCAGCTCTGTGGAGTGTACAGCTTAAAGTGGTCCTATGGACAGATACTCCAATCTCCGCTGTGGAGCTTCAGGGTTATCTTAGGTCTCTTTGTTGCCTCTCTGATTAATGCCCTCCTTGCCTGGTCCGTGAGTTTTGGTGGGCGGCCCTCTCTTGGCAGGTTTGTTGTGGTCATTGTGTCATTTTTTTATAATGGATTTAATGGTGCTCCATGGGATGTTCAAAGTTTCTGATATTTTTTTATAACCCAACCCTGATCTTTACTTCTCCACAAATTTGTCCCTGACCTGTTTGGAGAGCTCCTTGGTCTTCATGGTGCCGCTTGCTTGGTGGTGCCCCTTGCTTAGTGGTGTTGCAGACTCTGGGGCCTTTCAGAACAGGTGTATATATACTGAGATCATGTGACAGATCATGTGACACTTAAATTGCACACAGGTGGACTTTATTTAAATAATTATGTGACTTCTGAAGGTAATTGGTTGCACCAGATTCTATTTAGGGGCTTCATAGCAAAGGGGGTGAATACATATGCACGCACCACTTTTCCGTTATTTAGTTTTTAGAATTTTTTTAAACAAGTTATTTTTTCATTTAACTACACCAATTTGGACTATTGTGTGTATGTCCATTACATGAAATCCAAATAAAAATCCATTTAAATTACAGGTTGTAATGCAACAAAATAGGAAAAACGCTAAGGGGGATGAATACTTTGCAAGGCACTGTATATGAAACTGATCATGACTAGATTTAATCTAATTTCACTGCGATTGGTTAGTCATGCAGTAATAGGATAGCTGTATACCATCAATCACTGAGATTAATTATTTGCGTTGCTTCATAAAAAAAACGGTTAATTTGATGGATTTCAGACATCTCCTTGGTCTTAAAAAAAGTAATAATCACTCTCATATATATATATACACAGTGCATTCGGAAAGTATTCAGACCCCTTGACTTTTTGTTACATTACAGCCTTATTCTAAAATGGATTAAATTGTATTTTCCCCTCAATCTACACACAATACCCCATAATGACAAAGCAAAAACAGGTTTTTAGAAATGTTTGCTAATAAAAATAAAAATAAAACATTATAATAAATACATTTACATAAATAACTGAAATATCACATTTACATAAGTATATCAAGTCCGGGCTCTGGCTGGGACACTCAAGGACATTCAGAGACTTGTCCCGAAGCCACTCCTGCATTGTCTTGGCTGCGTGCTTAGGGTCGTTGTCCTGTTGGAAGGTGAACCTTCGCCCCCAGTCTGAGATCCTGAGCGCTCAGGAGCCGGTTTTCATCAAGAATCTCTCTGTACTTTGCTCCGTTCATCTTTCCTGCGATCCTGACTAGTCTCCCAGTCCCTGCTGCTGAAAAACATCCCCACAGCATGATGCTGCCACCACCATGCTTCACCGTAGGGATGGTGCCAGGTTTCCTCCAGACGTGACGCTTGGAATTCAGGCCAAAGAGTTCAATATTGGTTTAATCAGACTAGATAATCTTGTTTCTCATGGTCTGAGAGTCCTTTAGGTGCCTTTTGGCAAACTCCAAGCGGGCCGTTATGTGCCTTTTACCGAGGAGTGTCTTCCATCTGGCCACTGTACCATAAAGGCCTGATTGGTGGAGTGCTGCAGAGATGGTTGTCCTTCTGGAAAGTTCTCCCATCTCCACAGAGGAACTCTGGAACTCTGTCAGAGTGACCATCAGGTTCACTGATGACCAAGGCCCTTCTCCCCCGATTGCTCAGTTTGGCCGGACGGCCATCTCTAGGAAGAGTCTTGGTGGTTCCAAACTTCTTCCATTTAAGAATGATGGAGGCCACTGTGTTCTTGGGGACCTTCAATGCTGCAGAAATGTTTTGTTAACTTTCCCCAGATCTGTGCCTCGACACAATCCTTTCTCGGAGCTCTACGGACAATTCCTTCGACCTCATGGCTTGGTTTTTGCTCTGACAAGCACTGTCAATTGTGGGACCATACATAGACAAGTGTGTGCCTTTCCAAATCATGTCCAGTCAATTGAATTTACCACAGGTGGACTCCAATCAAGTTGTAGAAACATCTCAAGGATGATCAATGGAAACAGGAGGATGCAGCTGAGCTCAATTTCGAGTCTCATAGCAAAAAGTCAAAATACTTATGTAAATAAGGTATTTCTGTTTTTTATTTGTTATACATTACAAAAATTTCAAAAAACCTGTGTTCGCTCTGTCATCATAGGGTATTGTGTGTAGATTCAGGAGGGAAAAAATTATTTAATCCATTTTAGAATAAGGCTGTAACATTACAAAATGTGGAAAGGTAAAGGGGTCTGAATACTTTCCGAATGCACTGTATATGAAACTGATCATGACTAGATTTAATCTAATTTCACTGCGATTGGTTAGTCATGCAGTAATAGGATAGCTGTATACCATCAATCACTGAGATTAATTATTTGCGTTGCTTCATAAAAAAAACGGTTAATTTGATGGATTTCAGACATCTCCTTGGTCTTAAAAAAAGTAATAATCACTCTCATATATATATATACACAGTGCATTCGGAAAGTATTCAGACCCCTTGACTTTTTGTTACATTACAGCCTTATTCTAAAATGGATTAAATTGTATTTTCCCCTCAATCTACACACAATACCCCATAATGACAAAGCAAAAACAGGTTTTTAGAAATGTTTGCTAATAAAAATAAAAATAAAACATTATAATAAATACATTTACATAAATAACTGAAATATCACATTTACATAAGTATATCAAGTCCGGGCTCTGGCTGGGACACTCAAGGACATTCAGAGACTTGTCCCGAAGCCACTCCTGCATTGTCTTGGCTGCGTGCTTAGGGTCGTTGTCCTGTTGGAAGGTGAACCTTCGCCCCCAGTCTGAGATCCTGAGCGCTCAGGAGCAGGTTTTCATCAAGAATCTCTCTGTACTTTGCTCCGTTCATCTTTCCTGCGATCCTGACTAGTCTCCCAGTCCCTGCTGCTGAAAAACATCCCCACAGCATGATGCTGCCACCACCATGCTTCACCGTAGGGATGGTGCCAGGTTTCCTCCAGACGTGACGCTTGGAATTCAGGCCAAAGAGTTCAATATTGGTTTAATCAGACTAGATAATCTTGTTTCTCATGGTCTGAGAGTCCTTTAGGTGCCTTTTGGCAAACTCCAAGCGGGCCGTTATGTGCCTTTTACCGAGGAGTGTCTTCCATCTGGCCACTGTACCATAAAGGCCTGATTGGTGGAGTGCTGCAGAGATGGTTGTCCTTCTGGAAAGTTCTCCCATCTCCACAGAGGAACTCTGGAACTCTGTCAGAGTGACCATCAGGTTCACTGATGACCAAGGCCCTTCTCCCCCGATTGCTCAGTTTGGCCGGACGGCCATCTCTAGGAAGAGTCTTGGTGGTTCCAAACTTCTTCCATTTAAGAATGATGGAGGCCACTGTGTTCTTGGGGACCTTCAATGCTGCAGAAATGTTTTGTTAACTTTCCCCAGATCTGTGCCTCGACACAATCCTTTCTCGGAGCTCTACGGACAATTCCTTCGACCTCATGGCTTGGTTTTTGCTCTGACAAGCACTGTCAATTGTGGGACCATATATAGACAAGTGTGTGCCTTTCCAAATCATGTCCAGTCAATTGAATTTACCACAGGTGGACTCCAATCAAGTTGTAGAAACATCTCAAGGATGATCAATGGAAACAGGAGGATGCAGCTGAGCTCAATTTCGAGTCTCATAGCAAAAAGTCAAAATACTTATGTAAATAAGGTATTTCTGTTTTTTATTTGTTATACATTACAAAAATTTCAAAAAACCTGTGTTCGCTCTGTCATCATAGGGTATTGTGTGTAGATTCAGGAGGGAAAAAATTATTTAATCCATTTTAGAATAAGGCTGTAACATTACAAAATGTGGAAAGGTAAAGGGGTCTGAATACTTTCCGAATGCACTGTATATACAGTATACACTACATGATGTGGTCCTCTGTAGCTCAGCTGGTAGAGCACGGCGCTTGTAACGCCAAGGTAGTGGGTTCGATCCCCGGGACAACCCATACACAAAAATGTATGCACGCACGACTGTAAGTCGCTTTGGATAAAAGCGTCTGCTAAATGGCATATTATTTATATTATTATGACCATAAGTATGTTGAAACCTGCTTGTCGAACATCTCATTCCAAAATCATGGGCATTAATATGGAGTTGGTCCCCCCTTTGCTGATATACCTGCCTCCACTCTTCTGGCAAGGCTTTCCACTAGAACATTGCTACGGGGACTTGCTTCCATTCAGCCACAAGAGCATTAGTGAGGTCGGGCACTGATGTTGGCCTCCCGAGTGGCGCAGTGGTTCGAATCCAGGCTCTGTCGTAGCAGGCCGCGACCGGGAGACCCATGGGGCGGCGCACAATTGGCCCAGCGTCGTCCAGGGTAGGGGAGGGAATGGCCGGCGGGGATGTAGCTCAGTTGGTAGAGCATGGTGTTTGCAACGCCAGGGTTGTGGGTTCGATTCCCACGGGGGGTATGAAAAATAAAAATAAATAATGTATGCACATGTAACTGTAAGTCGCTCTGGATAAGAGCGTCTGCTAAATGACTAAAATGTAAATGTAATGTTGGGCGATTAGGCCTGGCTTGCAGTCGGCGTTCCAATTCATCCCAAAGGTGTTCGATGGGGTAGAGGTCAGGGCTCTGTGCAGGCTACAGAAAAAATTTAAAACTACACACAAATGTTGTCTATTGCACGAAATTGCCATCTGCGAGTCAACATGAGGCACATCAACGTCCCAATCTGAATACCATGCCTTTAGCTCGCCACTATAAACTGAGGACTAAAACTGCGTTCATGTGCTAGTTGGAACTAGGAAACTCTGACATGTCCGACTTGCTAACTGATTGAATGCGCACGTGCAGGCTATATATTACCAGTTAGCAAGTCGTAAATGTCCGAGTTTCCTATAGTTCCGACTAGCACTTGAACGCAGCAAGACTTCCGAATATATTTCAGCTCATTAAGAATATGGGATTATAAAAAGGCCTACATGTAGGCTATCTGGGAATGTAATACTACTCACATTTACCAAGACCATAAACCCATCACAAATGAGTGTAAAATGATTGAATGACAGTAGGACAATCGTTGGATTGTGGCTTTAGGCTAAGTAAACCACTTTTTAGTTCTTTTGACCGCTATTTCCACCTTGTTCTCTCTCCTCCACGAGCGAAATTGGCTTTATCCAACTAACATTTCTAGGTTAATGTTTATATTTTAATCCATATTTTTAATTTATGAAATGTAAACAAATAAAAACCTGTTTCTTTTTGTGGGGGAGACGAGTCTCGTTTGAAGTGACTGTAGTTAATGACACCTCTTTATAGCATCTATTTGGAGTAAACGAAAATGACCTCAACATTAAATCCTTAGCTATTGCAACATTTTCACTTCGATGATAGACGAACAAAGATATCAAAATATTGGAATATTTAAATATAGCAATATTCCATGTTAGTCCACAAGCAATTGACAAAAAAATATGATCTCGATCTGAAATGCACCGAAATACATTTGTAGATTTCCTTCACTGAAAACCTGTGTTCTTTCAGTTTGTTTGCAGCAACTTCTTTCAACCATTAAAGTTATAATCCTTGCTACAGATATTGAGTGCGATGGAAAATATCGAAGTCAAGGATATTCTAGGCCTATTCAAAACACACAAAATATATTTGGGACTAGTTGTCTCTGGTGAATTAAATTAAATCAATGCTGCACAAGCACGAGACATCTGTCCATCTTTTCAAAATGTCCTTGGAGGTCTGCTTTGTCTGCGAATTGTCATTATTCGAACAACAAAAAAACAGATATTTAACTTAAAACATGAATGAAACTAAAATACAAAAATGTAAATAGATTAAATGTAGGGACATTTGTCCAAATAGGCCCATGACAGATATCTTCAAAATGCCTACAAAGAGGGGACACTGACACCACCAGATGTATCAATCACAAAATAAAAATAAACACCCAAAACGTATTTAAGTGTAAAATGTTTTATTTAGATGTTTTTATACTGTGCAACAGTAACAATACAATAGTTGTCCATACAATCGAGCGTTACAAATACGCAGAACACGGAAGACATCAAAAAACATTTGTCATCGAGCATGAAATGCGGGGGGTTGGGGGGGGGGGGGGGTTGTATTTGACATAATCGCTGATTAATTTGTAAGTCGCTCTGGATAAGAGCGTCTGCTAAATGACTTAAATGTAAATGTAAAATTAAATATGCATATATTCCGCTATATACATGGGTGTGTGTATGTGGACTTCCTGAACTGCTTGGTTGCTTCAAGGGTTCAGGGTGTGTCGAGGCTATATGCAATCCCACTGCAGCTCAAAAAAGATTTTTTTTCCGAGTAGCCTATTACCTAATAAAAGCTCTGTACATTTACGCAGATCTTTCGTATGTTTTCTCATAAAATCGTGTTCCCAATACTACAATAGTTGTTTCCACATAATATATCGATTATTATATTTCTCTGTGAAACGCTTTCCAAAAGCCAATCGAAATAACAATAGATGCAACAGTTTCAAATATTAGTAAAGCCTATAGGTTTCTACCATGATTTATCTGACGACAATAGGCTGAAATACACAATTACAATATAGTCAACACATGTATATTCTGACATGGAAAAAAATTATTAAAATAAAGAAACGGCCATCTTCAGTCACATCTGTAAAATAAAACGCAGCTTTTTGGGGCTTTCATTTTCGCCATTCATCTAACATTTGCACTGTCGCCAACGTCCCTTTCACCGACTTAACGTCACATCCCTGCTATGTTCCTATTTAAATGCTTCACTTCCACTACGTTAAACAGATATCATATATTTATAACAACAACGATAACAAAAAAGAGAGCGTCTACAACAATGGAACTACATTGGCATGAAGATATTAGCTGAGCGGTCTGGCGTTGGCTGTCGGCCCGGATTTCAGGCCAGTCATCCCGAGGATGCAGAAGAACCATTCAGGGAGGTCTTCCGCGGTTTTTTTCCGAAGGGGAAGGGTCTGGTCGGGGCTGGGGCCGAGGTGGAGGCTCCATTGACGGGTTTGGAGATGTGGGGGAAGTGTGGGTGTGGGGACTGCACCGGGGTGCCAGGGCTGGGCAAGGAGGAGGAGGTGGAGGGGATGCCGGCAGGGCTGCAGGCTTTGTCGCTGGCTGTGTCGCTCTCAGCCGACCGACCAGTGCTGTTCTGGCCCTCCTGCTGCGGATGACTCTTCTTCATCTTCTTACAGCTAGGTCTGACGCGGTACTTCAACGGCAAAGGGCCATTCTGCAAAATATTTGTAATATTTAGAGCTAATTTGCAGGGCAAGCATGATTTTTTTTCCCCATTCATGGACAATAAAGCTTTTCAACTCTGAACATTCATGTATTCCACACTCCAAAGTAGGCCTAGAAAATATCACAGAGCCAAAGGTTGAAATAAAAACTCATGCAATAATTAATTATTTACAAAGAAAACATATCTTCCAACTTGTTAAAAACGTTTACATTGCCTTAATTAATATATCAAACATTAACAAGAAATATCAAAAAAAAAAAATGATTTTGAAAAATCAATTCAATATACCTCTTAAATTATAAACGTCTCCACTGTATTGGGGGAGGTGTATTGGTTTGGGATAACTTCATTGTTGGGAGTTCACATTTTTCATTGTTAAATTGTAAATAATGCTCAAAATCAAAACCTCATTCAAATGTTTTTACAAACTTCCCCTTTAATTTCATGTTTCTTACCCTTCTCCATGTGTAGATGTAGGCTATGTCCATTAATGTATAGTAATCTTTCAGTGGCTCATCTTCATACATCACTTCAACCTACATTGTAGAAATGACAAAATTATTTATAAAAATAGGCCAACGTATTTTTTCTACTGAACTTCCATTGTCCTTCAAGAGTTGCTGAATATATTTTATATTTTTGATTGGTTCAAGAGCAGCATATGAGAGAATGATCTTGCAGTGATTTGTACTAATGTTGTTAAATTCATCTTATAAAAAATAAAAATGGTGATACAAGAGTTATGGCTGCCTTTGTGTCATTTCAAATAACCGAACAAATCAAATCAATCAATTTTTACCTGATAGGTACAGGGGATGTCCATCTTACTGCGGAGGAACTTCCTCAGGTGCATGATGGTCATGGCTGCTGGACACTGCAGATACCTCTTATTGTTCACCTGGAGGAGGACACAGCTATTTAGATCAGCTCAAACCTCCATTTTACTACAGAAGAACTGAGCGATTTCCGCTTAGATAAGCCAGCTGCAAAGTCAAAATTGGCTACATTGTAAAAATTAATGCAAACAAAAATGAGCTTTTTGGTTAAGGTTAGGTTTAAAATCAGATATTATGACGTTGTGGCTGTGCCAGCTAGTGACCACTCTGCAGAGCTGCCTCCAGAACAAGATTCATGACTAAAAAAGGCTAACCTGCACTTTATACAGTACCCTCATCTACAATAAAGTAGAAAAGAAAATGGAGATGAGACATGCAGTGAGATTTGAAGACAAGCTCTTTAAGGGTCCAGATTTAAGAACAATCTTATATCAGAAACCAAGCAATAGGCTCTGTGCAGCAACAGGGTCTTAGAACTATCTGATATGGAATACTTCTGAGCTTCAGCATTAGGCAGCCTACCGGTTCTTGAGAGGGTTGGTCCTCAGCCACGCCTGTCTGTTTAGCCCTGAGAAAAACAATGTTACACTTGTTTTACAAAATGTGTTAGAAAACATCTTGATAATGCACTGAAGATTTTCATGGTTTGAAATTCATGTTAAAAAAAATTTGAACACTACTAAAACCAAAGTCTCTAGATTAAAATGATTATAGAAAGGAAAACATATTTAATGTATTGTAATGAAACAGGCAGGGAGTGTGGGTCAAACCCTCAACCTTCTGGCCCCAAGCCCAGCGCACCGACTGTGCCACAAAAGCATGGTTGAGTGACAGCGTCGATATCTGTGCTTATAAACCAGGGTCCCTACAGAATAATGTATAATAGACACTAACACACAACTGACATAATCAGTTTTTGAACACACTGAACTAATCAATATAAGTATACATCTATAAAATGTTCTAATATAATTGTCTTCCTTAGATCTTATGATGAATCCGTAGCGAACTAGATTTAATACTTATTTTAAAGCCTGGCTGTATCAGACTTGTTAACGTACTTGTTGTGATCGAAGAACTCAATGGAGAGGCTGATGATCTCATCATCTGTGATGATTCTCTTGTCCTCGTCCGCCACCTCCCCTCGATCCTCATTAGACCTTGTCGTAGCTACACACACAAAATCAACAAGTTGCATGAGTTTTCCCCAAAACATGGAAAACCGTGAAAGTGAGAGCTCAGAAATCCTATCATTATAGGAGAATACTATCAGCTAATATTGAAGTTAATTTTAGTGGGTTTGAAGAGGGGAAAACCAATAGAATCTTACTGGAGCAGGAAATAAATACAGACCATTATTTTAGTTGTTGTTAAAAATAAAACGACTTAATGACAATTCACTTTTTACATCTCCAGTGGACTTGCACCCTGACTGACCTACGAAAGCAAAGTAATGAACCCTTTTCTTAACATTTACATTTTAATCGTTTAGCAGATGCTCTTATAGGGTAGCTAGGTGAGACAACCATATATCACAGTCATATAAGCAACAACAAAAAAACGAAATAAAGAAACTATCAGCAAAGTCAGTGTAGAGACTCACCATCTACAGAAGGGTGATCCGTGTAAAAGTCTCTCCTTCTCTTCATCTCATCTAATGGGAGAGAAAAAAACTGTCACAAATGTTTATTTGAATAGGGATAGAGATACAATTGAAAAATGGAAGTATCAATCGTCTGATGCGTTGCACCCTTTGCTTTAACTATATAGCACCCATTTCCAGCATCAGTCCAGAGGTGGGTTTTAACCCATTTTCCAGGGGAGACAAAGCAGCAGCTCCGATATTAAACAGGATTATCAACCATTCAGGATTAACCATTTAGTAGATACAGAATACATATGTCACAGAGAACAAGATAATGACATGACTGATAAGAGGGATTTAACACATTCCACTTACTTTTGAAGAGACCAGGGACCAGCTTGTAGACAATGTCTTGTAGGGTTTTGTCAGACCTTGAAGAGTTTTCATAAATCAGTCATATTGACCCATAACTCATTGCATGCTATGAGGTTTTAATAAATTGACGGATGTTGAGAAAGTAGCAAAGTTTTAATGGAACTAGACCAATCCTTTGATGATGTCTAACTGCACTGGGTGGATTGGATAATAGCAACAAACAGCAGAAATGCGACATAACAATTTAAGGCTATAGAACAAATGCAAAAGAAACAAAGTGATTATTTACCTTATATTGAGCAGAGGCTTGGTTTTGTGCACTGGCACATCACAGATGGGGCAATACTTGCTGGTCTCCAAATAGCGCACAATGCACATCTTGCAGACTGAAACCCAAGGGAAAAAACTCTGGATCAGTTTCTCAGTGGATAACACAATGCACTACAGTCCAACTATGAAAAATGCCTGTTACATTTATCAGATAGCAGAGTTATTCATTTCCCCCCCAAAAACGATTTGCTTTGTAGCATCTAGTGAATTAGACATAAATAGTGTAGCCAATGCAATTATGTGAAAAGAGAATGTGAGAGTGAAATTGGCCTACAAATACTTGAGTAATTAACTAACTACCTATTTGTGTGAATTTGCAACAGTCATATTTATCATGATTGGTCCAATTCCCATGTCTGTATTCAGCCAAGTGTCACTCACATGAATGGAGACATTCTATAATGGTGGTGGCATCGATGAAGTATCCACCACACAGCACACACATGAGGTGGGGGTTCAGCTCAGTTATCTTTATTCTGGTTGTTCGATGCATCGTCATGGAAGGAAGAGACCTGTGAGGGAGAGAGGACCACATAGTCACAATCTTACAGGAACAGTAGCCGTTATCTTGTTTATAAAAACATCACAAAGACTTTATAAGTTGAGGATACTTTTGAGAAAAAAGAAAAAAAACTGCAACAATGAAAGCCTATCATTAGATCGGGACTACAGATCTTTCACAGCTTGATAAAGTGGTCGTTCATTGAACCGCTTTAAACCCATTTGGATGGATGTTTTGTTGTTCTAGTGTTAAGAGAAACACCATACTTTATGCTAATAGTATAATAAGCAGGGAAGGGGTTGGTCGTTTTTCAGACGCTGACCCAGAGGTTGATTGATAGGTAACAATTGGTGGGAGTCGATCCGTGTGGATTTGTCGAGGGCGCAGCTACAGCCGAAAGAGCTGCGTTACCATAAATCAATCCTTTCATTGGGATGGTTCATATAGCCTACCTCCCAGCGCTCCTCTATAGATAGATATGGGAGAACGGAGGTCGTTCGTCGCTCAGGAAATGTGATAGTAGCCTAGTCATATAAAACACTGTATAGACTCACGTAGACCTATCCAACCTACATCAGGGTGTCTATTCTAAAGCGATTCAGTGTAGAAGTGCCAAAATACAGAGGGGTTCGAACTTTCTAATATTGGAATCCGATGATAAGGCGCAACATCATTCCGGTCAGTTGCAACATTTTATATCACATTCGTCAATGAATAATTCGTTCAACTCTCGAGGATGCTGGAGACGGTAAGCGAATTCACTCGGTGTCAGGTGTAACCACACACTTGGAAGGTCTTACCGTTTCTATGGCAACTTAGGTTGCACTATTTGGCATCTTGCCAGGGAACAATACGGAGAGACTTGCTTCGCCCGAGACCCGATAACGGCTCGCGTTGATGATGATGTGACGGTGAATAATATGAAAATAAATATCTGTCCTTCCATCGCGAAGCGAATAGTCTACAGTCCGTCCCCACACTATGGCTGCCATTTTGTAAAGAACGTCTCGCTCGAAAATCATAGCGCAATTCCCGACAGGTTTGAACAATTTTCACACCGACGCCTGTTACATTCGGTTCCTATGTCGCCAACCGTATAGGCTACCCATGCATGCCTTGCGCATTAGTTTTGATAAATCTAACAGTTTTCCGTAGCTTGTGTCGTTTCCGTGTGTATGTTGCACAGGCAGCCTGGGTGCACCGCACAGTAGAATAACAACATGACTCGACCAAGTATTTTCTCTACCCGTATGAAGTTGAAGCCCGAGAGAAACATCGCTACTGCTCATCCAACACGACATGGATCACTAATGAAGTCAGATTCAAATAGCCAGCAGTTAACAGCAATGTGGAGTAGAAAAAGGTTTTAAAAAACGACTGTCTGGAGGGAAATTATGAAATAATTTGCACACTATTCGTCTAGTTGTGACGCCTTTTTGTAACCTAGAAATTTGTGTCTTCTTCACAATAGCTTTTTGTATTTCTGCCGCACATGGGATGCGATCACATGGGCAGTCCAATTAGGATATTTTTCCCACTAATTGGTCTTTCGACCAATCACATCAGATATTTTCACAACATATATTTTTCAGAGCTGATCTGATTGGTCAAAAGATCAATGAATGTTGGGCTGCCTGTCTAAACGCAGCCATGGTGACTGCGGTGCCAACTCAACGACTCTGGGTCTGTCTGTTCCCAATGTTTGAGCCCTCAGTTAAAACATGGGGGAGATGACTGATTCTGCGTGTCAGATGCTTTTGGCTTGCTGGCACTAGGAATAAACTCATGACAAATAAAACTCATGACAAAACAAGAAACATAGTGACATGGGCACTGGGTCATGCCTGCATCAAATGTGACCCGCGCAATATGTTGCATGGTGGCGCTATAGAAATAGGAACGGATTCTGCGTGTAGCCTATGGTGAAAAAACCCTACGGGGCTTGCAAACAGAACCATCGTCATTTTGTACGGATGCACCTTAATTCAAATAGATATATAGAAACACCGATATTGGCTCTACCAACAGGTCACTGGTGTGGAATATACCAGCTCTTCCTGTCAGTAAAAAATATATTTTAAAAGGTGTATTTGAATGTAACGCAGTGGAGGACCCCACAATGCCATTACAGTGGGTGTCACGCATCGTGTGCAATGCAAACAGCTAGCCTGTTACGCCATCAATCGATTAACTACTGATGTTTGCACAACTGTTACCACTGGTAATATAGCAGAGCCTTTGTAGAGTAAATTATACAATGCTTCAACATGCATATTGAAACTTCATCTACAAGCATCATTATGTAACACATTTATCCGTACAGGACACAGCCAAACAACCAATAAAGAACTGAATAAAAATGTATCCTAAAATCTATTTCCAGATACATTTTAGTTGAGAGACTCATAAGACAGGGTATTATCAACAACGATGTTGGCAAGATTGGCTCCCAATTGCATTATATCTAGCCTACTGTATTCAGCCCAACCTTCTGGGTCATGAACTGTGTGCTGCAACCCAGGGTTTCTCCATCTAGCTAGAAGGAATGGCTGAAAATGTTAAGTAGAATAGGGGGGTCCTTCCTCCAAAAATGTGGATGTACACAATTTTTACTCTGGTAATGTAGTATGAATAAAGATGCATATCACCTTTTTCTCCATAAAGTTAGGCTAGTCTTCGAGGGCTGTGGTTGTTTTGATCTATATATGCTGCACCATTCTATCTATTTTTGGATGGAACCTTAATCTATTCAACAGCTAGATTTTCATTACCATTTTCAGAAGACTTAGCTACAGACGAGGCCTCACTTCATAGAATTCATCAAGAAGTCAGCGGTCAATGTCGAAATCTCTATTTATCTGGCTGTGCGTCAAAGTTGCATTCCAACAAGTAGCACAAACAGAAACCTTGTATCAACACAAATCAGCCTACACAAGAATTTCAACTAGCACCGACGTTGGCAACCTTCATCTCACAGAAATCCTCTACGGGTAGGTTGTCAACTGTCAAACAACGTTAGGCTATTTATCTTTCCCACCAAACAGTTCCCTTCCACATTACAGATAATCTCACACGTGATAACCTGGTCATAACGAGATTATTACGAAGGAAAGCATAAAAATATCAGACACCATGGATCCATGCAAACACATATCAAACAGAATTTTCCACCACGGAGCAAATCTTCTGACATGTTTGATCTTTGCATGGTTGGTTTTTACATATGTTCCTGCTTTATAAACTTGTTATGCGCCATTGTGAGTTAACAATAAGCGGTCAGATTGTTGCTTCCAAAAGTGAGAGGGGAAAAAAAGAAAAATCCTCTAAAAACTAAATGTTGGCAGATGGAGGCACATAGCCTGCCCAATAATGTCGTGACGAAACTCAATATTAAATATCTGCCTTTTACAGAGAATTCAAAGATGGTTGGCTAATTGAGAGGACCCTTGTACTGAATCAGTCAATGGACCTTTGTACCATCTTGACATCATGGTAAGAAAAATCAGAAAATTGGTTTTACGTATGATTAATGTTCGCCAATATCGTTACGTTGTCATCTTGCGTGTAGGCCTATACATTCAAATTCTTCTTTAACAACTAACTAACTGATCGTGATGATATTTCAGTAAATCATTTAAATGGTTTACCCTCCACCAGGCTACAGAGGACCCGTTCACCAAGAGGGAAGTTAAGTTAATAAAAACAACACTTGGCGACATGTGCGTAATGTAACCACACTGATCTATCCCCAACATCCAAAAGATCATATTTCTATAAAATGGGGACAGTATATGGAACCAAACCAACCAGGAGAACCATTGGACTGTGTGCTGCCGTAAACACCTCACCCATCTCGGTCCTGTTCGATTGAGATCACAGGCTTTGTGGAAATCTAACTAATGTCACAGAAACACTCTCAATGGACACTCATAACAGATAATTACATAAAATACAAAAGAATGCAATGCGCTGGTCTGTTGAGCGCAAAACCAAGGCGTGTGCAAGAAGGGAACACAATTTTAGAAGCAGTACGAGGACAGAGCTCCACGTCCGTGAGTGCGAGACACCGTCAAAGCCCCACATCCACCACAGGCTGGAAACACATTTAAACCCGCAGAAAAACACATATACGCGGCGAAAACTCAATCGTTATTCATCCATTGGTAAGAAAATATATCGAATAATACATACCTAGAGAGACTGCTGGCGATCTGTGATACTGGAGACGGAGAGACAATGAAAGTTAGGAGGCGATCAGCAGAAAATGAATACGAGAGCCGCCATCTTGAAACGAGCTGCAGACGCTGTCAATTGCAGAAAGCGCAAGGCAACCCGTGGCTCATTTCAGATGCGTACAATTCGAAATTTTCTCCTTCTATGCACTTTGGGCGCGTAGTGTCCTCTGTTGTCGAAGATTTCAGACTTTTGTCTGTGCGTTCCGAACGTGTTTGTGTTCCCGATGAGACTCCTCGAAAAATGCAGCAGTGTGGCTCAGTGGAAACTGACACCGTCCCCAAAATGGCTTGTAGTTCGCCCGCCCCGCTTTGGTCACGTGGTATCATTCCTTAAGGGTGGCCTGGAAATTAGTGTCGGTGTATTCCGGGGCTTGCCAATTCACGATGCTTCTTAAAATGACACAAATAATATGTTATCATGTTGACCGATCTCGTAATTTGATTTGAACATTGTAGTTGTGTCACTAAAGACTACAATAGACATCACCGATGTTTTCTAAATAATAGCCAGTGTGCGTTTTTCCAACCATGTTTCTATTCTGTGCCTCCCGTGTCCATTTCCAAAGGCATGAGCTTGCAAAATGCGTCTTTGTCATACATGCGTTGGTTAGGCTACCATTTCCAAAGCCGATAGAAAGCTGGGGCTACTGTGTTGATATTCCATAGCCAACGACCCCATAGAATACTAATTCATGATCGAACTGAAAATGGGGGCATTTAGGAATTTGAAGCATCGCTAATAGGTTGGCTACTATAAGAGACTCTGAACCATAAACTATATGCTGTTCAATTCCCTCTGGTGAGCCGGAATATGATTTAACCAATGCATTGCCACCTGTTTGTAAACTAGATATTCTCTAGGCTACATATCTTTGATATGAACTATGCATTAGACTATGGGACACAAGTATGCTATATAGCCTACTTTAATATCATTTGGCTCCTCTCATCTCATGCCTGCAAATTACAAGAAAAAATAAACCCAAGCATGCATTGAACTGTTTTATTGATAACAATAAGCCTACATCATTGCAGAACGTATACAAATATATTTAATTACGAATGAAATTAGTATAAAATACAAAGCGGATATCAACGCCGCTGGAAATCTCTGAACTTCAGTGCTTTCAGGAGCGAGATGAGGGGAGCAGAGGAGATCACGTGAGAACCCGGATTCCACAGTTCGTGCAGGGTAAACTCACAACTGCGTAGCCTTCTCAAGACTCTTGGCAGCGTCTTTCATCTTTCCCACCAAATCCTGAAAGCAAAGTCACATACACAGTCCGTACACTTCCAAACAGAGAAAAACGGAGACTGAGTCACACACCATTTAATGGTTTCCCTCACTTACTGGAAGAGTTTTGAGCTCTGTTGAGTGTAAATTATAACCTTGTCTCAGTCTGTATCCTGTCTATCAGATTACCAGGATATTTTACACTGAAACCTGTCTGGATCGGAGTCAATTCCATTTAAATTCATAACGGAATAGTCATCATAGTAGGTCTGAGTACACTTCGTTCATTAGTGAATATATTTTAGATTAATTCTAAGGATGTTCACGTCAACTGAAATGCAATGCAACCGTTCTTGTTCACCTCATACCCAAAAGAGGTGTAGACAGAGCGTCCCGAACATACACATTACCAAACTTCCTTCCTTAGAACTGTGTCTTGGCACAACGTAAACACATTTCAATATATATATATATATATTGCCCCCTATTTCAATATTATTAAACTCTGGATAGAAGCGACAGCTACATGGCTAGTGAAGAAGCCAATCCATGAGATGACACGTTGAAGCAGACAACCTCAGGTCTCAGTGAAGATAGACATAGACCTACAATACATTCGGGATTTGGCTTACGTCGAAATTAATTGAGGAAAAGTAAAAATAACAAGCCACAATTTAGACTTTTTAAGATAAGTTCATAGGCTAAACTTAGATCCTGAGACATCACTGCATGCCCTGTCACTCAGCGGCTCTGCTTATTTCTTGCCATCAATATTCACACAAAGTAATGGATGATTTGGAAATAGACAATTCGAGTGACAGGGCATGCATTGTTTTCCTGTTAAATATACATTTTTTAAAATAAATTAACAAATGTGTAAACAAAGGTTGAATCAAAGTCTGCAGAACACTATTGAAATTCCAATACTGCACATGGATTAAAATACACTGGATCCATTTGCAAATTCAGATTTTAATCTCTGCTCAATCTGGCAGAAGGACACTCATCTCGACACAGAACATTGTTGAAAGACATGTTATTCAAGAAAATGTTTAATAATCGTTTGACAAACGTTAAGTAGGACTAATATGATTTATTTGTACTAATTCACGTGGACCTAACGGCTAGCCAATAATTATATATAGATCTGTAAAGTATGCTGAATTGGAAAATACAGTGTAGGCTATCTATTTAAATCAATTGCCACGTTCAAGAGTGCATGTAAAACATTATCACAGATATTCTGTGAAATTACCTTATTCAACTAATGGATACCCCCACATTCCATTTGGCTGTAACAAAACATTAGCTACCTGAAGTTGTTCTATAGTGCAGCTAAAATTGACTTCAGACGATCCTCCGTTGTTGGTATTCTGTAAAAGTATAGGCTTACGTTTGTAATGATGACACGTTTTAGATCACTGGGTTCTGGAAAGGGACATACCTCAACGTTTAATGAAATCAGATAGGACGGCTCGTTGACCTTATGTACATGCCCGTTCTGTCATGGAAACAAAATACGTTAGGGCTATACGTTAGTCACCATAACAGCTCTAAACCATAATTATCTGATCCTATTGCAGTTTATTATTACCAACCAATACCTTGATAAGGTACTCCAGACGCCATGACACGTCGTTGATATGAGGAGGGCATCTCCCTATACTAAAAGGACAACCAAAATACAGAATTACCAATGGGCTACAGATACACACAATAGGCCTATATTAAACAAATATATTTACAAGGCAAGAAGCATCCCATGAATACAGATTTATATAGGCTGTTCAACGGTAACCTTATTCATTAAAAACCTTTGTTTATTTAACCCAGAATCATTCCACATATTAGGCTAAGTGATCATATTACGTGTGTTAAAATCAAACACCAAAACGTCTTGTCACGGCTGGAGCCCTATGGGCAACAGTTTTCAGCATTCTGAAGTTTGGTTGTCAGGAGGAAGACAAAAGGGGACAATCGTGGTGATTAATTACAATGTAAAAGCACCTATCAATGCGCTACAAACAAACGCTCATCGTAAAAGAACTGCGCTTTCTCCAAGGAAAATAAAACGATTCAAAGTTTGTGAAACAAATTGTCATGTCACATTCGCAGGTTCATTCCCTAATCTTAAACGGTTAAGAGATCATGCATGGTAAAAATATGTCACAAATAAATGTGAACCGAGTTAGGCTACTTCCATTCCCTAGTCTGCTGCACTCTATGAAAGTGAAGCACAAATATTGAAGACATATGGTCAATGTGCTGACAGTTTCTATAAACTTTTTGAAGCTCAGTTGGTTGAGCATGGTGCTTGTAACGCCAGGGTAGTGGGTTCGATTCCCGGAACCACCCATACGTAAAATGTATGCAAGCATGACTATAATTATAATAATAATAATAATAATAATATAATATGCCATTTAGCAGACGCTTTTATCCAAAGCAACTTAGTCATGTGTGCATACATTTTTTGTGTATGGGTGGTCCCGGGGATCGA
Source organism: Coregonus lavaretus (assembly GCF_964263955.1). Taxonomy (NCBI): domain Eukaryota; kingdom Metazoa; phylum Chordata; class Actinopteri; order Salmoniformes; family Salmonidae; genus Coregonus; species Coregonus lavaretus. Next base: position 12,954,919 of record NC_140021.1, on the reverse strand, counting down.
ACCCACTACCTTGGCATTACAAGCGCCGTGCTCTATCAGCTGAGCTACAGAGGACCACATAACTTTGGATAAAAGCGTCTGCTAAATAAATATGTATATACATAAATACACACCACACAAAAATAAAATGCAACAATTTCTAAGAATTTACTGAGTTACAGTTCATTTGAGTGAATCAGTCAATTGAAATAAATTAATTAGGCCCTAATCTGTGGATTTCACATGACTGGGAATACATATATGCATCTGTTGGTCACAGATACCTTAAAAAAATTGTGTTCGTTGTCAGTAGTTTATGCCTCCCCATACTGTAACCCCACCACCACATGGCAGTCTGTTCACAACGTTGATCCTCCACACAACGCCATACACGTGGTCTACGGTTGTGAGGCCGGTTGGATGTACTGGCAAATTCTCTAAAACGATGTTGGAGGCGGCTTATGGTAGAAAAATGAACATTCAATTATCTGGCAACATCTCTGGTGGACATTCCTGCAGTCAGTGTGTCAATTGCACGCTCCTTCAAAATTGAGACATCTGTGGCATTGTGTTGTGTGACAAAACTGCACATTTTAGAGTGGCCTTTTATTGTAAACTAATTTGTTCACAAAATTTGAGAGAAATACCTTTTTGTGCGTATGGATCATTTCTGGGATATTTTATTTCAGCTCATGAAACATGGGACCAACATTTACATGTTGCATTTATATTTTTGTTCAGTGAGCTAAAATGTGTAAAATTATCACAATTAGATGCAAATATGCAAAGCAAGATTATTAAGTTGATTCATCCGAGTTTATGAAAATGTAGTATCTATATTTCCTGACCTCACACCGAAAGGTTTCAAAGAATTTCAAACAAAATCGGTGGTTCATTTAAATGTAACTGTTCAATACATTTGAAATAAAAAACAAACTGTTATTGCCCAACTTCAAACCATTTTTAATTATATATAATGAAATAATTCACTATTTTTTTAGGCTGTACTTGATGTTTCAATGGGGATGGATATGTGTATTGGGGAAAATATATAATATTACTGGAAAAGTTCAATAGAATGGATTAATAACATTTGTAGATCTACAGAGATGTTAATGAAGTGTAAACTGCATGGTCAACGTGATGTTCCATGAGCCATATAGAGAAGCCATATCAAAAATGTAGGGCTCTGATAAAGTCTTGTCTGTGTCTGCATTGTTGGCATGTGTTAGAATGTGACTATGTTCCCACAGTTTACAAACGTTTAACTGTACTGTGGTGACCCAGAAGCCTATCTGTACAAACAGACAATATAGTAATTTATATTTAAATCTAATACTTTAAATTCAAGTAGATTTGTCCAGTCAAAGCTTCAGCCACAATAGCCCCACAGTCATGAATTGTTATGGCATTTCAAATAGGCCTACTGGAAATGAAAACATCAGAAAAAGTTACTAAAATTATCTCACCTTGACAATAGAGTTTCCAGATCGCTTTTATATTTCTGGAGAACAAAGAAACAGTCAGTTTGGGGTTGAGATCTGGTATGGATTTGCATTTCTTTACATTAAGGTAATTAAGATGTTAAACATAATAAGGTGGTCACCTGGTATGTGATGTAGAACACATCTGTTCTCTCCGCATCAAACCTAACATCCTCCAGGCACAAGCTGTGATAAAATCAGCTCAATCATTTATCAATTCTGTAATCATAATGAACACACTTCTTTTTGCCTCATGTTGGCCTACGGATTTTATTTTGCAGGTGAAGTGGAATGCTCTTGATAAGAGTACTCCACATTTTGTTGTGTAATTTTGCCAAGCCCCAATATTGTGTACAGTAAAGAAATGTCAAGGCCTATTCACACTAACTCTTTCTTTTTTCTACTAGCACTGACTTTGCTGATAGCTACTTTATTGAAGATAAATGTACTTACTATGACTGAGATGTGGTTGTCCCACTTAGCGGTCTTAAAGGGCAACTCCACCACTTTTCAACCTAATTTTCATTATCTCCAGCACAATACCAGTGTGTACATATGCATGTGAAAATGGTGCATTTCTACATTTAGTAGAAAACAATAAAGTTAAGTTCCACCCGATGAAATGATCAAAAGTTATAACATTGTAAAAACAGTGATTTTCAAACACAGATTCGCAGTGAAGTGGGGAGCAAGAAAACCCCCTCCCTCTGATTAGAAACTCATTTTTACTTTTAATCCTACCCTGTGATAACACAAGCTAGGTTTCCATCCAATTGGCGACAGACTTTCATGCGAATATTAGAAAATCAGCAAAAAAACTTGCTTTAAATAGCAAATGTGCCTACTCTATAGTCTAGCCAACAGTTCGCAGATACTGTGCGGTTAGGCTAGTCTACATGATGAGATTATTATGGATAAGAGCAAGAATATGTTTATTTGTCAAACAGCAGTCAAGCATCTATCATCTTGTCACCAGAATAAGACCATTGATATTTATTGGAAAGGAGCATCAAGATTACCATGCACTTTCACCACCCTGTGAAGTCCACCATAATTTATTTAATCTGTAGCCTAATAAACTGCATGTTTTCCCAAGTCAGTGTGTGGACCACTTAACTGGAGTCACGTGATGACATGTTTACTTTGATATGATTGTTATTATATCAATATTTATACATAAACGTTTCCACCGCCATTTCTCGCATAATTAATTAAAGTGGTGGAATTGCCCTTTAAGATGAATGCACTAACTAAGTCGCTCTAGTAAGAGTGTCTGTTAAATGACTAAAATGTAAATGCATTATTTTCTAACCTCGACCCCAGTCTCTGGGGGACGAGATTAATGATTTAATAACTTCAGAGTGATCAACCCCCATTAGCAATAATATAGCAGGCCAAACCAAGCGTTACCTTATAGTGGATTTGTCCACGTTTTGTTTGACCCCCTCCAGTATGCAGGTGGTGGCAGCTGTGTGACAATGTTTCAGCAACTTCTGGTCAATATGTTTCAATTCAGGTTGATCTACCATCAGAGAAAAACATTGACCAGTTATTCATCACACAGATCTTAAAGAAAAAAATCCAGTCAAAAACGATATATATATATATATTAAGGTATTAGTCCACTGTTAATACCTATCAACAGTGGACTAATGAAAAAAAATACCAAAATATAGTTGGAGAGGATTTTTCCTTTAACTGTAGCCTAATGCCTCTGCGAGCTGTTGTATCGTTTTATAGTGGGTCTAATCATCATTCAAGTGTATCTAATCATCATTCAAGTGTATCATCCAGTTTTAATAACCTAAACCTAACCGTTTAGACAGACAATGGGATGCAAATGTACAACATGCAAGACGCGCGCAAACACACACACACATATTCAATACCCCAATTAAATAAACAATTTAGGTTGAACATTTGATTAAAATTTCAAATTTAGTCATTAGGGAGAAATGTCACTTGCACGTTTTCAGTTCCAGATTGCTTCCTACATTCTCATTTTCTAGCCTATATTTTTGAACGGTAGCCTAGCCTGCCTTCTCAGTTGTAGCCTGATCAGTAGTCTTATTTCCTGTAACTACCACTTGAAACATAGAGGATACAAACACTGTTACATTTGATTCATTTCAGATCCACGGGTGTTAAAAAATTGTAGCGTGCATTCCACACTTTTCAATGCGAGCCTTCAAGTCAAACTGAGAAGAAACCGGAAGCTGTGAAAGAAGCAGAAACAAAAGGCGACGGTAGAGAGAGAGCAGAGCAGGCTTACCGAGAACACTACGGTCGGCATGGGCGCTTAGCAAGCTGCGAAAGGCTAACTATCAACACGGAGAAGGTTTTCAGGTCGAAAAGCGTCGGGTCTGCTAGAGACTGCAGCCCTTTCTGCACGGACTCAGACAACTCCATTTTGAGACAGAAACGACCCACGAAACCGGATCACGTGACGCGATCAGCTGACGCAGCATGCAGAGCAGAGGAGAGGGCAAAGCTCACACGTCGTTCATTCACGGCTCGTGGTGGAGTGAAAAAATGAACAGCTTCACAATGTATCACGTCTGTTTGTTTCATTTAGGCTACAGTATCTTTAATTGAGAACACAATTTATATAGGCATAGTTTATTCTCAAGTGGGCCTACATAATTTGCAGGATTGGGCATGTGAGGCTACAGGATAGACTCAGAGTCACGGCGTATTTTGTTGCATCATCAAATCAAATCAAACGTTATTTGTCACATGCTTCGTAAACAACAGGTGTAGACTAACAGTGAAATGCTTACTTATGTTGCCTTCCCAACAATGTAGAGAAAATATATATATAAATATTAGATAGAAAATAACACGAGGAATAAATACACAATGAGTAACGATAACTTGGCTATATACACAAATGTGCAGGGGTACGAGGTGATACCATTCCACTAATTCTGCTCCAGCCATTACCACAAACCCGTCCTCCCCAATTAAGGTGACACCAACCTCCTGAGACATATAGGTAGGGATAAAGTGACTAGGCAACTGGATAGCTAATAAACAGTAACAGCAGCTTATGTGATGAGTCGAAAAAGTTAGTGCAAAAAGGGTCAATGCAGAGAGTCTGGGTAGCTATTGGTTAACTATTTAACTAACTATTTAGCAGTCTTATGGCTTGAGGGTAGAAGCTGTTCAGGGACCTGTCATTTCCAAAGGTCTTAGAGGGTGTCCTGATAGTAGTCACATTATTGCACTCAGAAAAGGTTTGAGGGTAGAATAATAAAGTAGGCATACTCTAATTTTGGTCTGGACCTTAAGTGTAGCATGCTTCTGAAGACAGGGCAGGGATTCCCCAAACTATTTTGGATCCTTACAGGGATCTTGTTTCCCCTTATTGAAAATCTGTTTTTCAACCCAGAGGAAGGCCCATCACGTTTAGACTAATTAGGCTATCTGAATAGATATTTTAAGGAGACAGTTGCATTGATTGAGGGTAGTCTGGTGGTAAAACAATATTCAGAAAACCGCCCCAAAGACAACATAGATATTTTATCTTCTGTCTGAAAAATCTTGTTTCTGATGCAGACAGGGAGAATGGGTTGTCCAGGACTGGACTGGCATCAGACAGACACCTCTACCAGAGCAGTGTGTCTAGGGTTTTATCTCAGCAGGGTGTGCATCTACAGGAGAAAGACAACCTGGAGCTGATCAAGGTCAAAGTTCATGACCTCTCACCTGGCTGGCTCTCAGGGGTCATCCCAGACAGTGCAAAGGCCCCCCCAATTTTTTTTACCCTTCATTTTTTATTTGCCAATATCCAAATGTAGGATAAACATTCAGTATTGCAAACTGTATTGTTGTTCTTTTCAGGACAATAGGCTATAACTGAAGTATTTCTGTCTTAATGAGAACTAGTTTTATTTTAGTTTTACTCAGTAACAACCTGAGTTGTTAACTCTTCTCTTTTTTTTTTCTCCAGGGGCAATAGGGACACATCTCAGAAAAATCCGTTTTTGACACTGGACCTCATATTTAGCCTTCTTATTTAGCCTTTGCTTCATTTTTATTTTTTACCTTGTCTCTATCTGGCTCGGTCCAGCGCCCTATACTCTAAATAGCATACTTTTGTCCTCGGGATTCCGCTGACCATTAATCAACCGCGAGCACAAAGATTAATCTAAATTTGGCCCCTGTCACTTCTCGAGCGCAAGGTCAATAATCGAATCTGCATAAATCTGCATTATAACCACTGACTGTCATTTGATGCCAAACCGATTTCCAATTATCAACACCATTCAGAATAGCATAGCCTATATAGCCCACATTTACATAATAATAACTTTCAAAGATAAACAAACAAAAAAACTTGTGAACAAAATATGTTGGGTGTAGGCCTACAGCCTAATCAATAGACTATGCTCTCCACATCCAAAACAATTAATTCACATCCGTTAACTTCATATATTACTTTTTGCTGTTAGATGTTTGGTGACATCTTGCCTGATAAAGTTTCCAGGTGATTCCCCAAACGGAAGAGGCCTTTATAGCCTATTTTAACGGCTCCTATTTCTGGACAAACCAACAGAAGAATATCGATTGGATTGCTAAAGCAAGGTAGGCATATAGTCTTAATATCAAAATCGAAAGCTGTTGTTTAGAAGTTCTCGTTTAAAAAGTTAATTCGTTTCAATTGGTCCCTCAAGTCATGGCAATTTAACGTTGGATATCACTGATTAAATGTGTTTTATCTAAATCTGAATTTATCAAACTCACAGCTCATTCTTTTATAGGTTGAAATTGTCAGTTTGGCCACACTGACCATATCCAAACTAAAGTCATTGAATATAATAGACCTTTCCAAACCGTTATTTTAGTATTTTTCAGTCGCTTAGTCATGCATGGGAGAGGCTAGGACTCGGGAGAACAGCTGCTAATGCGAAAGTAGAGATCAACAAGTCCTATGAAACTCTTTTATGTGTTTGTTTAACTTTTACTCTAACATTCATACTCTCAGGTCAAGAAACAAACATAAGGCTTTGGAACCCTGAACATGTCTGGAACCGAGAGAGATGTTGATGTTTGTCCATCTTGCCTTTATCAAACCAAGAGGCAAGATATTTTATATTAGTTTAAATAAAATATTATACATATGTTTTTCTCAAGTCAATTACTAATAATCATCTTGTGGCTTCCATGGATTCAGTATTTGGAGATGGTTTCTTTCGCTTTCAATTCTTCAGCTGAAAAATAGGAAGGGGTCATCGAATATTTTACGTGAAGATATGACAAGTTTGTCAACCCAAACTAACCTCACTCACATTATTCAGAATAAAAATAGCCTACACACTGCGGGTCCAGAGAGGATTAACTCGACAACATGTGAAAGATAAATTAAATAGGTCTACAAGCAAACGTGTGTAGAAAAAAAGGACAAAAGCTCTGTGGCATAATTTGAGACTTTCGGTTTGGTCAATAACTGCAGGTATCACGGACCCAGATTAAATAAATGCATTTGGGCCTAATATGGTTCAACGTAATATGATTAAATGAAAAGTAATGAAAGTTCATTTAGACTTCTGATCTAAAGACATCCCATGCGACTCAATCAACTCAAAACGTTTTAATTGAAGATTGGCCTATTCAGTATATGGTCTTGGAATACTTTAACCAAATGCTCTATAGTGTTGATTAAATCATGCCATCTGACATTGGTGGATTGCTTTAAAAATAAATAAACGATTATATATTTACATTAATATAAATTGTCTTTATTAACCACCTAGCCTACACATAAGTATGTGTTAATGATCTGTTAATGATCAAATTGATCAAATTGATTAATTATGACTTAGGCCGTCATTGTAAATAAGAATTTGTTCTTAACTGACTTGCCTAGTTAAATAAAGGTAAAATAAATGTTAAATTTAGTTTTGGATGAAAGTTAAAAGTTCTGAGGGGAGACTTCATGTTGTTATTTGTTATTACATGTTTTAAACGCCCACACCAGTAGAAAGCCACTTTTTCGAGCTGAAAGACGATGGCCAGAACTTACCTATGATTTAAGTCAGTAAGTCATCGTTTTAGTCAAAGTATGATATATTTGGGCTTGAATTCTGATGAATCAGAACTGCCCCCTTCGTGCAAATTCGCCTGAATGCGGTGTATTTTCCTATGATATGATGTACAAATTATTTTCAGCCTATATTTCGTTTCAGGGCTGGGTTTTATTTGAACGTTACCACCCACCAGTATCACATTGTTTCTTAAATCAGAAACAGCTGCAAAGTTTTTCCTCTTTGCGACTGAGATGAGCCAAACATCCTTGTGTCCACTTGACCGCTTGAGCCATAGAGCAAATGAAAATAGCGTGTGCAAACGTATGTTTCTGCACCTCCACTTTTTTTTTAACCAGAAAAGTATCATAATTCATTGGATAATTTGTAAATGTTCACTTATTGTTTAGCTACTTGGTCACCTCCTTGACCAATGCCCTTCTCCCCCCGATTGCTCAGTTTGGCCAGGCGGCCAGCTCTAGGAAGAGTCTTGGTGGTTCCAAACTTCTTCCATTTAAGAATGATGGAGGCCACTGTGTTCTTGGGGACCTTCAATGCTGCAGACATTTTTTGGTACCCTTCCCCAGATCAGTGCCTCGACACAATCCTGTCTCAGCGCTCTACGGACAATTCCTTCGACCTCATGGCTTGGTTTTTGAACTGACATGCACTTGCAACTGTGGAACCTTATGTAGACAGCTGTGTGCCTTTCCAAATCCTGTCCAATCAATTGAATTTACCACAGGTGGACTCCAATCAAGTTGTAGAAACATCTCAAGGATGATCAACGGAAACTGGATGCACCTGAGCTCAATGTTGAGTCTCATAGCGAAGGGTCTGAATACTTATGTAAATAAGGTATTTCAGTTTTTTATTTTTAATACATTTGCAAACATTTCTAAAAACGTGTTTTCGCTTCGTCATTATGGGGTATTGTGTGTAGATTGATGAGGGAAAAAATGTATTTAATCCATTTTAGAATAAGGCTGCAACGTAACAAAATGTGGAAAAAGTGAAGGGGTCTGAATACTTTCGATAGTAATGCCTTCTTCTTATTTGTTTTCCTTGACATGGTCAAATAACAAGCGTAGATTGGTCACTTTTTTTCTGATTTGGCACACAGAGACCAGAGACCTTGAGTAACTATAGGTGGCGCTGTTATAAGCATTCTCACTTAAACCCTCATATCCGTCGCCCCATTTGACCTAGAGACTTAAAACTTTGTATGTAGGAGTCTTTCCTCGTGCAGAACAAATTTGCCTCAAGGACCCATTAGGTCCTTCAGGATAGATTTTCTTCCATCTTGGACATTTTGGAAAACCTTTGAAAAATGTATTCTCATGAACCATAAGTCCAAATAACACCAAATTCGGTTGGTTAAGATATTGTTTAAGAGATGGCTGAGTTATTGATGAATCAGGAAATCAGATTTTATGTGTCAATTTAAATCCTTTGTAAATCCACTCCACAATGGCCTATCAACTTTCAACTTTTTCGGGTCATCAAAGACATTACCACAATGAGCCATTGTTTGGCATTGCTATCTTAACTTTTTGAAAATGTAACGCTTTAAATAATCATAGAAAATCTTCTTCTCATAGACTGAAAGTCGGATTCACTCCAAATTTGGTATTTGAACTCCTCAGAATAGTCTCTAAAGAGTTTGAGAAAATAACATTGATCCATTCAAAGATGGCCACATTATACCAGTAGATGCTGGTATGCTAATGTTTTAAAATATGCAAAAAATACTTTAAAAAGGTTATTCTCATGAACCATAGGACCAAATTACACAAAATGTGGAATGTAGGCCCATGGCATGTCTTAACTTAGTTTGAGAAGCTAAGGGATTAGTAAAAAGAAGATGGCTGAGTTAGATTGTAGGTGTCCATTTAAACTACTGTAAATCATCTCCACAGTGGTCTATCAACTTGAAACTTGTCATTGCTATTATGGACCTCCCTAAGATGAACCACACTGAATTTGGCATTGATATCTAAAAAAACTAGGAAACTATTAATAACTAATTAGCATATGTAATGGTCATGCTCAAAATCATCTGCAATCATCTTCTCCTCATGAACCACACGTCAGATTCACTACAGATTTTGTATTTAGACTCATTACATCAGCCTTAAATTGTTGCTGCATTCAAATATGGCCGCACTCTACCTATAGATGCACATTAGCACATATGCTAATGCTAAAAATATTTGTAAAATCTTCAGTCAGATTGACTCCAGATTTGGTATCTAGACTCAATGAATTAGCCTCTAATGAATTTGAGAATGATTAATTGCTGCATTCAAAGTCGGACATGCTACACCACTAGATGGCACCACATCACACCAGGGCTATAAGAACTGAACCGATAGACATGGGGCCATGAAATGTTATAAGTAACCTTATGCATACACTGAGTGTACAAAACATTAGGAACACCTTCGTAATATTGAGTTGCACCCCCTTTTGCCCTCAGAACAACCTCAATTCGTTGGGGACATGGACTAAAAGGTGTCAAAAGCGTTCCACAGTGATGCTGGCCCATGTTGATGCCAAGTTGTGTTTGGTTGGCTGGATGTCCATTGGGTGGTGGACCATTCTTGATACACACGGGAAACACACTGGAAACTGTTTTGTACACTCAGTGTATGTCCTTAGAAGTTGTTGTGTGAATATAGTCACTGCAACCTTAGATGGCTAATCAGTTGGTGGCACTATAGATGTCATTGACACCAGTGGCACCATAGGATACTAGAGCAATAACTACTGATCGAGTGGACTTTGTCTCATGCAAATTAAAATTTGATTTCAATTATGTGGACGAACAATGTGAAATATTGTGATTAGTAGATCTATATAATTACATATTGTTGCCCTATTATGTGGTCTGAACACAAATATGTGTTAATAAAATATGTTTCTTCAACAATGAGGTACAGATTTAAGAGTTATTCTAATTTCTGAGTGCACTGTGCATTCTGTGAGGCACGAGGCAGCAAACAAAGAGAGGGGGTGTGTTGTGCCTCCGGGGTGGCAACCTGCCCTTAATCATATTCTCATGGCATTGAAGCTATAACGTGGCCTACATATATATATATATATATATATATATATATATATATATATATATATATATATATATATAATGCCAGACAGTTATGACCAAAGCCATACAAAGTTAGGTCATCGTCCACTTCGGTTAGATTTTTAGTAGACACAAATAAGGCATGCATTATTAGAAATTACACAGAGATACAACTAGGCTGCAAGATTGAACGTTTTTGTAATACTTCAGAAGAAGCCTAGAAGGAGCATTGAGTTGGAAATTATTTTTTTATAGGCCTAAAGTTTAGCAGTTTAGGTGTGATGTCCAGCCAGGTCGCTGAAGATCCACTGAGAAATTAGATGTCCATCCAGGTAAGCAGGACATCAGGAGATGACTTTAAAACCGGCCACTAGGGGCAACAGTGAGTACTATTACCATCAAGTAGGCTTGCGCGTTGTGGACAGAGATGGCAGATGGGCGTAAGCCACAAGCACTAGACACAGTTTATTTTTTTTACCCTATCTCAAAAACCAAACCTTGACCCTTAACTTAACCTTTCGGAATTACAGTTTTTTTCAACCACTTTGGTGCAATTTTCACAAGTATGTGGTACATTTTCAAAACTCTAAGCACATTTTAAATTGACTGAGTACAACAAACACATTCACAAAGTCACTTGTTCATGGCACAAAATCACTCTTTCCATTAGGATACATATTCAATCTAGGTATCTGCTTTTCCAAATGCAATATTCACTACTTTTCAATATGATTTTCTTGTCATTTGTTAACAATACAATTAACTATCACTTAGTCAAACTGCTCAAAACTGATAACTACTGAACTAAAATTATGTATTGCCTAGTTAACATATATACTTAGCTATTTGATTTTGAATTTTAACACCCTTTAAGGTATCAAACAAATATATATAAACAATTATTGGATGAAACATTGAATTGTGCATTACTGCTATTAGCCAATAGAAATGCATTGAATACCAGATTCACTACATGGAACAACTGATAGTCCCCCAAAAAATCTAAAGGAAGTTTGTTCTGAAGTGTCTGTCCTATATCTGAGAGATATAAGAAAGATCAGGAAACATACTTTTTTCTTTTTTACTTAGAATTATCCCCTTATTTTAGGCAATAAACTATCTCCATATATACTTTCATTAATTTTTTTACTGGTACCAGGACCTTCAGAAGAGTCTTGTGAGGCTTGTGGGCAAAACGGAGAACACCCCCGTGTTTGTGAGAGTCTCATCTTTCAATAGAGTGGTCATAAAAGTTTGTAGGCCAAACATACGATTTTGTGAGAAGACTGATTTCTGGGATGTCTCATGGTCTGACAAACACCACTCTAGCTCTGCCACCTTTCATTGCAGATGCAGAAGGGCGATATCGGGGATGTGGTGGATTGAGACGCAGCCCATGGAAAAAAAAACATATCTCTAGCTTAAACAGATGGATTTTTATGGGGATTTTTGTATTATGTTAATTAAATTTCCGCAGGGATGCGACCATTGTAGGTTAAGGGTTGACTCAGAATGGTAAGGGTTAAGGATTGGAATAGGCTTAATTATAAAAAAATTTAACAACTTTATAGCGCTGGATTTGAACATGCAACCTTTGGAATCATAGGCAAATGCTTACCGAAACTTACTTGAAGGTAACTGTGCTCACCGTTGCCCCTAGTGGCCGGTTTTCACGTCATCTCCCAAAGTCCTCAGATATTGATTGACGTCGAATACTGACTTGTATCAGGGTGACCTGGCTGAAATACTACCTCATCATTCTCCATCAGCCAGTGTGCTTCAATAGGACAAAGTGGAAAGAGTCACTCATCAGCAAGTGTGCTTCAATAGGACAAAGTGGAAAGAGTCACGCTATGTGCTACCATTTGAAATTAAAGTGTAGGGTACAATGCACTGCTGAAATATCTGGGTTGAATATAATAATATATTTCACTCATTATCTGAATTTCATTGATACACTGTAAGCTGATGAATTTCAAGCAGAGAGACAGGCGATACTGTATCAATTGACAAGTCATGTAGAAAGGTGATCTTGTACAGTACAATGTTGCATGGGGCAGAAATGGCATACAACACCGTGCTACGTTTTCACATTAGCCAACTTCTTTACAATACCCCTATACGTATACCTATGTACTGTATATGGATAATAAAACTGTAAGACTGACATATTTATCAACATGCTCACAACCTGCCATTGGATACAAACATATATATTGTTTAATTGCATTTCAAGTTCTAGTCAAATACTGTATGAAAAAGTATATTTACCATCTACTATTCCTTCTATTCAGCACTTCAAAAAGAACAGTCTAAATACAAAATCTGGAGTGACTGTATCTTGTATTTTTTGTATTGGATTAAATGGTAGTTTAAATTACTAAATGATGAACCTATACCATTATCTGACTAAACTAAATGTTCTCAGGGTATTTAACAGGAGAGAGAGAGAGAGAGAGAGAGAGAGAGAGAGAGAGAGAGAGAGAGAGAGAGAGAGAGAGAGAGAGAGAGAGAGAGAGAGAGAGAGAGAGAGAGAGAGAGAGAGAGAGAGAGAGAGAGAGAGAGAGAGAGAGAGAGAGAGAGAGAGAGACCACCCTACTAGAATCTGAAGTCAAATGTTTACTGTTTGCTGATGATCTGGTGTTTCTGTCCTCAACCAAGGAGGGCCTACAGCAGCACCTAGATCTTCTGCACAGATTATGTCAGACCTGGGCCCTGACAGTAAATCTCAGTAAGACAAAAATAATGGTGTTCCAAAAAAGGTCCAGTTGCCAGGACCACAAATACATATTCCATCAAGACACCGTTGCCCTAGAGCACACAAAAAACTATACATACCTCGGCCTAAACATCTGCGCCACAGGTAACTTCCACAAAGCTGTGAACGATCTGAGAGACAAGGCAAGAAGGGCCTTCTATGCCATCAAAAGGAACATAAAATTCGACATACCAATTAGGATCTGGCTAATAATACTTGAATCAGTTATAGAACCCATTGCCCTTTATGGTTCTGAGGTCTGGGGTCCGCTCACCAACCAAGAATTCACAAAATGGGACAAACACCAAATTGAGACTCTGCATGCAGAATTCTGCAAAAATATCCTCCGTGTACAACGTAAAACACCAAATAATGCACGCAGAGCCGTTAAATTCTACAACCACCTAAAAGGAAGTGATTCCCAAACCTTCCATAACAAAGCCATCACCTACAGAGAGATGAACCTGGAGAAGAGTCCCCTAAGCAAGCTGGTCATGGGGCTCTGTTCACAAACGCAAACAAACCCCACAGAGCCCCAGGACAGCAACATAATTAGACCCAACCAAATCATGAGAAAACAAAAATATAATTACTTGACACATTAGAAAGAATTAACAAAAAAACAGAGCAAACTAGAATGCTATTTGGCCATAAACAGAGAGTACACAGTGGCAGAATACCTGACCACTGTGACTGACCCAAAATTAAGGAAAGCTTTGACTAGGTACAGACTCAGTGAGCATGGCCTTGCTATTGAGAAAGGCCGCTGTAGGCAGACCTGGCTCTCAAGAGAAGACAGGCTATGTGCACACTGTCCACAAAACGAGCTGGAAACTGAGCTGCACTTCCTAACCTCCTGCCAAACGTACGACCATATTAGAGACACATATTAACCTCACATTACACAGACCCACAAAGAATTCGAAAACAAATCCAATTTTGATAAACTTCCATATCTATTGGGTGAAATACCACAGTGGGCAATCACAGCAGCAAGATTTGTGACCTGTTGCCACAAGAAAAGGGCAACCAGTGAAGAACAAACACCACTGTAAATACAACCCATATTTATTTATTTTCCCCTTTGTAGTTTAACTATTTGCACATCTTTACAACACTGTATATAGACACAATGACATTTGAAATGTCTTTATTCTTTTGGAACTTTTGTGTAATGTTTACTGCTCATTTTTTAATGTTTATTTCACTTTTGTTTATTATCTATTTCACTTGCCTTGGCAATATGTTTCCCATGTAAATAAATCCCCTTGAATTGAATTGAATTGAATTGAGAGAGAGAGACAGAGAGAGAGGTTTTTGTGCAGAGTGATTCTGCCCCCTACGGGTTCTGAGCGTGTCTTTCTCTCTCTCTCTCTCTCTCTCTCTCTCTCTCTCTCTCTCTCCAAACCATTTCATATAAATAAAAGTAATTTATTTTAGCAGGGTATATGAGTTGTCTGTCTATAAAAATCTTTATAGGCCTAATTGAAATGATACTTTTTCATTTATTGATGTCTTCGTGCTCCTAATGGTTTAATTTGTCTATAGCCTTTGTGTTTTAATTTGTCACTGTAATGCCAACGACTCATTTCCACAGTTCTGTTATAGGCCTAGTTCCACAAAACCTTGAAATCGATAGACTGGTCATATCCTATATAGTCCTTTTATATTGATCCTTGCGAATGAAACGTCAAGTCACACGATATAAATATCGTTGTCATCCAAGCAGCCATTAGATATCTGGTGACAGGAATTTATATTTATTTAATTTAGTGGGACATTTAGATGGATGATAAGGCCTAATCATGTTAAATGACGCACTCATCTTATGTATCTGATGAAAAAATGCAATGCACGACAAGAGACAGGGAGAGCGAGGGAGGGAGAGGGAGAGGGAGAGGGAGAGAGAGAGAGGGAGAGGGAGAGGGAGAGGGAGAGAGGGAGAGGGAGAGGGAGAGCGAGAGAGGGAGAGGGAGAGCGAGAGAGGGAGAGAGAGAGAGAGAGGGAGAGGGAGAGGGAGAGAGGGAGAGGGAGAGGGAGAGCGAGAGAGGGAGAGGGAGAGGGAGAGAGAGATGTAGGAACGGTAATGATCGTTTCCTCGTCAAGTATCTCATTAACATATCTAGGCATAATTAAATTATATGAATTTCACCAGAAGCCTTCAGTATTAAAGGTGCTTCCGCCTTCATTGTTCTGGTGAAAACCACGAAGAGACGCATGCGTGGTGAGAACAAGGGATATGCACGGCTGAATCCGACATTCTTTGTCTTCAAATATAGTCTATTTGTATGCATTTTCATTAGGCTACATTAGCCGATAGGCTATACCTCTGTAAATACTCGTATACAGTAGGATGTGTAGACCACTTGCCCGAGTGAACAAAGAACTCACACACAACACACACGCGCGCGCACTACACGCACGCGCGAGTGGCCGCTGGGTGGCAGTGGTGTGGTTTGGGTGATGAGCGACAGCCAGCCACCCCCTCCCCCTTACCTCTCTCTCTTTTCAGCTTGTATAGAGAATCAATGGAGGGGAACAAAGAGCGCAGAGAAGGGAGGGGGGGAGCAGGGACTGGATCGACAGGAATTTGAATATGTTTCCAAAGTTCTCATCATTGATCGAACTGGTGCACGGTCTAGATTGCCCTCCACACACACTAAGACCGTCATTTCCACAAGGGGTGCATTGCCAGTAGGCCTGTAGGCTACAATAGTTCATGGTTTGACAGACATATTAGCGACGAACAGTTCTTGCTTGCACTTATTTATGGCCTAATTTGTGTTAGCCTATACAGCATATAGAGATCAAGGACTTTGAAAGGACAGGCTTCAATGTTTAGACCTAGGCCTATAATGTTAAAGATTTAGGCCCTATACAACCATCTCTTTAGAATAGCTAAATATGAAAATCCCATCAGTGTATGAATCAGTAAACGAGGAGCCCATAATGTTATCATTTGACTGTGCATAGACAAGTAGCCTATAGGACACAACAACAACAACAACAACAACAACAAAAACAACAAACCAGTATTCACCGTGTAGGCTTGGTCAAGGAGGACACGAGCTGCACTGGCCGGGTCATAGGCATGCATTTTGTAAAATCCATAGTGTAGAATATAATATCTATCTCATTTAATGCATCTAAATATCCAACCAGTGCACGCAATATTTGACCTGTAGTTTTTTTTTAATGTAGCCTTTATGTTTTGAAATAATGGCTACATTATTATTATTATTAGGTTATTATTATTATTATGAGGCCTATTATCATTATATAAATAATAATATAATAAAGACTATAAAGTTACCGATAGGCTATTGTAAAATGTAAAATGTAAAAATGCTATTGCTATTACGGCCTATTGTTGTTTTACTATTAGGCTTTAGCATATTGTTTATCTGATTTATTTAAGTATGTAATGACATTGCATCATATCCATTAGGTCATTTAATTTTGCTATAGAGTAAAACTTGTTTTTCTCTTCCTTTTCCGCAGCGGTTTTTCCTCTCTCGATCTAGCCGGGGAAAAGCAGCTCTCTTCCCGGCTCTAGCTTCTCGCAGCAGCCGCCCTTGCACGCACAGATTTCGATGTGAAATCCTATATAGCTTTACCGGGTTCCACTGTGTAATAGTCTAAATACCCCGCCGCCAGTGATATAGGCATATGTCAAGACTGCAGGAATACGGTTAGTTGCCTACATGTTGTCAGACTTGAGACATATCCCTCGATCCACCGCTATACTTTCTCCATTCACAATCGTAAGGCACGTTGCCATCATTTCTGTCGCACGTGCAGCCAATTCTCGCGGGTGCACACCGGGCAGCATGCGCAGCTCATGCAGATGTGCTAACGCTAACATGTAGGTCTACTTTTGTATTTCCGTATTTCCAACATTATTTCGGGTAACTTGGTCCGTCTGTTACATTTAGACTCTTGCCTCTTCTACAAAAGCTGTTCACTTTATTTCCCCTTGAAATTAGCATATTTATAAATATTAGATGGTTGAATAAATGGCTCATAGAAACACATAAAATAGAACATACAAGGTCAGGACCATGATTGTTTAATCTACTGAAGAACATTTTGGACAAAAGTGCAAAAAAATGTGCGCAAAAAGTAAATAAATAAAGAATAAATGTATAGGACCTAGGCCTGAATAACTAAAAAAAGTCACGTTTTATATAGGCCTATATTTGGTAGTGTGAAAATTGTTTTGTGTGAAAATTAAGCATATCGGCCTATATTTGATATTAGATTATTTTCCAAAAGCAACAGTTGCTTTTCCTTTGCATTGTCTGTGCATCCTGAAATACTTTTGAAATGAACCAAAAATGGCATGCTATAGGCTATCTGAAATCTCATTCATTCATTAATTCAATGTGTGTGTGTGTGAGTGTGTGTGTGTGTGTGTGTGCGTGCGTGCTTGCGTGTGTGCGTGTGTGTATGTGTCAGTCATTACCTCCGCCCTCGGGCGATATTTGCCCCCGGCGTGGTGCATGTTCCCCGGGTTAAGGTCAGCCAACTACCGGCTCTGTGGGTGTGGGTCAGACCGGGGCTGTTGGACAAAATGGAAGCGGGTGTGATGTGTAGGCTACAAGCCTACCTCTTGATATAGGCTAGTGGGGTAGGTAGGCTAAGTCTGCACCTTCGTCTCGCTCTCTTCAAACAGTGAACTCACAGCTCTAGACGTGCTAATCATAGTACTCAATTCGATTCCGACCCAATTAAACAATGGCCGAGGCTGCGGATCCAAAGGTAACCGCCCCATTCCGCACCCCTAACCCTCTTCTGCAGAGCTAAAGAACCGATTCACGTTCTGCACATGTGTTTCTTTACCTCTACTTTATGCACAAATCTGTGGTCACCATCCACAATCAGCTCTCACAGTCTCACTGCAGAATTAGACGTTTAACCACGTTTCTCCAAACATCAAATTTCGAAGTTGCTCCAAAGGTCAAGTTTTTGACATCCTGTAGGGCTTTCACTCACTGCTCTAGAATGTAGTAAAATAGGGATAAATTCAAGAGGGTGCTACTTAATTAATGTCTAAACATAGTTTTCTTTGCCCTATGTCATCATGATTCATATTAAACTGTTCATAAGATTTTTCTCTACACTATTATAACCTTAATATGCTTGTAGTTAACAGTGTTGATTAAATAATAACGTTAGTTTGTTGTGACCGTTGCTAGTTAAACCGCCCAGGTCTTGGTTGGATCTCTTCCATTTTCCTGCATTGGGAGGTGGTAACATTTGTGGTGTTTCTGCGGTTTGAACCAATCCAGATCAACTTGATACCCTCCTCATTTTCATCACCAGATCTGTGGCTTTCTATTCCTCTAACCCAGTCAATCAATGTTGAAAGGGGCCGTTTCTATTTAAAGGGAAAGACTCAGAAATACACTATGAAAACTGGAACAGATTGTCTTCGGGGAGGTTAGATATTGAAATTCAGTCTGTTAGCTTTGTAAATTAATAATTATATAGACCCAATTTTGTTTTGTATTCCGTTGATTTCATTTAGAAAAACCCCATGTTATCACACAGGAACCTGCAGCCACTAGCTAGCTTGTCAGTTGACTTTCGAAGTTAACACCGTTCTGCCCTCATAGCAGTGACAGAGTTCTATTGAGCAGCGACCACTTTTTGACCATGGCCATAATGACATTCTATTCACTCTAATCATGCTAAATTCTCTGAGTAAATAATCTGTAACTTGTGAACCCTATATTATGGTTGAGACATAGGGCTTGGATTATTAAAACAAAAATGCAATTCTCTATTGAATGAATATATATTTTTATAAACATTGAATGAAATAATAATTTTATGGGTGAACACCCTACATCCTGGTTTGACCTCCTGCTCAGTATCATTTTGTTTCTCCAAGCATCCAATTTAGAAGGTTAAGGGTTAAGGGTTAAGTGTCCACCACTGGGATCGAACATGCAACCTTCTGATCCAGAGTCATGAGATTACACTGATCCAGAGTCACGAGATTACACTGATCCACCACCACTGTACACATCACCCTAGCAAAACCCAAGCCTACTTGATGGTAATAGCGCTCACTGATGCCCCTAATGGCCAGTTTTGAAGGCATTTCCCCACCTCCTCAGGACATGGATAGACATCCAATTTCGAAGTCACTCTTGAGCGATCTGCCTGCACCATCACCCTCCCTTCACATTTCTCACTGTCAATCACTAATGATAATTTTTCACATTTTACAGGTGAAATGTCCATGCAGAATCTGCATGCCACCATTTGTTCTCAATCATTTTCATAGAAATATGCATTTAGATCTTCTTGGGTTATGTACAGTGTTGTTTTGAATTATGTACAGTGAGCAAATTTTAGAGCACATTGCATTAACAAACTGTAGCATAGCCTACCTGTGTTTTTTTCCCCCAACCAAAGTACATATTGCGGATTCAAAGGAATACCACTATTATATTTTTAATGTAATTTATTTGCAGGCAGAAACTGCATCAAAAGTCCCACATATTGTACCTATAAATGTTAAGATTATTGATACATTTCCTCCACGCGAACTTTGTGAATAATAATTTATATGGAGTTGTATATGCAGAGTAAAAAAAGAGTGAGTATGAATGATTATGAATCAGGAATTAGACGTTGTTGTTGGTGTTGTTGTTCTTCTTCTTCTTCTTCTTCTTCTTCTTCTTCTTCTTCTTCTTCTTCTTCTTCTTCTTCTTCTTCTTCTTCTTCTTCTTCTTCTTCTTTTGCCGCAAACCATCCGTTCTCTCTCTCTCTCTCTCTCTCTCTCTCTCTCTCTCTCTCTCTCTCTCTCTCTCTCTCTCTCTCTCTCTCTCTCTCTCTCTCTCTCAATTTAAGGGCTTTATTGGCATGTGAAACATATGTTTACATTGCCAAAGCAAGTGAAATTGATAATAAACAAAAGTGAAATAAACAATAAAAAAAGGAACATTAAACATTTCAAATGTCATATAATGTTCAAATAGATAAAATACAAAAGGGAAAATAAATAAACATAAATATGGATTGTATTTACAATAGTGTTTGTTCTTCACTGGTTGCCATTTTCTTGTGGCAACAGGTCACAAATCTTGCTACTGTCTCTCTCTCTCTGGCTCTGGGTCTGGCTCTCTCTCTCCCTTTCTCTCTCTCAGAGGTAGTAGAGAGAGAGAGAAAGAGAAAAAGGGAGCATGCTTTTCCCATGCTCTCCCTCATAGGCAGGCGTCCACCAATGCCCAAATGAAAGTGATTTTACAATCAGACAGGGTGAAGGACGACCCAGGGCCTCTCAGGTTCCTTGTGCAGGGGGATCAACTTTACATTTACATTTACATTTACGTCATTTAGCAGACGCTCTTATCCAGAGCGACTTACAGTTAGTGAATACATTTTTTTTTTTTTTTTTTCTTTTTTTTATTTTTTTTTTTATACTGGCCCCCCATGGGAAACGAACCCACAACCCTGGCGTTGCAAACGCCATGCTCTATCAACTGAGCTACATCCCTGCCGGCCATTCCCTCCCCTACCCTGGACGACGCTGGGCCAATTGTGCGCCGCCCATGAGTCTCCCGGTCGCGGCCGGCTGCAACAGAGCCTGGATTCGAACCAGGATCTCTAGTAGCACAGTTAGCACTGCGATGCAGTGCCTTAGACCACTGCGCCACTCAGGAGTGGCGCAGTGCTACATGTGCTACATGTGCTCTGAAAGAAGGATGTTTCTTTGTTCTGTTTCCCCAAGAATCTCTGCTGCATGTGTTTGTGTGTGTGTGTGTGTAATGGTGTTTCCATTTTTCATTGTAGATTTTTTTTTAAAACATTGATTATCCTTTTCCTCTTTTACAATATTTTGTGAATTAAAAAGCAAGTTTGCGGTTTAAAGATAAAGATAACTAGATAGCTTGTAATTTGTGCAGAGGAAGAAAACTTACAATAGAACACTTATTATCAGGGTATTGGACAGGCATTATGTTTCACTAACTGGCATTATGTTTCACTAACTGGCATTATGTTTCACTAACTGGCATTATCTTTCACTAACTGGCATTATCTTTCACTAACTGGCATTATGTTTCACTAGCTGGCATTATGTTTCACTAACTGGCATTATGTTTCACTAGCTGGCATTATGTTTCACTAGCTGGCATTATGTTTCACTAACTGGCATTATCTTTCACTAACTGGCATTATGTTTCACTAGCTGGCATTATGTTTCACTAGCTGGCATTATGTTTCACTAACTGGCATTATGTTTCACTAACTGGCATTATGTTTCACTAACTGGCATTATCTTTCACTAACTGGCATTATCTTTCACTAACTGGCATTATGTTTCACTAACTGGCATTATCTTTCACTAACTGGCATTATCTTTCACTAACTGGCATTATGTTTCACTAGCTGGCATTATGTTTCACTAACTGGCATTATCTTTCACTAACTGGCATTATGTTTCACTGACTGGCATTATGTTTCACTGACCGGCATTATGTTTCACTAACTGGCATTATGTTTCACTAACTGGCATTATGTTTCACTAACTGGCATTATGTTTCACTAACTGGCATTATGTTTCACTAACTGGCATTATGTTTCACTGACATTTTTGTTGTTTTGTTCAGAAAATGAAAGTGACTAACCACTACTCCTGACAGGCTTGGAAACAATACGTTGAATGTAAGATGTAAAAGAGGAACATTTTAAATGCTTCTTCCCCTACACAGTAGTCTGGGCTAAACCAGAACTTACAGTAATTACAAAAGGAAATATTGTATGTCATTGTTGAGACGCTAAAGGAGGATGACTGTGTAAACGACGTTAATATGGTCGATGTGAGGAGAAATCATATCCCCCAGATTCTACCAGTAGATTTTAGAGTGAATACGCTCCCAGTCACAAAACCCCCACAGATTCTACTAGTAGATTGCAGAGTGAACAGAGCCACAGGAGAGGATGAAGTTTGTGTGTGTGTGTGTGTGTGTGTGTGTGTGTGGGGGGGGGGGGGTATAGCATAAAGCAACAATATGTTTATTTCTGATGGAGACAAACAAAATCTATTTTCTGTCTGATTCTATTTTCTCCTGTTTCTTTCACTGTCTGTTCATCGATCTCTCCGTGTCTCCTTGCCTCAACCCCTCTTCCATCAATCTATCCATCCTTTATGTCTCACTCCATCCCCCCCCCTCCCCCCCTCTCTCTCTCTCTCTCTCTCGCTGTTTTGCTTTTGTCCATATCAGTCTGTCCATCCGTCCATCCCCGGCCTCCGTCCGCAATGAAGGAGGGATGTGTGTGTGTGTGTGTGTGTGTGTGTGTGTATGTGTGTAAGGCAGGGCAGTGCGACAGAGGTCTGATCCATACTAATGTCCATTGATAGGAAAATCAATGCTGCATTGATCCAAGGGAGAGAGAAAGAGGGAGAGATGGAGGGAGAGAAAGAGAGAGAGGGACAGAGAGGATTAGATGAGTTTGGGAGGGGAGAAGGCCAGAGGAAGGAAGAAGACAGGGAGAATTGGAGAGTGAATGAGAGAATGAGAAAGGAAAGGAAGGATGAGACAGGTGGGAGGGATGGAATGGGAGAGAGGGATGGAATGGGAGAGAGGGATGAAATGGGAGAGAGGGATGGAATGGGAGAGAGGGATGAAGAGCAGGAATGGGAGAGGTGGAGAAGAGATGAGAGAAAGATCTTCAGATGATTAGACCTCTGTGTATCTCAGCAAATACTCTGCAGACCTCCCTCTCCCTCTCCCCCTCTCCCTCTCCCTCTCCCTCTCCCTCTCCCTCTCTCTCTCTCTCTCTCTCTCTCTCTCCCTCTCCCTCTCCCTCTCCCTCTCCCTCTCCCTCTCCCTCTCCCTCTCCCTCTCTCTCTCTCTCTCTCCCTCTCCCTCTCCCTCTCTCTCTCTCTCTGACTAGAGTAGTTGATCAGACTACACATGGAACCTGAGAAGAGAAAAATAAGCGGAGAGAGAGAAATGAGGAGGAGAAGAGTAAGAGAAGGGGAAGAGAAAATCAATGTTTCACAGACAGACAGACATACAGACAGACAGACAGACAGACAGACAGACAGACAGACAGACAGACAGACAGACAGACAGACAGAGGCTAATGGGGCTCTGAAGTAGAGGACATTTTTCCCTGATTACCCCGTGGTCCCTGAGAACCCACAGTTCTAGAATGACGAATGGAAATTATCAGTTCTATTAATTATATTCTATCAATTCTAATTCTATAGTGAAACAAAGCTCAACTGAAGGATCACAGACTGACCCGACCCAACCCAGAGAGCATAGTGCTGTTTACTACTGCATTTTATTGAGGAAATTGGAGCGTAAGCAAGGTTACACAACCCACTCCTGTCCTTGGTCTCAGAGAGAATTTAAGGTAGATAAACCTTTTCATTGGACAACATGATTCCTTTATTATCATTACAGAGAAATATGTGTCTGACCTCGCAGGTAAAGGTTTTAGACATCCAACAGTATGATGCATGATGACAATGTACCCCTGAACTGCTGTACATATACTATTCTATCCACGTATTCTTCAGATATTCTTCAGATATATTACATATTCTATCCATATACTGTCCATAATGTCTATACGTCCCATCATATGTATATATTTATACTACGGACTCCGACATTGCTCGTCCTAATGTTTCTATATTTCTTTTACTTTTTTTAGATGTGCGTGTATTGTTCGATATTACTGCACTGTTGGAGATAGGAACACAAGTATTTAGCTACACCCGCAATAACATCTGATAAATGCTGTATGTGTATGCGACCAATAAACTTTGATTTGATTTGAATTGAATTGAAGGAGATATAAGGAGATAATTATGAAAAATAAAATATGTTTCTGTTGCTTGGAAAATATATGGGTTTAGACTGGTCTTCCTCACCCATAAGGGCGAGGCGCCATGGCAATGCATCCAATGTCATGAATGCTGGCTACTAACTAACTTTTTACTTAGCTATGTCACGTGTACGGCGTTCTCTCTCTCTCTCTCTCTCCGAGGTGACATTGGGCACCATGGTAACGGCACACTCTGTTTACGCAATGTCTCACTTCATCACAAGCTGTTGATGGGTTTGATTAGCATGTGTGTGTTCTCCTGGTTACACACACACAAACACACACACACACACACACACACACACTCACACAACTTTAAAATATTATCTTACTCTTTATTCTTCCTTTTGTTCTGTATACTCTGTTTTATTTTTTAGGAACACAGCTGGTGCAGACTTTGCACTAGAGACAAAGCTTAGTAAAAACTTTTAACAATTAAACGTTATTTTGATTAGTGTACCACCTGGACAATCTACGCGAACATCACTGGAAGATGTACTAGTGATGCTTCATTGTCAAACTCATAAACATTTCAGAAAGAAAAAAAATGTGTACTTTGACGCTTAACGAAACATTTGATCAGAATCCTTTTTTTTGTCACAGAGCTGACCTCATACACTTCACCGCTTAAGTCATTGAAATTGGTGAAGAGGGAGAGAGGGAGGGAGGGAGGGAAAGAGAGAGAAAGAGAGAGAGGGGGATGGAGGAAGGGAATAGAGAGAGAGAGGGGAGGGGGGTAGCCAGTTGAACCCCCTGCCGGGCAGAATGAGGGAAGAATAGATTCCATACCAGGAAATCCATTAGAGCTTGGAACGCTGCGGAGCACGGAATACAGACGGCTGCCATGTTTTTAAAAATCCCTCATTAACTGTAATTTATAAATTACAATCAGCAGCATGGCCAGAATGACAAGCAGAACATCAGACTGACTGAATAACTGGGAGCATAGTTAGGTATAGGATGGAGGAAGAGAGAGAAGGAGAAAGAGAGAGTGGAGAGATAAGGAAAAGAGGAAGGAGTGTGAGAAGGGAGCGAGGGAGGCCTCTGGGAGTACAGAGGAGTAGTATGAAGTCCCCAGACACTGAGCTAAGGTCCGTTTTGAGTCGTCCCCCTCTATTGGGTTCGTTACAATTTGGGGGAGGGTAAGCTGATCTTAGATCTGTAAAGAATGGTAACTTTTACATTCAGAAAAAAAGGTGCTATCTAGGACCTAAAAGGGTTCTTTGGCTGTCCCCATAGGATAACCATTTAAAGAACCCTTTTTGGTTCCAGGAAAAAAAGCTTTTGGTTCCAGGTAGAACCCTTTTGGGTTCCATACAGAGGGTTCTACATGGAATCCAAAAGGGTTCTCCCTGGAACCAAAAAGGGTTCTACCTGGAACCAAAATCTGCCGTTCTGCCCTTGAGCAAGGCAGTTAACCACCCACCACAACAACTGCTTCCCGGGCGCTGATGACGTGGATGTTGATTAAGGCAACCCCCGCACCTCTCTGATTCAGAGGGGTTGGGTTAAATGCGGAAGACACATTTCGGTTGAATGCATTCAGTTGTGAAACTGACTAGGTAGCCCCTTTCCCCTTCCAAAAAGGGTTCCTTCTCTCGCTCTCTCGCTCTCTCGCTCTCACTCGCTCTCTCATTTCAATTCAAAGGGGCTTTACTGGTATGGGAAACCTATGTTTACATTGCCAAAGCAAGTGAAATAAACAAAAGTGAAATAAAACATTGCCAAAGCAAGTGACAAAACAAAAGTGAAATAAACAATCAGAAATTAAAAATTACAATCACAAAAGTTTTAAAATAATATATATATATATTTGTAATGTTATATAATGTTATATATTAGTGTTGTAACAATGTGCAAATTCTCTCTCTCTCTATCTCTCTCTCTCCTCTTAAAATTACTGGTTTCCAATCTTCACCCCACTGTCAATCTCTCTACTCCACCCCTGAATGAGAGAGCAAGTAGAGAGGAAGTGGAGAATGAGAGAGAGGGAGATGGATTATGGGGTGAGAGAGACAGAATTAGGGGGGAAAAAGAGTGAGAGAGAGAAAAATAAAGAAAAAGGGTGGGACAGTGGAAGAGGAAAAAATAGAAAGGAGAGGGTGAAGGGGCCTCTGAGAGGGAGGGAAGAAAGGAGGGAGGAGAGGAGGTTAATTTGCACATATTAGAGAGGGCAGGATTTTTCATTAAAAAGAGATTGAAGTTGATATATGCCTGTGTGCTCCTGACACACTGTACACTCTGATTGGGTAAGTCCTTCACAGAACAAAGGAACACCCCCCCCACTCTCTCTCTCTCTCTCTCTTTCTCTCTCCTTCTCTCTCTCTCACACACGCGCTCTACGGCTGCTAAAGACAGCTGTAGCTCCAGCAGCTCAAAGCCTACGAAGCCTTATAACTGTGAATAGAAGCATTACTATTAAGCCCTCAATCTCTTCTGCTCTCTGTCTCTCTCTGGCTCCATATCTGAGGTGATAGAGACTCCCCTCGTTGCCATTCCATGCCTCTACTCCCTGCTTAACCAGCTGTTGGGCGTATTTGTGTGTGTGTGTGTGTGGGTGTGTGTGTGTGTGTGTGTGTGTGTGTGTAAATAATGTTAAATCACAATAAGAAACAGCTCTGTCCTTGACGGACGGACTGACTGACTGACTGACTAACCGACTGACTGCGGGTGCAACTAGCTCTCACAGTCCCATGTCAGAATTAGACGTTCATCCATGTTTCTCAAACATCTAATTAAAAAGTTGTTGCAAACGTCAGATTTTTTATTGTATAAGGTTAAGTTTAGGCATTAACTCTTAATTTTTAAGGTTATGGTTAAGTTTAGGCCTTAACTACAGAATCTTAAGGTTAGGCATGAACTCCGAATGGTTAAGGTTTAAAAAATATAATCTAAAAAACAACTTGCTATCACTGGATTCGAACTTGCAACCTTTGGAATCTTTAGATTTTTGCAACCTTTGGAATCAGAGGCAGATCCTTATACCCATCCACCATCCCCGTCCACAGCTCTCACTGTTGCCCCTGGTGGCCGGTTTCCACGTAATCTCCCAACGTCCTCAGACATGGATGGACGTCGAATACTGGCTGGTATCACGGGTGACCTAGCTGGGGGGTGTGGGGGTGCAGAAGTGGAGTCTTTAAAAGAATGAATAACATTCAGAATTCAGAATAATCTGAAAGTTTCAACTGTAACTCTCTCAACTTTTCATGTATACATTATCTAAGCGTCTCTTTCACTCACTGTCTCTCTCTCTCTCGCTCTCTCCCATCTCTCTTTCACTCTCTCTCTCTGATGAACTCTCATTAGTAGACTGTTATCCTTGAAGTGCCGTTTTGTTTTATAAGTTATGCAATCACATCCCCATAGCAGCACCCCCCCCTCCCCTCCCCTCCCCTCCACCCTCTTCTGGTACCCCCTCTCACCCCTACTCCCATCTCCCTTTGTCTGGCCATTGAAAGGCCACTGCTCTCTCCCTTTCTCTCTCTTTCCCTCTCTCTCCCCATCTCTCGCTCTGCTCTCCTCTCCCTCTCAGGTTTGCCCTGCACTCTCCCACATAATAAAAATAATACATGGAATAGATCTCTTTCCACACACACACACACACACACACACAAACGTTACAATGTCAAACTTCTAATTTGAGTAATGCACTTTCCATCTCTAATTGAATCTGCCTAATTGGAGGGTGAGTCTTCAGGTTCTGTGGTTTGGTTCAATTCTTTAACTCCCAGCTTTTCTACTGATTAGTGTATATGGTTGTCTGAGAGATCCACTGGTCTTGGTCCACTTGAAGTGTATGTGTGTATGTGCTTGCGTGGTTGTGTGGTCTCTAGGGCTTGTAGATAATGTTGACAAAAGGTCCACCTGGTGCCCTTAGATTAAGTTTCTCCACCCTCGTCCTCCATTAACCCCCTTGTTGTCTTGGGAATATTTAGAGATTAGGCACAAGCTTAATGATACGATTTTAACGTTATTGTCTGTTGAGAGGCTTGGGGGAGGCTGTAGAAGTGAAGTGATATACAGGGAGGCAACAGTTGGGCTGAAGGTCATCTTAATCCAGCTAACCTGACCTAAACACACTGTTGTCTTTCAGAGAATCAAAGAAGAACAAATATCAACACTAACCTCTAGAAGCCTTTATGGCCTGGTGTGTTCTTTCTTCCTTATGGCATTGACTCTCTCCTTTCTCTTTCACGCTCTCTCTCTCTCACTCTTGCTCTCTCTCTTTCTCTTCTCTTCCTCTAACCCTAACTCTGTCTCTATTATCTTTATGTGTGTGTCCTTGGAGGGAGAATATGATTACGATGTGAGTGTTTCTCTACCATAGCGCTTGTCTTCTGTAAGGTCCAAGGTGACACAAACACACTGTAGGAAGGGCTGTCTCATCAAGGACAGCAATATACTGGAATACAGAAAGGGCAGCCTGAATACCTGAATATACAAAGAGTTAATTAGAAGACCCAATGTATTTAAAGACACACACACTCTCTCTCTCTCCCTCCTCTCTCTCTCTCTCTCTCGCCTGTCCTTTCTTTACTGAACCTCCCCAGTTTTTGACTACATTCCACGCTCAGCGCTGTGCTCTCAGTATCTTTCTCTCTCTTTCTGTGCATCTGTGTGTATGTGTGTGTGTGTGTGTGTGTTGGGGTCACTGGACCACATGTAGTGCTGCCTTTCCCCACCCTTGAAGAGACTGGTGATAGGTGGAGGGGATGGGGGAGGGGTCAGAGAGAAGAGAGGGGGTGTTACAAGGCCTAGATTGTAGGCTGCAAAACAAATAATGGAAAATTGCATTTATGCACAAAATCTATTCACACATCCATACTCTCTCTCTCTCTCTCTCTCTCTCTCTCTCTCTCTCTCTCTCTCTCTCACACACATGTTTGTTTTACTATCCTTGTGGAGACCAAACAATTGATTCCCATTCAAAATAATATTTTTCCTAACCCTAAACCTAACCATTAACCTTAACCACTACCCCTAACCCTAATTGTAACCCTAACCCTAAACCAGCTTTTTTCCTTGTGGGGACCTGCAAAATGTATTTTCCTTGTTTTACTATCCTTGTGAGGAATTCTGGTCCCCACAAGGATAGTAAAACCCAAAACAC
Organism: Coregonus lavaretus; assembly: GCF_964263955.1. NCBI lineage: Eukaryota > Metazoa > Chordata > Actinopteri > Salmoniformes > Salmonidae > Coregonus > Coregonus lavaretus. The sequence goes on along the minus strand of NC_140021.1, from coordinate 12,925,614 downwards.
GCACACAGGGCCTCCCTGCATCTCCATAATAAATGAACTCCCACGCTCCTGCAGGTGAATGGGTCTCTGTGTGCGTGGCGCAGCCTGCGGGTGCCTGACTAAAACGAATTGCCCTCCTCATGTCTGGAGATTACACCCATTTTAAATCCTATCCCCTTGACATCCGTTACAGCTGGAATTATTTAACATAGCCTTATAGGAACGACTCAGGCCCTTCCTGGACTAGGTTCTATTATTAATTATTATGAGTCCAATAATGAGCCAATGACGTGTCTATTTTTACCTGATGATCTCAGATCTATATCCCGTCACATTCATCATAACCATGCAGGATTACATTAATATCTGCCATCCTAGGGTGTCTGGGTCATGACAGTTCATCTTTCATCCTGATCCTGAACCGAGAAACACACAGGCCCGACCAGACCCGGTAAACAGACCCATTCACCCATGCAGCCTACACTGACTTCATAACGTGATATGTTCTATTTATCCACCAATCACAGTAATCAATTGATTAATCAATTAATGTTGATCCTCACAGGGGGAACTTAAAAGCATGCTATTGCTAACATTGACCTGCATTGGTTTTTGGTTAGGAGTAGGCCTTAACTAAACATGAAAGCATTACAAAATAAAAGTAGCCTAATATAATCTCGTCAGAGAGTGCTCAGAGTCAAAGTAGATACAGTTATTGAAAATGAAAAGGCCTATAAATAGATGCGTGTAGCGTTGGCTAAATTAGTCTAGATGTAGCTAACCTGCTTCTACAGTGCTGCTGCTCACGTTGTCTCATGCGACAACGCACGTTTGTGTTTACTGTGTTGCCTGTATTTCCCCATTGCGATGGTGAAACACATGCACGGTAAATTATGCATTTAGGCTATATTAGTTGGATTTCTAAATAGCATATTTTCAGAGTGCAAAGTCTAAATTTAACGTAAAATAAACAAATACATTTCAGAACAAAATATCTGGTTTATTTTAAGGCTCTGTGGGCTGCTATAGCCTACATTGAATCGTAGTTTAGTGGTGTGTTCTGCCGTTTTCCAGTTGTCAGCGGGGTGGAGTTGATCTGTAAACCGAGCGAGGTGCAGCGGACTGTGGTTATAGCCCACAGTCCTAACCGTTGACTTCGGCTCCAACATGGAAAACGAGAAACTGAAGACTGATCACCGTTAGTCAGTCCGTGTCTGAAATGTCTCACAGTTTAAAACAGAGTTGCACTATAAACAATATATTCTAAAAACAGTCGATGGGGAATAGCAGAAATAAAACAAACCGACTGTTTTTAGAATATATTGTTTATTGTTTTAAACTGTGAGACATTTCAGACACGGACTGACTAACGGTGATCAGTCTTCAGTTTCTCGTTTTCCATGTTGGAGCCGAAGTCAACGGTTGGACTATAACCACAGTCTGCTGCACCTCGCTCGGTTTACAGATCAACTCCACCCCGCTGACAACTGGAAAACGGCAGAACACACCACTAAACTACGATTCAATGTAGGCTATAGCAGCCCACAGAGCCTTAAAATAAACCAGATATTTTGTTCTGAAATGTATTTGTTTATTTTACGTTAAATTTAGACTTTGCACTCTGAAAATATCCTATTTAGAAATCCAACTAATATAGCCTAAATGCATAATTTACCGTGCATGTGTTTGACTTTTGTTTTCACCATGGCATTTAAAATAGGCCTATTATAATTGAGTTTACATGATCAGATTTTGTGTTTGTAAAATGTCAAATGTATTTGTTCAATAACAAATAGTGTAATAATTTAAGGCACTTCAATCATGAGGTTTTGAGTGATCATTTCCTAAATATTTCAACAAATTCTAAAATGGACATGATTTCATAGGCTACACACCAAGCCTTCCAATGTATTTGTTGCTTGATATAGAATGAGAGAGTAGGGGTAGAGGCCTTCTCCCCTCTCTCTAGCAAGCTCTCTCTTCCCATTCTCTGTGAGCCCTGGGCAGGCAGAGTGGCTGGGAAATCCCCCTGCTCTGGAAGAGGCCTGCTGGGGTTCAGGAGTGGACTACAGCGAGATGAAGATTAGGAAAAGAGAGGAGACAGAGAGAGATTAGTGTCAGATGGAAGCTTTGCATACTGTCTGTACTGTACATACACACACACTAACATCCTTCACTCAGTCGTATAGGTAAATAGCTAGAAAGGACATTAGAAGTCTGTGTGTGTATTGAGGGGAAGAAGTATAGGACAGAGTAGCCACAGAGAGTAGGAGTAGTAGTTCTAGGAAGAGATGAGTATGGAGAGGGGTAGGATGGGGGGATGGACAGAGGAGTGTCAGTTAGCAGAAGAATACAGGCTGTCTGTGTGTGAAGAGGGATGAGGGAGAATCCTGCTGCTTCTCCTCAGGACCATTATCCTACAGGAGAGGAACCTGTGGGGGGTATCCTATACACATAGGTCTGATCCCGTCAGCTGCTCCCAAAGGCTTCAGTGCTTTCCTCTCTTCTATTCTCCTCTCCTCTTTCCCTCTACCCTCTCCCCATACCCTTTCTCTTCTCCTCCCTCCCTTTTACTCTCCCTTTTTCCTCTCCTTTCCTCCGTTCCTGGCCCTAAACACCTCTGTCAGAGCGATCTGGTTCTATGCTGAACAGGAATCTTGGCCAGGCAGTTTTCAGTGGATCATCCCCCTCACGACACGCACACAGGATTAACCCCCTCACGACACCCATCCCATAATAATTTAAACCAAACTACAGCTGCTAATGGTTTTCCGCCGCACTCTTGAGTTATTCTAACTGGTAATTATATGATTAATTTGAATGACTAAATTGAATAACTCATTAGATGTTTAAATGAATTACTAAATGCATGTTTAATTATTACTTAGGACTTCTTTTGAGCTCTTCATCTGGACATTTTGGGCCAGTTTCCCGGTCCCAGATGAGCCTACTCCTGGACTAAAAAGCTCAATGGAGAATTGTGTGTGAACCTGCACCCCTGATGTTCTGGGGCTTAGTGTTTGACTTTTGATCAGGCACCTCGTTGGGCAGCATGGTTGTCCTCCCTTAGCTGTCCCCCCCCCCCCCCCCAGCTGTTCGGGAAGCAGTGGCTGCTGGGAGGTTATCAATGATGGACGCCAGCTCTGCTCACACTCCTGAAGGGGAATGCTGTGAATGGATTGAATGAGAGGGAGGAGAGGAGAAAGGGGTGATGTCGAGAAGAAAGACGGGGGAGGAGAGAAGGAAAGTGGTAGACAAGGAGGTAGGGAGGGGGCATGTTTAAACAGCCTGGACTTGAGTGACAGGGCTGATAGAGGGTGGGCGGAAGAGGGGGGTTGAAGAGTTGCTGGGGGGGCTGAGATGTGAGGGGTAAGTGAGCTTTTAATTTCCCCGAGCAGAAGCAGATGTAGCAGAATGGTACACACACACACCGCTAGGCAGCGGGAAGGCATCAGGGACAGGGGAGCACAGTGTGTTTGTGTGTGTGTGTGTGTTTGTTGGGGCAGGGGACCCTGGACCAGTATAAAATGGGCATGCAGAAACTGTTAAACACTAGAGAGAAGACGGCTAACGATAGAGAGCGAGAGTCAGTGTTTATCATCATTTCATCCGTCCAGAGATAGAGGTTACACAAAGAGAAACACACGTTATTAGACAGCAGGCTTAGAGGAGGTAGATCTGTTCTTTATTCAACCAAAGTGTAAAAATGCTGTTGACAAAAAGCACTTGAACAGGGCTGTTAATCAAGCTTTAACTGTCTTCCCACTAGCTACACTGTGACTCCTCATCTTTTCACCAACAGTCTCTTTCTTTCTTTATCCAGAACATATAATTATTTTGGTGTTTTGAAATACAAACATTTGAGGAGGTTTTATGATTTTTCAGTTGTACAAAATTGATCCAAACAAAAGTGAACACAGATGGAAACGTGGTGCCCAGAGGTGGCGTATAAAATGATGGTGCAAAACGAATAAAAACAACAAACCAATGTCCCTGCACATATAAAAATAAATTAATACTTTGTGTCCAGTCACCATCGCCTGTTGTCTGGTAAGATTTTCACACACAAAATTAGGCTTCATTGGCTATCCTTCACACCAACACGGCCAATCACAATCACTTATTTACACCCCACAGCCAATGAAAAATATATATTTATTTACACAAACGACGTCAAAACTGTGGCATTGAACCCACGCCCCTTCCCACAATAACAGCTATGTACACAATCACCACCACCAACCACCTCCATCCGCCAGTAGTTCAATCTAATCTCAATACACAACTTTTTTTCCCCCCATCAAAAATGTTTACAGCAAGATTTGGGTGTGAAACTTTAAACAGTAGTATAAAACAAATGTTTGAAGAACAGTGGGTACTTTGAAAATATAGCATCCTGTACCCATTATTACATAAACAAATGCTAAATAAATAAAAACAGAATTTATAAAGTTGGCTTCAGTATTTTGTGAACGCATCAAAATACATTTCCTGGCTTCCAGCTTCTCAGAATGTTGCATGATCTGTTGCCTGGTCAATGCAGCTTGACAGCCAGTAATATGGTGAGAATGGATGACTGACAGGTCGAGGAGCATGAGTAACCCCGCCCCCTCGGCCTTAGGCACTTGGGGAATGGACCCTGACTTGCCAGTCCTGACTGTTGTGGATTCCTATTGGCCGATGCTGAGGGTTGAGGGACCCTGATAGGCTGGTGTGTGAAGTAGGTAAAGCAGAAAGAGAGTCATAACAAGGCTTCCATGGCTGAGCGGTCAGTCAGTCTTACATTAGAGTGGTCTCTGGTTAGGTCTTATGCTGGTCCATACACTCAGACAGACAAGAGGTAACAGCAGTTACATGTCCAGTGCAGGACTCCTCCATCTCATAAAACTGTAAAATGTCATAGTTCCCAGACCTCATCTCTCCAGCAGAGCTATGAGTCATCAGTCAGCTGTGTTAGTGTCCTCATAGTTTTTGTAGTTTAAAGTAATTGTAGTTCTGTGGGCTAGCTTGTGTGCTGAACGCACAGTACTGATCAGAGTTCATATGATGGTGGAGACCCCTGAGAGATAGAGAGAGATGGATAGAGGAGAGACAGAGATAAAAAAAAAAGAGAGAGAATGAGCAACAGAAAGAGCAAGATTGCTGTTTTGTGGGTCAGGTCTTCTCCTGTCCAGTGACTCCTACAGCCTTCTCAGCCAGCCGGGGCTTCTGTGCAGTGGCGTGTGTGTGTGTGTCGGGGTGTGAGTGTGTGTGTGTGTGCAGTGCCAGGAAGGGGTTGGCGGTGATGGTGCCCTGGCCATGGGAGGAGGAAGGGAGGGAGGTGATTGGCAGCTGAGCGGAAGAGAGAGCGATGGAGGGAAGCTGGGAGGAGGAGGAGAGAGACTGGAGTTGGTGGAGGTCCTGTTGTTGCTGCATCAACTGGTACAATAACACCTGCTGCTGTTCCTGGAGGGAGGGGGAGGGGGAGGGGGAGGGGGAGGGGGAGGAAGAGGAAGAGAGAGAGGGGGAGGGGGAGGAAGAGAGAGAGGGGGAGGGGGAGGAAGAGAGAGAGGGGGAGGAAGAGAGAGAGGGGGAGGGGGAGGAAGAGAGAGAGGGGGAGGAAGAGAGAGAGGGGGAGGAAGAGAGAGAGGGGGAGGAAGAGAGAGAGGGGGAGGGGGAGGAAGAGAGAGAGGGAGAGGGGGAGGGGGAGGAAGAAAGAGAGGGAGGGGGAGGAAGAAAGAGAGGGAGGGGGAGGAAGAGAGAGAGGGAGGGGAGGAAGAGAGAGAGGGAGGGGAGGAAGAGAGAGAGGGAGGGGAGGAAGGGAGAATTAATCATGTGACCTTGGAACTCTGATAAATAAGCCTGCTGTGTTTAGTACAGTGGTGCTAGGTGTGTGTGTGTGTATGTGTTTACCGCAGAGGGCTGTGAAGACAGTAGCTGTTGTAGTTGGTGCTGGTGCAGTAAGAGCCTCTGCTGCTCAGACAAGGCACCCAACCTGAAAACACACAGACATATACACACACAGTTAGAAAACTACAACACACATACACTCTCTCCCCTGCTTTTAGCAGTAGCTGAGCTGCAGGAGAAAGTATAAGGGAATCAATTTGAAGCCAAAAACAGACAGACATTTCAATCAATGGAAGGACAGGCAGACAGAAAGACAGACTACCAGGTAGCCAGGCAGACAGACTCAGACAGACGTATGTAGTGTACCTACCTGTTGTTAATGGAGCTGGAGATGGGCAGAGTGGCGCTGGTTCCCGGTGCAGAGGTGTGTGTGTGAGTGTATGTGTGAGGGCTGGAGGTAGTCTGTATGACTCCGTTCAGAACCCCCACTACCCCCCCCATCCCTAGCCCCGCTCCCCCTCCCAGCATCATGGTTCCCATGGCAACCCCGTTGAGCTGAGGTGGCTGGGGGGGGCTGTGAGAGACGGAGGGGGGGGTGGACAGAGAAGAGGTAGATCCACCACTACTACGACCACACGACACGCTATCCTGAGAGAGAGAGAGAGAGAGAGAGAGAACTTTGTTAACCAGTATCTCCTATGCAATCTCTTACCATTCCAACAGCCCTCTGTAATGAGAGTATAACAACTAGTGTGCTAGCTGGGTTCACTCACTATGTGCTGGAGCTTCAACTGCCTTACCTGAGCAGGTATGGGTAGAGAGGAGTCACTCTTCACATCTGTAACACACAACATCACACAGGCAGGCAATGAGAGTGACAGTTTGTATGCGTGTTTGTTAGGGTGAGGCGGTAATAGGAGTGTGTGTACCTTGGGCAGCAGCAGTAGGAGTGAAAGGCACAGACAGCTGAGCTGACAGGAGCTGCAGTCGTTCTTTCTTCATGGTGAGAGTTTTAATCTGGTCCTCTAGACGCCTGTTCTCCTGCTGCAGCTGGTGGAGGGACTTCAACATCCCCAACACTACCACAGAGAGAGAGGGAGAGAGGAGAGGGAGAGAGTAGGAGAGAGGGAAGGAGTGACGGGGGGACGGGATGGGGGGGGGCACTATATTAAACCAATACAATTTAAGTATCCAAACAATGCAATGATAGGCGAGTAGATTATATTTGATGAATAAAGTAATGTACGTGTGTGTGAGCTCACCATCTCCCTGTGCTCCTTGCTGCAGTAGGAACTGTTGTCCGTCGCTCCACTGTCTCTCCAGCAGCTGTTCTATAGAGGTGGCCACCGGGGGTGCTGTGTCTCCTCCACCTCCCTGACCTGACCCTAGCCCCCCCAAACCCAACCCTGACCCCAACGACCCTGCTGGGTCATACCGGATCTGCAGCCCACCTAGAGGAGAACTGGAGGGAGAGCGGGAGGGGTGGGTGAGAGAGGAGGGTTGGGGGGGAGAGAGAAAAGGATATTAACAACCAAACATAACATCAATTTGTCCTTAAAGTGTGAGCTATTGAAAAGGGGGGAGAGAGAGAGAGAGAGAGGTGTGTGGTGGGCACCCACGGTGCAGTAAATCACTGAGTTTAGACTGATGAGTGAAAGAGAGAAATAAGATGGGGAGGAAAAAGAGAGAACTACACACAACGAAACCAAACAACTTATTGGAAAATTCAGCTAGTAAATGTTCTCCCCCTTATGGAGCAAAGGGAAGATAGCAGAATTAGGTTGCTGATAACATTCTGATTTGTTTCATCCTTCCAACAAAAAATCCCAATATGACATTTCACTTTTCATTTGCATTGTGGGAGAAATGTATATTTAATCTGAATTTGACCTAAGAAGTAAAGCGTTCGGAAAAGTGATGTCAAGAGAAGAACACACAAGTGAATACACAGCAGGAGTGAAGCCACTGTCCACATAAGACGGTAAAGACCCACATCATACAGAGTCCTATTGTTTTAGAAATATATTTTTGGCACTGAATAAAGCCAACTTACACTATATATACACAGGGTATGTGGACACCCCTTTAAACACACGCTATTCACCATAAAAACAGAGAAAAAGGCAAACTATCTTTGTAAAAAGATAAACGAGCAAAAAGAAACGCAAGCCCAGAGCTGAAGGACCTTTCCCACCATCACAGAGGAGAGATGGAAACACCTGCAGGGAGAGGAGAGATGGAAACGCCTGCAGGGGGAGGAGAGATGGAAACACCTGTAGGGGGAGGAGAGATGGAAACACCTGCAGGGGGAGGAGAGATGGAAACGCCTGCAGGGGGAGGAGAGATGGAAACGCCTGCAGGGGGAGGAGAGATGGAAACACCTGTAGGGGGAGGAGAGATGGAAACACCTGTAGGGGGAGGAGAGATGGAAACGCCTGCAGGGGGAGGAGAGATGGAAACGCCTGCAGGGGGAGGAGAGATGGAAACACCTGTAGGGGGAGGAGAGATGGAAACACCTGTAGGGGGAGGAGAGATGGAAACACCTGTAGGGGGAGGAGAGATGGAAACGCCTGCAGGGGGAGGAGAGATGGAAACACCTGCAGGGGGAGGAGAGATGGAAACGCCTGCAGGGGGAGGAGAGATGGAAACACCTGCAGGGAGAGGAGAGATGGAAACACCTGTAGGGGGAGGAGAGATGGAAACACCTGCAGGGAGAGGAGAGATGGAAACACCTGCAGGGGGAGGAGAGATGGAAACACCTGCAGGGAGAGGAGAGATGGAAACACCTGCAGGGAGAGGAGAGATGGAAACGCCTGCAGGGGGAGGAGAGATGGAAACACCTGCAGGGAGAGGAGAGATGGAAACACCTGCAGGGGGAGGAGAGATGGAAACGCCTGCAGGGGGAGGAGAGATGGAAACGCCTGCAGGGGGAGGAGAGATGGAAACGCCTGCAGGGGGAGGAGAGATGGAAACGCCTGCAGGGGGAGGAGAGATGGAAACGCCTTTCGGGGGGGGGGGGGGGGATAGAAACGTCTTTGGAGGGGAGAGATAGAAACGCATTTAGGTGGAGGGAGAGATAGAAACGCCTTTATGGGGGGGGGGAGAGAGAGGGAAAGAGACCAGAAAGAGTGTTTGTGGGAGGGAGAGAGAGAAACCCACACACATAAGAGGCCAGCAGAGGGGAAGAGAAGAGAGGAGAGGAGAGGAGAGGGGGATGGGCAGAGATTTTTTTGTGTGGAATGTAAATAAGGGCTCACTGGTAATAGGGGGAGTGTGTGTGTGCTCACTGGGTAAAAGGGAAAAATGTGTGTGTGTACTTACCGCGGACAGAGGGTGGTCTTGGGAGAGACTCGTCTGGAGAAGCCCGGAGCTCCAATGCTGTTTCCATCTCCTACCTCCTGATCTATACACACACACAAACAGTAAACAACACACTTACCACACTGTGATTGCGTCTCTCTCTCTCTCTCTCTCTCACACACACTTTCTCTCGCCATCTCTCTCTTCTCCCTCCAGGCCAGACGTCTCTTTTCATTTTCCTCTGCCAGAGTAATAAATCACACACACACACCAGCATGCACACACACACACCAGCATGCACACACACACACACCAGCATGCACACACACACACACACACCAGCATGCACACACACACACCAGCATGCACACACACACACCAGCATGCACACACACACACCAGCATGCACTCGCCTCCACTTAAGAAAGTCAATCTTAACTCCGATTTTACCCCCTTCCCCTCTTTTCTTTTCCTTTATTTTGAACCCTTTCCATACTTCTACCAGCAGCCCGTCATTCAAAAGCACAAACACGCCCACGGTCAGTTGCAATATGGTTAACCCCTAGAGATAAGGGAGGACCAATGGCTGCAGGTGGTACTGAAACACCAGGAAACACTTTATTCCCCACTTTTCTCCTGCTCCTCCCCCTTCAGCCCGCTCCCCCCCCTTTCCTCCCACTCCTCTCCCTTATTCCCGCCCCTCCCCCTTTTCTCCCACTCCTCTCCCTTCATCATCCCACCCCTCCCCCTTTTCTCCCACTCCTCTCCCTTCATCCCGCCCCTCCCCCTTCATTCCGCCCCTCCCCCTTCCCCCCCCCTTCAGCCAGCTCCTCCCCCTTTTCACCCACCCCTCCCCCTTCATCCCGCCCGCCCCTCCCCCTTTCTCCCACTCCTCCCCCTTCCTCCCCCCTTTCTCCCACTCCTCCCCCTTTTCTCCCGCTCCTCCCCCTTCCTCCCGCTCCTCTCCCTTTTCTCCCGCTCCTCCCCGTTCCTCCCGCTCCTCCCCGTTCCTCCCGCTCCTCTGCCTTCATCCCGCTCCTCCCCCTTTTCTCCCTCTCCTCACCCCTTTTTCCTCACGACCTCCACAAGCACACCACCTTCACCACCCACTCACTAAGTGCTGTATGTGTGTATGCATGTGAGTGTGTGATGTAACCTGAGCAGTGGGTCAGTGGGTGTTGTGATCTCTGAACCCTCTGTAGACCATGGAGCGTGATCTATCCATGATCAAACACACACACACGCACACACACACTCACACACACGTTGGTGCCAACCTGCGGGGGAAGCCTGAGACTGTGCGATGAGAGCAGCCATGGCAGAGTTGGGGTTGAGTCGGTTTCCAAACATGTGGGAGGGAGCCATGTTGAACACTGGACCTGGTAACCCACTCACCTACAGGGGAGAAAGAGAGACTCAGTTACAATACATGTAGGATGACTGGATGGAGTTGGTAACATAAGGGGAGACGCACACACACCCACTTCCTTATTTCAATTTGCAACGCACGCACACACACTGTGCTTGGAGTAGCTCCAAGTCCTCTATATGTAGTAAATAGGCGTGATATCCTGCTTCCCTGGGCCCCCTCTCCGCTCAACTATGTATGGGAGGTGGGGGTCAGGGAGTGTGTATGTGGGGGGTGGGAGTTGGAGTTGGAGGGTGATTGGTGGAATTAGAGTATGACCGCCCCCCACCCCCCTTCTCCTCCATGGTGCCTGTCAGATCACATCACAGTAGAGGAGACAGAGAAGGGAGGGGGGGAAGGGGCAGAGAGGGGGACAACTGGGCAAATAGAAAGAGAAAAAGAAGAGAGGTGGAAAATAGAAGCCCCTGCTCATTTGGAAGGTGGACGGGCTAAGAGTTCAGGGGTCAGAGATGGGGGGCGTAGCTGGAGTGGTTCATGATGTTCTATGGAACGATATGAAACATGAGCCCATAAAAAACTTAGGGCTGGCACAATTACCGGTACAGTATAACTGTGTAAACGACAATTATGGATGAAGACAGTCATGAAAATAGAATCGCCTTCATAACCGTAAAAATAATCAAGTATATATTTTGTTTTTAGGTGTGTGTGGAAAGAACAGCTGACTGAAGGCAATCGTGCGGTTGAGTCCGTTTCTGCCTTAACATGGACTCTACAGTAACATGGACTGTATAACTTGATGAAACTTTGTTGCTCCTTGCTGAAACAAGCAAGGTGTTGTAGCAAACAAGTCTTTGGTTGCCAAGGAAATGCCTCCCCTCCCTGCAGCAGCAGTCAGGAGTGGAGAAAATGTGTTTAGAAAAAAACGAGGGCTGTCCAACTAAACAAAATCTTGGTCGACCGAGAGCCATCTGTTCTTTCGACCAATCGATTGGTGGAAAAACGTGTGTTGTTCCATATATAGACACATCCTATGTGTTTTAATCACATTTCAATTTATAAAGCCAGGCACATGTAACAGTTAGGCTGTTGATTATAGACCTAATTAAGTTGGGGTTTCCTCTCCTCACTTTTCTTAGACAATTAAGGCAAGGGCTGTTTTCTCGTCTCCTAACTCCGCCGCATTGTTCTCAACACCAATATGCTGGGTAACTTTGCTATTATGCACATAGCATACAGTGGGGAGAACAAGTATTTGATACACTGCCGATTTTGCAGGTTTTCCTACTTACAAAGCATGTAGAGGTCTGTAATTTTTATCATAGGTACACTTCAACTGTGAGAGACAGAATCTAAAACAAAAATCCAGAAAATCACATTGTATGATTTTTAAGTAATTACTTTGCATTTTATTGCATGACATAAGTATTTGATCACTTACCAACCAGTAAGAATTCCGGCTCTCACAGACCTGTTAGTTTTTCTTTAAGAAGCCCTCCTGTTCTCCACTCATTACCTGTATTAACTGCACCTGTTTGAACTCGTTACCTGTATAAAAGACACCTGTCCACACACTCAATCAAACAGACTCCAACCTCTCCACAATGGCCAAGACCAGAGAGCTGTGTAAGGACATCAGGGATAAAATTGTAGACCTGCACAAGGCTGGGATGGGCTACAGGACAATAGGCAAGCAGCTTGGTGAGAAGGCAACAACTGTTGGCGCAATTATTAGAAAATGGAAGAAGTTCAAGATGACGGTCAATCACCCTCGGTCTGGGGCTCCATGCAAGATCTCACCTCGTGGGGCATCAATGATCATGAGGAAGGTGAGGGATCAGCCCAGAACTACACGGCAGGACCTGGTCAATGACCTGAAGAGAGCTGGGTCCACAGTCTCAAAGAAAACCATTAGTAACACACTACGCCGTCATGGATTAAAATCCTGCAGCGCACGCAAGGTCCCCCTGCTCAAGCCAGCGCATGTCCAGGCCCGTCTGAAGTTTGCCAATGACCATCTGGATGATCCAGAGGAGGAATGGGAGAAGGTCATGTGGTCTGATGAGACAAAAATTGAGCTTTTTGGTCTAAACTCAACTCGCCATGTTTGGAGGAAGAAGAAGGATGAGTACAACCCCAAGAACACCATCCCAACCGTGAAGCATGGAGGTAGAAACATCATTCTTTGGGGATGCTTTTCTGCAAAGGGGACAGGACGACTGCACCGTATTGAGGGGAGGATGGATGGGGCCATGTATCGCAAGATCTTGGCCAACAACCTCCTTCCCTCAGTAAGAGCATTGAAGATGGGTCGTGGCTGGGTCTTCCAGCATGACAACGACCCGAAACACACAGCCAGGGCAACTAAGGAGTGGCTCCGTAAGAAGCATCTCAAGGTCCTGGAGTGGCCTAGCCAGTCTCCAGACCTGAACCCAATAGAACATCTTTGGAGGGAGCTGAAAGTCCGTATTGCCCAACGACAGCCCCAAAACCTGAAGGATCTGGAGAAGGTCTGTATGGAGGAGTGGGCCAAAATCTCTGCTGCAGTGTGTGCAAACCTGGTCAAGACCTACAGGAAACGTATGATCTCTGTAATTGCAAACAAAGGTTTCTGTACCAAATATTAAGTTCTGCTTTTCTGATGTATCAAATACTTATGTCATGCAATAAAATGCAAATTAATTACTTAAAAATCATACAATGTGATTTTCTGGATTTTTGTTTTAGATTCCGTCTCTCACAGTTGAAGTGTACCTATGATAAAAATTACAGACCTCTACATGCTTTGTAAGTAGGAAAACCTGCAAAATCGGCAGTGTATCAAATACTTGTTCTACCCACTGTATGTATATACACACACACACTCACACACTACCGTTCAAAAGTTTGGGGTCACTTAGAAATGTCCTTGTTTTCGAAAGAAAAGCAATTTTTTTTGTCCATTAAAATAACATCAAATTGATCAGAAATACAGTGTAGACATTGTTAATGTTGTAAATGGCTGATTTTTTAAGGAATATCTACATAGGCGTACAGAGGCCCATTATCAGCAACCATCAGTCCTGTGTTCCAATGGCACGTTGTGTTTGCTAATCCAAGTTTATCATTTTAAAAGGCTAATTGATTATTAGAAAACCCGTTTGCAATTATGTTAGCACAGCTGAAAACTGTTGTGCTGATTAAAGAAGCAATAAAACTGGCCTTCTTGAGACTAGTTGAGTATATGGAGCATCAGCAATTGTGGGTTCGATTACAGGCTCAAAATGGCCAGAAACAAATAACTTTCTTCTGAAACTCGTCAGTCTATTCTTGTTCTGAGAAATGAAGGCTATTCCATGCGAGAAATTGCCAAGAAACTGAAGATCTCGTACAACGCTGTGTACTACTCCCTTCAAAGAACAGCGCAAACTGTCTCTAACCAGAATAGAAAGAGGAGTGGGAGGCCCGGTGCACAACTGAGCAAGAGGACAAATACATTAGAGTGTCTAGTTTGAGAAACAGCTACCTCACAGGTCCTCAACTGGCAGCTTCATTAAATAGTACCCGCAAAACACCAGTCTCAACGTCAACAGTGAAGAGGCGACTCCGGGATGCTGACCTTCTAGGCAGAGTTGCAAAGAAAAACACATATCTCAGACTGGCCAATAAAAAGAAAAGATTAAGATGGGCAGTCTGAGATATGGCTTTTTCTTTGCAACCCTGCCTAGAAGGTCAGCATCCCGGAGTCGCCTCTTCACTGTTGACGTTGCGACTGGTGTTTTGCGGGTACTATTTAATGAAGCTGCCAGTTGAGGACCTGTGAGGCGTCTGTTTTTCAAACTAGACACTAATGTATTTGTCCTCTTGCTCAGTTGTGCACCGGGGCCTCCCACTCCTCTTTCTATTCTGGTTAGAGCCAGTTTGCGCTGTTCTGTGAAGGGAGTAGAGTACAGTCATGGTCAAAAGTTTTGAGAATGACACAAATATAAATTTTCACAGTCTGCTGCCTCAGTTTTTATGATGGCAATTTGCATATATTCCAGAATGTTATGAAGAGTGATCAGATGAATTGCAATTAATTGCAAAGTCCCTCTTTGCCATGAAAATAAACTTAATCCCCAAAAAACATTTCCACTGCATTTCAGCCTTGCCACAAAAGGACCAGCTGACATCATGTCAGTGGTTCTCTCGTTAACACAGGTGAGAGTGTTGACGAGGACAAGGCTGGAGATCACTCTGTCATCCTGATTGAGTTAGAATAACAGAATGGAAGCTTTAAAAGGAGGGTGGTGCTTGATATCATTGTTCTTCCTGTTATCCATGGTTACCTGCAAGGAAACACGTGCAGTCATCATTGCTTTGCACAAAAAGGGCTTCACAGGCAAGGATATTGCTGCTAGTAAGATTGCACCTAAATCAACCATTTATCGGATCATCAAGATATTCAAGGAGAGAGGTTCAATTGTTGTGAAGAAGGCTTCAGGGCGCCCAAGATTGTCCAGCAAGCGCCAGGACCGTCTCCTAAAGTTGATTCAGCTGCGGGATCGGGGCACCGCCAGTGCACAGCTTTCTCAGGAATGGCAGCAGGCAGGTGCGAGTGCATCTGTATGCACAGTGAGGCAAAGACTTTTGGTGGATGGCCTGGTGTCAAGAAGGGCAGCGAGGAAGCCACTTCTCTCCAGGAAAAACATCAGGGACAGACTGATATTCTGCAAAAGGTACAGGGATTGGACTGCTGAGGACTGGGGTAAAGTCATTTTCTCTGATGAATCCCCTTTCCGATTGTTTGGGGCATCTGGAAAAAAGCTTGTCCGGAGAAGACAAGGTGAGCGCTACCATCAGTCCTGTGTCATGCCAACAGTAAAGCATCCTAAGACCATTCATGTGTGGGGTTGCTTCTCAGCCAAGGGAGTGGGCTCACTCACAATTTTGCCTAAGAACACAGCCATGAATAAAGAATGGTACCAACACATCCTCCGAGAGCAACTTCTCCCAACCATCCAATAACAGTTTGGTGACGAACAATGCCTTTTCCAGCATGATGGAGCACCTTGCCATAAGGCAAAAGTGATAACTAAGTGGCTCGGGCTTAATCCCATTGAGAACTTGTGGTCAATCCTCAAGAGGCGGGTGGACAAACAAAAACCCATAAATTCTGACAAAGTCCAAGCATTGATTATGCAAGAACGGGCTTCCAGGATGTGGCCCAGAAGTTAATTGACAGCATGCCAGGGCGGATTGCAGAGGTCTTGAAAAAGAAGGGTCAACACTGCAAATATTGACCCTTTGCATAAACTTCATGTAATTGTCAATAAAAGCCTTTGACACATGGAATGCTTGTAATTATACTTCAGTATACCATAGTAACATCTGACAAAAATACCTAAAAACACTGAAGCAGCAAACTTTGTGAAGACCCATACTTGTGTAATTCTCAAAATGTTTGACCATGACTGTACACAGCGTTGTACGAGATCTTCAGTTTCTTGTCAATTTCTCGCATGGAATAGCCTTCATTTCTCAGAACAAGAATAGACTGACGAGTTTCAGAAGAAAGTTGTTTCTGGCCATTTTGAGCCTGTAATCGAACCCACAATTGCTGATGCTCCATATACTCAACTAGTCTCAAGAAGGCCAGTTTTATTGCTTCTTTAAATCAGCACAACAGTTTTCAGCTGTGCTAACATAATTGCAAAAGGGTTTTCTAATGATCAATTAGCCTTTTAAAATTATAAACTTGGATTAGCAAACACAACGTGCCATTGGAACACAGGACTGATGGTTGCTGATAATGGGCCTCTGTACGCCTATGTAGATATACCATTAAAAAAATCAGCCGTTTCCAGCTACAATAGCCATTTACAACATTAACAATGTCTACACTGTATTTCTGATCAATTTGATGTTATTTTAATGAACAAAAAAATTGCTTTTCTTTCGAAAACAAGGACATTTCTAAGTGACCCCAAACTTTTGAACGGTAGTATATACACAGCTCTGGAAAAAATTAAGAGACCACTGCAAAATTATCAGTTTCTCTGGTTTTACTATTTATAGGTATGTGTTTGGGTAAAAATAACATTTTTGTTTTATTCTATAAACTACTGACAACATTTCTCCCAAATTCCAAATAAAAATATTGTCATTTAGAGCATTTATTTGCAGAAAATGACAACTGGTCAAAATAACAAAAAAGATGCAGTGTTGTCAGACCTCGAATAATGCAAAGAAAATAAGTTCATGTTCATTTTTAAACAACACAATACTAATGTTTTAACTTAGGAAGAGTTCAGAAATCAATATTTGGTGGAATAACCCTGATTTTCAATCACTGCTTTCATGCGTCTTGGCATGCTCTCCACCAGTCTTTCACATTGATGTTGGGTGACTTTATGCCACTCCTGGCGCATAAATTCAAGCAGCTCGGCTTTGTTTGATGGCTTGTGACCATCCATCTTCCTCTTGATCACATTCCAGAAGTTTTCAATGGGGTTTAGGTCTGGAGATTGGGCTGGCCATGACAGGGTCTTGATCTGGTGGTCCTCCATCCACACCTTGATTGACCTGGCTGTGTGGCATGACGCATTGTCCTGCTGGAAAAACCAATCCTCAGAGTTGGGGAACAATGTCAGAGCAAAAGGAAGCACGTTTTCTTCCAGGACAACCTTGTACTGGCTTGATTCATGCGTCCTTCACAAAGACAAATCTGCCCGATTCCAGCCTTGCTGAAGCACCCCCAGATCATCACCGATCCTCCACCACATTTCACAGTGGGTGTGAGACGCTGTGGCTTGTAGGCCTCTCCAGGTCTCTGTCTAACCATTAGACGACCAGGTGTTGGGCAAAGCTGAAAATTGGACTCATCAGAGAAGATGACCTTACTCCAGTCCTCTACGGTCCAATCCGTATGGTCTTTTGCAACCCTCAGCCTGGCTCTTCTTTGCTTCTCATTGATGAAGGGCTTTTTTCTAGCTTTGCACGACTTCAGCCCTGCCCCTAGGAGCCTGTTTCGAACTGTCCTCGCCGTGCACTTCACCCCAGCTGCCGTTTGCCATTATTTTTGTAGGTCACTTGATGTCATCCTACAGTTGTTGAGTGACATTTGAATGAGTTGGCGGTCATCCCGGTCAGTAGAGTCGTTTTCGCCCTCTGCCGGTCTGTAGCTTTGTTGTCCCCAATGTCTGCTGCTTGACCTTGTTCTTATGAACCGCCGTCTTTGAAATTTTAAGGATGAAAGCAACCTGACGCTCACTGTATCCCTCTGCCAGTAAAGCCAGAATTGAACCCTTCTTTTCCTCACTCAAAACTTTCCTTTTCAACTCTTTTGGCATGGTCAATATTTATTTTTTGATTAATATTACTTTTGAGGTACTATTAGCACTGTTTTTACCATCCAGCTGATCCTATTGCAAGAGAATAGTGATGACCACAGCAGTGGTTTTTATACTTTTCCTCATTAAATAAGATTTGGTTCAGGTGAACACCTAATCAGTACCTAATTCAGTAGAATGAGGTGTGCCTGTGTTGGAATTCAACAGACACTGGAATGGAATGGCTGTCATACATGTAGAGATGCTGA
The DNA here is from genome assembly GCF_964263955.1 of Coregonus lavaretus. Lineage (NCBI taxonomy): Eukaryota > Metazoa > Chordata > Actinopteri > Salmoniformes > Salmonidae > Coregonus > Coregonus lavaretus. The sequence goes on along the minus strand of NC_140021.1, from coordinate 12,907,579 downwards.
TTTAGGAAAAATGTGCAGTGGTCTCTTTTTTTTATTTTTATATATATATTATTTTTTTTTACAGTGACCGCGGGCATTTGGCTGCCCAATAACCATCATCCAAAATTCCAAGACTGTCACAGCCCTAAAAACTCCTCTGTCATCCTTTTCTAAACCTATTTAAACTTAATTTAACTAGTATGTCTCTGACAGTAACGTTGATCTGACTCTGTTCAGTACAGGCCTAGTCTGTGTGTGTGGTGTGTGTATGTACTCACATGGGGGGATGCTGTGTTGGTCATGGGGGCTGTGGCAGTGAAGGGGGTGGGAGGAGCTAGGGAGGGCGTCGGCTGTTGCTGTGGCAACTCAGAGTTAGCTCCACTCATAGAAGCAGGTCCCGCCCCTGACGACACGTCACCACTGGAGAACGCACCTACAAGGATTGACATCACCGTCATCATCATACCTTTTATTATCATCATCATCATCATCACTATAAATCCTTTTTCATAATCGTAAAATAAACTCATCATTGTCTCGTGTTTATATGAGTTGTATGCAGTACAGTAGTGAGTGTGTGTATGGTACCATTAACGAGTGGGCTGGACCAAATCAACAACACATTCTCACACATGCCAGGGGTAGGCAACTAGATTCAACCGCAGGCTGATTTTTGTTGGAGTGGATGGTTAGGGGGCCGGAATATAAAAATTAGAATTTGTACACCGCAAATTGACCACACCTAGGCCCAAAAAGAGACTGCCTTTGAAAATAACAATAATTGCATACCTTAAATACATTAAGACACAATCATATGTCTCTTTTTTTAAGCGTGGGAATACTTGGGAACAGATTTCCTAAAATATTTTTTAAATATTTTTTTTATAGCTGAAAACAAAAAACTACGGGCCGGTTTTGGCCCATGGCTGCCTGTTGCCGACCCCTGCTGTACACAAACACACAACCACATATTAAAAACACACCCGCACACACACAGGCATACACACACACACACACAGTAGGTGGCCTGTCCTGCCACTGACCCAGAATAACAAGCAGAAATCTGATGACTCACACGTTGTTCTAACACACACAGCTTTTCATACTGGGGGGAAAGGGGAAGGCTCCATTCATATTCATGTTACTCCCCCATCACATGCCCTCTATCTGTTAAGTTGTTGCTGCTGCTGTTTTATTGATTTCACACACACACACACACACACACACACACACACACACACACACACACACACCCCATAACCGGTATAAACTCTGCCCCTGCCCCTTAGTGACCTCTAGGGAGGAGGGGTGAGAGGCCCCCCTCACCCCACAAAAGGCTGAATGGCTGTGGGCAGCACACATTCACTAGAGGAACAAGAGTGCTTTGTGCCTGAGAGAGAGAGAGAGAGCGAGAGGGAGAAGGAAGGAAAACGAGAGATCATGTACTGCAGAAACTCCAAGACTACTCCTCAGGTCATTCAAACACAATAGAACACAGCTCATAACCTATGCAATATTGTTGAAAAAACAATCCACAATTACCAGATATTAATGTTAAAATCAGACTACACTGACTAAATTACACTACTTCATCTGATGCCATCTTAAATTATATACAAATCTAACATTATTACAAGCCAGTCTTGTAATTGAAAATTCAAAAAATGGGGTAGACATTGCTACCCTTACCCTATTGCTATCCATATCCCAAAGCTATCCTCCATTTACTACTGAGCCAATAAATTAATGGTGGGGTTACATTTATCATGTCTACACAGGAATACATATGCTTTTATGGCCTCTAGTTAATCATCAACAACACAGAATAAAGGATGGATGGGTGGGTGGGTGTGTGTGTGTGTGTTCACGTTTTACTATACTTGTGAGTACCAGAACTCCTCACAAGAATAGTAAACCAACTAAAATTCAGAGAAGAAGTGAGGACATTTTGCCGGTCCTCACTTGTAAAAAAGCAATTTTAGGCTTAGGGGTTAGGTTTAGGAGTTAGGGTTAAGGAGAATAGTCCTCACAAGTATAGTAAGACATAGCTCTGTGCGTGTGTGTGTGGACCAGCCCCATTGGCGTAGGACTGTCCAATCGGTAATCAATCAAAGTGATCAATAAGGACTTAACAACATCACCATTCCTCACCCCTCTATATATCCCCCCCCTCCCCGGAAACCCCTCACCCCTACTAACCCCCCCTCAGCCCCTCACCCATCCTCCTCAGGCCCGGGACCACCACGTCTCAGCCTCCAATAACGTGTGTGTGTGTGTGTGTGTGTGTGTGTCAGGGTTTCTGTTAGGAAAATGTAACGCCTTACAATGTGACCGGGAAGATTTTCATTTACCGGCCATTTGAGATATTTACCGGACCCATATGCATTGGGTGCATAACCCATTAGGGCATCCACCCACGGTGCTCAGAATGACAGAAATCACATTTTGATTACGGAAATGCATCTTAACAGAACATGCAACTCATGTAATGAAGCAGCCAATAAAACGTCATTTTCAAACGTTTGCCAAAATGCAATTTGTGGGAAAACACACCATTCTAAACAGCGCACCTGATAGAAGTTCCATATATGACAGAGATTAATATTTCTGTTAGAAACTTAGAAAGAGTGGGAATCTAAAGATGCAACAACTAGGATGGGTTGCTAATATGAGTAGGATTCAGCCTTTGGCTTTTGGACAACGAAAGAAAGTTGATCAGGGCATAAAATAAACACCCGCCAAAATCGGGTAGATTTAGGTATTGGCGAGTAAGAATGTCTATTTCAGCACCCACTTTGGCGGGTGGTCAATTTGCAGGGCTCTACAGTGCGAGCATTCAATTCGCGAATAAAAATGGTCAAAAATCAAGCATAAGCAAATTAGAGTTAGAGTTACAAAAATGCTGCAATAGCTGTTTTCAAAGTATTTCTGCTGTTTTGTTTCACAGCTACTAATTGCACAAATAAATTATAATCCTATGTCCCACCTCTCGCAGCAACACTGCCTGGCAGGGGAGCTGAGCTCACTGAGTGAAGTGCGAAGTGCTGAGAGATTCATTTGGAGGCGTTGCACACAGGCAAAAGTTGGTCTAATTTGACTTTGTCCTCATGTTTCTTGGCTATTTACATTGTTTTGTTCACAAGCTCGGTTGTTTTTCAAATGTTAGTTTGAGTCTGCTGCTTCAACTGATAGCAAAGAGTACACAGACATGACTCAAGTAGCCCCGTTACAGGCCCTGATATTTTGATTAAAAAGACTTGAGGTCACAAAAAATTTAATGAAATTCAGCAATATACCACATCACTTCTTCCTAATACATTTCTTGTTTTAGAAAAAAAATGTAATTATTTTCATCTACCTTCCACAGTGGCTGGTGGACCCAAAATAAAATGTTAGGCCCTGGTTCATATGAAAACCAATAGAACAGGAGAGAAATGGCATAGCAGTGAGTCCAATAGGGAAGTAAATGGAAATAAATTTGCCAAAATTATATAATTACTCCTGTCTATACAGAAATAAAATACTTCAAAATACTTCACCAGAAAGCATGACAGCTACAGAGGAATTGATGATCATTAGTTTATTTTAAATTATTGAGTTTCGGCTGTCAGTGAAAAGCATAACAAATGTGAAGATAATGTGTCTTGAGCATAAGTTAAAATCTTGAGACAAGAAGGGGAGGGGTGTGTGGTGAAGATATAGGCGAGTCTCTCTCCAGAATGGCTCAGCTGTCTCCCGCCAATTCTTGCGCATTCATTGTTTCATTGTGTGAATTGTTTGCCCTTTCATACATTTTTATTTTATTTTTTTACATAAATTCCCCATTACGTCACCAGTAGTAAATGTAACGTTAATTCCCGTCATTTGGTTACATTAATTTCTGTTAATGCAAGTATTAATTACAGTCATTTACCGTTCTCATTCTCGGACTGGAAACGCTGTTTGCGGAGTTCACAACCCGCTATACTTGTGAGAAACAAGTTTTGGTTTATTTCATAACCATCATTTACGAGATTTGTACATTTTTTCATTGTTAGGAGTGCTCCATGTGAGCAATGAGCATGTATCTGTTTTCTCTGTCCTGATAATGTTGAACGAGCGCGCACACCTGAGCACGCATAGAATTACCTGGCCTGCTGCGCAGAAATGTAGGAAACTGTTTTTATTTTAATATCCATTGCGAATGATAATTTAAATGTAAATTATATATTAACTATAGTTCCTCACAATAAGCTATTTGAAAAATCTTTCCAACAATCTCCCCCTCAATAATCACAAATCCTCAGTGTTACATTGGCCTATAGGCTAAGAGTTCCATGCACTAATTACTTTAGCCATCAATGAATCACGGTGTATCAACGCGTCCATATGGTGGAGGCTGGTGATCTCGCATTAGTTGACTTTTAACTTTGAGATTTTTATCATTTTAATTCAGAATTTTATAATTAACCACGTGACAATGATTTTGAGAAACGAAAACGTTATTATTGAAATGAATCTGTTCCACAAAAAAATGCGCATATGAAAATCATAACTGGCACGCAGAATGGTAGAAATAATAATAATAATATGCCATTTAGCAGACGCTTTTATCCAAAGCATGGTAGGAACAATTTCAAGCTTCCCCAACATGAAAACTCACGCGCCGCCTATTAAGTCTTTATTAAATAATTGCCCCCACGTTTCCATGGTCGGATTTTGCCTATAGGCTACTTTGAAGCAAGGTAAGACATGCCTCATAATATTAAAAAAAACACACAAAAAACACAAGAAATAGAAATAAGGACAACGGGAGAAAGTAAGAAGCTATATACAGGGTCAGTTCCAGGGTCAGAAGCTATATACAGGGTCAGTTCCAGGGTCAGAAGCTATATACAGGGTCAGTTCCAGGGTCAGAAGCTATATACAGGGTCAGTTCCAGGGTCAGAAGCTATATACAGGGTCAGTTCCAGGGTCAGAAGCTATATACAGGGTCAGTTCCAGGGTCAGAAGCTATATACAGGGTCAGTTCCAGGGTCAGAAGCTATATACAGGGTCAGTTCCAGGGTCAGAAGCTATATACAGGGTCAGTTCCAGGGTCAGAAGCTATATACAGGGTCAGTTCCAATACCATATTTACAATGTGCAGGGATACTGGAGTGATAAGAGGTAGATATGTATAGGGCTAAGGTGACTAGGCATCAGGATGTATGATAAACAGAGTAGCAGCAGCGTAAATGAAGACTGTATGCAATTGTGTGTGTGTGTGTGTGTGTGTGTGTAGTCAGTATAAATGTGTGTGCATGTTATGTGTGTGTTGGAGTGTCACTGTGCGTGAGTGTGTAGAGTCCGGAGAGTGTGCATAGAGATAAATACAAGGGTCAACTCAGATAGTCTGTGTAGCCATTTTGTTAGCTATTTAGCAGTCTTATGGATTGGGAATAGAAACTGTTCAGGAGCCTGTTGGTGCACTGGTACCGCATTCCGTGCGGAAGCAGAGAGAATAGTCTATGGCTTGGGTGGCTTGAGTCCTTAACGATTTTTCGGGCCTTCCTTTCACACCGCCTGATATAGAGTTCCTGGATTGCAGGGAGCTCGGCCCAGTGCTGTACTGGACTGTCTGCATCACCCTCTGTAGCGCCATGCGATCGAGGGCGGTGCAGTTGCCATACCAAGCAGTGATGCAGCTAGTCGAGATGCTCTCAATGGTGAAGCTGCAGAACTTTTTGAGGATTTGAGGCCCCATGCCAAACTTTTTCGACCTCCTGAGGGGGAAGAGGCGCTGTCGCGCCTTCTTCACGACTATGCATGTATGGACCATTTTAAGTCCTTAGTGATTTGGACCCCGAGGAACTTGAAGCTCTCGACCCACTCCACTCCACTGCAGCCCCGTAGTCCACGATCAGCTCCTTGGTCTTACTGTCGTTGAGGGAGAGGTTGTTGTCCCAGCACCACACTGCCAGGTCACTGGCCTCCTCCCTGTAGGCTGTCTCATCGTTGACGGTGATCAGGCCTACCACCATCGTGTCGTCAGCAAACTTGATGGTGTTGCATAGCCACGCAGTCGTGGGTGAACAGGGAGTATAGGGGGGGGACAAAGCATGCACACCCGTTGGACAATGAGCGGTTTAAAATGACTGAATATGTCTGCCAGATCACCCAGTCTTCTGGTTTGGTGGAGACCCTCACGCATAGTATGGTGTTGTTATTGTCGAAGCGTGCATAAAATGTGTTGAGTTTGTCTGGTAGAGAGGCACCGTTGGGCAGATCATGGCTGGGTCTTCTTTTGTAATCCGTAATGGACTGTAGCCCCTGCCACATGCGATGGAGCCTGTGTAATATGATTCCACTTTATTTCTATATTGTCCTTTTGCTTGTTTGATGACGCTGCGGAGCTCGTAGCGCGACTTCCTGGACTTGTTCCAATTCTCAGCAGTAGTATCAGGGTTGTCTGCGATGGCCCAGTGTGCGGTAGCCCGGTCCTTTAGCGTAGCACCAACCTTGGTCTTAATCCAGGGCTTTTGATTGGGGAGGCAGCGAACCTTCACGGTGGGGACAACGTCACCGATACATTTCCTTATGAAGCCGGTGAAGGTGGTTAGCTCGTTGATGTTATCGGGGGAGTCTCTGAACATATTCCAATCAGCGCTAGCAAACTGACCCCTGTAGCATAATCTCTGATTCTGATCACCATTTCATAACGGCACGAGTCACAGGTACTTCCTATTTGAGCTTCTGCTTGTAAACAGGAAGCAGGAGTACGGAGTCATGATCTGATTTGCAGAATAGTGGACGAGGGAGCACCTTGTATGCTTGCTTGTGGGTAGAATAACATTGGTCTAGGACTATCGCCCCTAGAGGCGAAGGAGACATGTTGATGGAAGTTTGGCATCATGTGTCTTAATGATGAGGAATTAAAATCATCAAGACTACCACTGCGCTCAAGACAGAAAAAACAATTGTCGTTGTTGATGAAGAGGCACACAACTCCCCCTCTCGATTGTCCTGACTCTACTGTCCTGTCCGCTCGGTGAATGGAGAATCCATCCAGTTGGATAGCCATGGGGGGTATCTTGTCCAAAAGCCATGCTTCAGAAAAGCAGAGAATATTGCAGTTACGAAAGTCCCGTTGGTAGCAAATCCGCGTTCAAAGGTCATCCATCTTATTATCAAGTGACTGGCCAATAGAATAGGGAAGAGGTGGCCGGTTTTCCCTTCGCCTTAATCCTGCCAGGATTCCCCCTCTCTTGCCTCTTGGATACCCTGAAAATTGGGTCGGAATTACAGAAAGAGCCCAGGGCAGATGAGTCGAAGTCGTAATTGGGGTAAATGCTGATCTTATGTTCAAAAGTTCCTGTCGGTTATAAGAAATTATAGTGGATACATTGTGAAAATAAAGTACAAAAAACACAAAAATAATCACTAAATAGAAAAGTTGTATCAGAGCTCGCAGTTTCAATTACCAGTTGAGAAATAAAAATAGTAGCTCTTTTTAATTGTGACCCAAAACAATTTTTTTGCGCGATTGCATTTAGGATTGTTGAGCAATGAATGGCCTTATAAAAGCATGTTTTACTCCAGCAACAATCATCTGAGGAGCTGCAGGATAAATCCTGCTCAAAATAGGCTCTGTATGCTGTGCGTGTGATAGTTGTGTTGGATAAATAAGATACATGATGACTAACGAAAATACACATGCCAATTTAATTCCACAAAATTATACAAATTAACCTATAGACCGATAAGCATGATGGTGAAATGTGTTAGCATCGACTGGTATTTCCATCAATTAATAAAAAGCATTATTTCTTTTCTCCAGGTCATTTTGACCAGCAACAGTTCTACTTTTCGGCTTAAAAAAAAAAAATTGTCCAAAAGCCGGCAATTGCCAGCTAACGGAAACCCTGGTGTGTGTGGTTGTCTCCAATCATCAGGTTTCTCCAGGAGATGTATGCAGGTTTAGAGAGGGTTAAGCAGAGGAGAATACTACCACACGGAACAGCAGCCAACATCAGATCAGACGGCTGGAGTCCTGCCTGTACTGCAAAACATGAAGACCACTTTAACCCAAGCAACCCTCCTGAAGACATTAACCAGCACTGATTAACCTCCACGCACACAGACCCTCCGTACTATGAAACATTAACTCAGCCCAAATCTATCCCCCTTTCACCTCCATCCATCAAACACACACACACGTTCACACACACACATTCATTGAACTAAAACAAAAGAGAGTATGCCTATAGTGAGAAGCCTGCAAGGCAGACTCTAGACTGTGACCATTAAGCCACATTTTGAGACCTTGTGACTTGGCTGTGCAATTAAAAAAATGTATTGGTCGCATCGGTGCGGGCTGCACATTCATTCACCTCACTCAAAACGTCCTATTTTTTAGGAGGCTAAAACCATGATTTGGTCAAACAGTAAAGTACATTACCCTCATGATTCCTGTAATGAAATTGTCTGCCTGTCCGTCCCTGTTTTGCTGGGGCCTGCTGCTGTGTCGAGTGAGCCACTGTCTCTCCTTTCCCGGGAGGAAGAAAAGTGTTCTTATTGAATACAATTTTTCAATCCAATTGCTGTCCTGTTGTCACAGATGGAGAGAGGATGTTCTAAGCCTTCTGTAGGTATACTTTTTATTTCCCAACTCTCTATGAGCTCAATAGCAAGTAATCAAATCAAATCAAATGTGTCACATGATTCTTAAACAACAGATGTAGACTAACAGTGAAATGCTTACTTGCGGGCCCTTCCCAACAATGCAGAGAAATAAATAATATTGGTAGGGATAAAGTGACTAGGTAACAGGACAGATAATAAACAGTAACAGCAGCGTATGTGATGAGTTAAAAGAGTTAGTGCTAAAAGGGTCATATGCAGATAGTTAAATAGTCAATCAATAGCTACCCGGACTAACTATTTAGCAGTCTTATGGCTTGGGGGTAGAAACTGTTCAGGGTACTGTTGGTTCCAGATTTGGTACTGCTTGCCGTGCGGTAGCAGAGAGAACAGTCCATGACTTGGGTGGCTGGAGTCTTTGACAATTTTCAGGGCCTTTCTCTGACAACGCCTGGTATAGAGGTCCTGGATGGCAGGGAGCTTGGCCCCAGTGATGTACTGGGCCGTAGCCTTGCGGTCGGATGCCAAGCAGTTGCCATACCAAGTGGTGATGCAGCCAGTCAAGATGCTCTCAATGGTGCAGCTGTTTAACTTTTTGAGGATCTGAGGGCCCATGCCAAATCTTTTCAGCCTCCTGAGGGGGAAAAGGCGTTGTTGTGCCCTCTTCACGACTGTGTTGGTGTGTGTGGACCATGATAATTACTTAGTGATGGTGACACCGAGGAACTTGAAGCTTTCGACCTGCTCCACTACCGCCCCGTCGATGTGGATGATGGCGGGATTGTCCCTCAGTTTCCTGTAGTCCACAATCAGTTCCTTTTTCTTGCTGACATTGTGGGAGAGGTTGTTGTCCTGGCACCACACTGCCAGGTCTCTGACCTCCACCCTGTAGGTCGTCTCATCGTTGTTGATGATCAAGCCTACCACTGTTGCGTCGTCTGCAAACTTAATGATGGTGTTGGGAGTCGTGTGCGACCACGCAGTCGTGAGTGAACAGGGAGTACAGGAGGGTACTAAGCACGCACCCCTGAGGTTCCCCTGTGTTGAGGATCAGCGTGGCGGATGTGTTGTTGCCTACCATCACCACCTGGAGGCGGCCCGTCAGCAGGTCCAGGATCCAGTTGCAGAGGAAGGTGTTTAATCTCAGGGTCCTTAGCTTAGTGATGAGCTTGGAGGGCACTATGGTGTTGAACGCTGAGCTGTAGTCAATGAACAGCATTCTCACGTAGGTGTTCCTTTAGTCCAGGTGGGAAAGGGCAGTGTGGAGTGCAATAGAGATTACGTCGTCTGTGGATCTGTTGGGGCGGTATGTGAATTGGAGTTGGTCCTGTGTGTCTGGGATGATGGTGTTGATGTGAGCCATGACCAGCCTTTCATAGCAACAGATGTGAGTGCTACGGGGAGATAGTCATTTAGCCAGGTTACCTTGGCGTTCCTGACCACAGGGACTACGGTGGTCTGCTTGAAACGTGGGTATTACAGACTGGGTCAGGGAGAGGTTGAAAATGTCAGTGAAGACACTTGCCAGCTAGTCAGCGCATACTCAGAGTATGCGTCCTGGTAATCCGTCTGGTCCTGCGGCCTTGTGAATGTTGACCTGTTTAAAGATCTTACTCACATCGGCTACGGAGAGCGTGATCACACAGTCGTCCAGAACAGCTGGTGCTCTCATGCATGATTGAGTGTTGCTAGCCTCCAAGCGAGCATATTTACCTCGTCTGGTAGGCTCGTGTCACTGGACAGCTCACGGCTGGGATTCCCTTTGAAATCTGTGATAGTTTGCAAGCCCTGCCACATCCAACGAGCGTCAGAGCTGGTGTAGTAGGATTCGATCTTGGTCCTGTATTGACGCTTTGCCTGTTTGATGGTTTGCCGGAGGGCGTAGCGGGATTTCTTATAAACATCCAGATTACTGTCCCGCTCCTTGAAAGCGGCAGCTCTAGCCTTTAGCTCTGCACGGATGTTGCCTGTAATCCATGGCTTCTGGTTGGGATATGTATGCACGGTCACTGTGGGGACGACGTCGTCGATGCACTTATCAATGAAACTGGTGACTGATGTGGTAAACTCCTCAATGCCATATATTTTACAAAGATATTTGACATGGCTTTGAGATACGGAGCGCGCAAAATGCGCATAGGCCTCATTGGCCGGTAGGCTACAACTGCAACGTTATTTTGGACATTAAAATGTACTGCTAGATTAATACATGGCTACTATGACTGGGTATTATCTTTTTATCTGAAGCCCTATTTTAACAGTAAAACATAACAACAGTATAATTGTCTACCCAAAATGCATTACAATCACTGGATTAGGTTGCACATTAAAATACTTTGAATCACAACATCATTAGATAAAACAACTTATTTCTTCAATACCATCATTGTAGACTATTACACTTTTTTAATAAAGCACTGTGAATGACTTTATAACATGATAGGCCTACAAATTGTTTATATTGCGTGGATGCCGCGGAAATAAATAAGTGCGACCAAAAAATGGTCTGGTGTCACAGTTTTTCTGATGGTGGCACCAGCCAAAAAATAATTCTCACCAGCCAAAAAATAATTACTAGGCCTATCATGTTATAAAGCCATTCACAGTGCTTTATTTAAACATTCCAAATTGTAATTCTCCCATTCTCCTCTGCAGATCCTCTCAAGCTCTGTCAGGTTGGATGGAGAGCATCGTTGCACAGCTATTTTCAGGTCTCTCCTGAGATGTTTGTCGGGTTAAAGTCTGGGCTCTGGCTTGGCCACTCAAGGACACGCAGAGACTTGTTCCGAAGCCACTCCTGCATTGTCTTGGCTGTGTGCTTAGGCACTGTCCTGTTGTAAGGTGAAGCTTCGCCCCAGTCTGAGGTCCTGAGCGCTCTGGAGCAGGTTTTCATCAAGGATCTCTCTGTACCTTGGTCTGTTCATCTTTCCCTCGATCCTGACTAGTCTCCCAGTCCCTGCCACTGAAAAACATCTACAAAGCATGATGCTGCCACAACCATGCCTCACCGTAGGGATGGTGCCAGGTTTCCTCCAGAAGTGACGCTTGGCATTCAGGTCAAAGAGTTCAATCTTCGTTTCATCAGACCAGAGAATCTTGTTTCTAATGGTCTGAGTCCTTTAAGTGCCTTTTGGCAAACTCCAAGGAACTCTGGAGCGTGACCATCAGGTTCTTGGTCACCTCCCTGACCAAGGCCCTTCTCCCCAAATTGCTGTTTGGCGAGGCGGCCAGCTCTAGGAAGAGTCTTGGTGGTTCCAAACATCTTCCATTTAACAATGATGGAGGCCACTGTGTTCTTGGGGACCTTCAATGCAGCAGAAATGTTTGGGTACCCTTCCCTAGATCTGTGCCTCGACACAATCCTGTCTCAGAGCTATACGGACAATTTCATTTAACCTCATGGCTTGGTTTTTGTTCTGACATGCACTGTCAACTGTGGGACCTTATATAGACAGGTGTGTGCCTTTCCAAATCATGTCCAATCAATGGAATTTACCACAGGTGGACTCCAATGAAGTTGTAGAAACAGGATGGAACTGAGCTCAATTTCGGGTCTCATAGCAAAGGGTCTGAATAATAATGTCAATAAGGTATTTCAGTTTTTTTATTTTTAATAAATGTGTAAACATTTCTAAAAACCTGTTTCGCTTTGTCATTATGGGGTATTGCATGTAGATTGATGAGGAAATTTTTAATTTAATCCATTTTAGAATAAGGCTGTAAAGTAACAAAATGTGGAAAAAGGGAAGAGCTCTGAATACTTTCCGAATGCACTTTAGATACAAAAGTATGTTGCTGACAGTTGTATAAATTCGAGCACACAGCCATGCAATCTCCATAGACAAACATTGGCAGTAGAATGGCCTTACTGAAGAGTTCAGTGACTTTCAACGTGGCACCGTCATAGGATGCCACCTTTCCAACAAGTCAGTTCGTCACATTTCTGACCTGGTCAACTGTAAGTGCTGTTATTGTGAAGTGGAAACATCTTGGAGCAACAACGGCTCAGTAGCAAAGTGGTAGGCCACACAAGCTCACAGAATGGGACCGCCAAGTGCTAAAGTGCGCAGTGGGTAAAAATCGTCTGTCCTTGGTTGCAACACTCACTACCGAGTTCCAAATTGCCTCTGGAAGCAACGTCAGAACAATAACTGTTCAAATCAAATTTTATTGGTCACATACACATATTTAGCAGATGTTATTGCGGGTGTAGCAAAGTGCTTGTTCGTCGGGAGCTTCATGAAATGGGTTTCCATGGCCGAGCAGCTGCACACAAGCCTAAGATCACCATGCGCAATGCCAAGCGTCGGCTGGAGTGGTGTAAAGCTCGCCGCCATTGGATTCTGGAGCAGTTTAAATGCGTTCTCTGGAGTGATAAATCACGCTTCACCATCTGGCAGTCCGATGGACGAATCTGGGTTTGGCGGATGCCAGGAGAACGCTAACTGCCCGAATGCATAGTGCCAACTGTAAAGTTTGGTGGAGGAGGAATAATGGTCTGGCGCTGTTTTTCATTGTTCGGGCTAGGGCCCCTTAGTTCCAGTGAAGGGAAATCTTAATGCTACAGCATACAATGACATTATAGACGATTCTGTGCTTCCAACTGTGGCAACAGTTTGGGGAAGGCCCTTTCCTGTTTCAGCATGACAATGCCCCATTGCACAAAGGAAGGTCCATACAGAAATTGTTTGTTGAGATCGGTGTGGAAGAACTTGACTGGCCTGCACAGAGCCCTGACCTCAACCTCATCGAAAACCTGTGGGATGAATAGGAATGCCGACTGCGAGCCAGGCCTAATCGCCCAACATCAGTGCCTGACCTCCCTAATGCTCGTCGCTGAATGGAAGCAAGTCCCCACAGCAATGTGTCAACATCTAGTGGAAAGCCTTCCCAGAAGAGTGGAGGCTGTTATACAGTGGCTTGCGAAAGTATTCACCCCCCTTGGTATTTTTCCTATTTTGGTATTTTTCCTATTTTGTTGCCTTACAACCTGGAATTAAAATGGATTTTGGGGAGGTTTGTATAATTTGATTTACAATACATGCCTACCACTTTGAAGATGCAAAATAAATTTTTTGGTGAAACAAACAAGAAATAAGACCAGTAAGACCTGGCGGCGTAGTGTGTTACTGATGGTAGGCTTTGTTACTTTGGTCCCAGCTCTCTGCAGGTCATTCACTAGGTCCCCCCGTGTGGTTCTGGGATTTTTGCTCACCGTTCTTGTGATCATTTTGACCCCACGGGGTGAGATCTTGCGTGGAGCCCCAGATCGAGGGAGATGTCTTCCATTTCCTAATAATTGCTCCCACAGTTGATTTCTTCAAACCAAGCTGCTTACCTATTGCAGATTCAGTCTTCCCAGCCTGGTGCAGGTCTACAATTTTGTTTCTGGTGTCCTTTGACAGCTCTTTGGTCTTGGCCATAGTGGAGTTTGGAGTGTGACTGTTTGAGGTTGTGGACAGGTGTCTTTTATACTGATAACAAGTTCAAACAGGTGCCATTAATACAGGTAACGAGTGGAGGACAGCGGAGCCTCTTAAAGAAGAAGTTACAGGTCTGTGAGAGCCAGAAATCTTGCTTGTTTGTAGGTGACCAAATACTTATTTTCCACCATAATTTGCAAATAAATTCATGAAAATCCTACAATGTGATTTTCTGGAGAAAAAAAATCTCAATTTGTCTGTCATAGTTGACGTGTACCTATGATGAAAATTACAGGCCTCTCTCATCTTTTTAAGTGGGAGAACTTGCACAATTGGTGGCTGACTAAATACTTTTTTCCCCCACTGTATGTGACTTCTGAAGGTAATTGGTTGCACCAGATCTTATTTAGGGGCATCATAGCAAAGGGGGTGAATATATATGCACGCACCACTTTTCCGCTATTTATTTTTTAGAAATGTTTTAAACCAATTGACTATTTTGTGTATGTCCGTTACATGAAATCCAAATAAAAATCCATTTAAATTACAGTTTGTAATGCAACAAAATAGGACAAACGCCGAGGGGGATTAATAATTTTGCAAGGCACTGTAGCAGCAAAGGGGGGGACCAACTCCATATGAATGCCCATGATTTTAGAATGAGATGTTCGACGAGCATGTGTCCACATTCTTTTGGTCATGTAGTGTATTTTTGATATTACCCTAATAAAGTTTTGAAATGTTTGTGAAGGTTTGGTGTGGTGTTGCTATTGGACTATTATACTGCAGGCCTATGATATAAAGGCAGTGCGCACAGGTGCTCCAACTGACTTCGACAGTTGAACTTGAGGTGAGGAAGAATGTGTTTAGGCCTACCAGAGTTATTCCTATAACAATATAATGCTTATCTTTATAAAAAATATTCTAATTGCAAATTAACGAATTTGCCTCCTTCTGTATGCCTATATCTGTATAGCAGACACAGTAGCCTATCTGACAAGTATAAAGAAATGCATGTCGGTGTCGTAGCATGCCACCTGCATATCTCTATCTCTCTCGCTATCGCTCTCTCTCTCTGGGACTAGGCCTAAGCTTCTCTTCCTTTATATTTATTTTTTAAAATATTAATACAGAGGACACCTAAGCCAATAGGCCTATGCATGCAATGCCCTGATGCATTTAGTGCTCAAATCTCCAGCAGCTGAACCATGAAGAGGACAACTACTGTTTTAGTAAAAGCCACATTTTTGCATTTGCTACAGATCGAAACACAAGGAATAGTGTTTTTGTAATTAGTTTTAAGCTGTTTTTAAGGACACGTAAATGTGGCTCATTTGGCCAATATCCCTCGTTTATTCATGACGCTGGCTGCGTTGGTGGTCACTGGACGGCCTAATGGGTTACGCACCCAATGCATATGGATGACCAGTAAACTTCTCAAATGTCCGATAAATTAAAATCTTCCCGGTCACTAGTCTGGCGCCTGAAACCCTGACACACACACACACACACACACACACGCACACACGCACACACGCACATTCACAAACACACATTCACACATATAGCTACAGGTGAGGGGAAGGAAGGGAGAAGAAACATGGATAGCCTATAGAACAGGGGAGCACCTATAGATCCAGCAGAGGTCAATGAAACGCAGACCGTGGGGGATAGGACGCTGCCGGATTGGTGCACATTCAACAAACCTGATCTAACAAAGTGGATATTTGTCAACTCCGTCATGACTGATGTATTGTAACAGGCCCACAATGTGGTTACTAAAGTCTGATTTTGATATATTTGGCCGTTTTCGCTGCATAACATTTAGAAGTTGTTCCTTTTCAAGTTTAGAAGTGACTGCTAAATGCTAACTCCCGTTCGTATAAGCTGGTGGCATAGCTAGCATACAGAAATCGGTGGTGGTAGTCAAAGTAGTTTTTAACTGTAATGAAGTTGATTGGTGACAATGACATGAACATGTATTGGGGTTAAAATCCATACAAGCAATATACTCTGATTTTTACCATAACATACTGTGAAATACACATATAAACAACAGCGTAAATGTAGGCTAATTTTGCTTGGGGTCAATGAGCAGATTTGGGATCTTTCCCCCACGCGTTTCCATTGTTTGGTTAGAGTTCCATTGAGATCTTTACCGCATCTATAGAACAGAACAGGAGACAGCCTATAGAACAGGAGAGAGCCTATACAACAGGAGAGAGCCTATACAACAGGAGAGAGCCTATACAACAGGAGAGAGCCTATACAACAGGAGAGAGCCTATACAACAGGAGAGAGCCTATACAACAGGAGAGAGCCTATACAACAGGAAAGAGCCTATACAACAGGAGAGAGCCTATACAACAGGAGACAGCCTATAACAGGAGAGAGTCTATACAACAGGAGACAGCCTATACAACAGGAGACAGCCTATACAACAGGAGACAGCCTATACAACAGGAGACAGCCTATACAACAGGAGACAGCCTATACAACAGGAGACAGCCTATACAACAGGAGACAGCCTATACAACAGGAGAGAGCCTATACAACAGGAGAGAGCCTATACAACAGGAGAGAGCCTATACAACAGGAGAGAGCCTATACAACAGGAGAGAGCCTATACAACAGGAGAGAGCCTATACAACAGGAGAGAGCCTATACAACAGGAGAGAGCCTATACAACAGGAGAGAGCCTATACAACAGGAGAGAGCCTATACAACAGGAGAGAGCCTATACAACAGGAGAGAGCCTATACAACAGGAGAGAGCCTATACAACAGGAGAGAGCCTATACAACAGGAGAGAGCCTATACAACAGGAAAGAGCCTATACAACAGGAGAGAGCCTATACAACAGGAAAGAGCCTATACAACAGGAGACAGCCTATAGAACAGGAGACAGCCTATAGAACAGGAGACAGCCTATAGAACAGGAGACAGCCTATAGAACAGGAGACAGCCTATAGAACAGGAGACAGCCTATAGAACAGGAGACAGCCGATAGAACAGGAGACAGCCGATAGAACAGGAGACAGCCTATAGAACAGGAGACAGCCTATAGAACAGGAGACAGCCTATAGAACAGGAGACAGCCTATAGAACAGGAGACAGCCTATAGAACAGGAGACAGCCTATAGAACAGGAGAGGGGGAAGAGAGAAAGAGATAAGCTGGCAAAGAGGAATGAAAGAGGACACGGTAGAAATAGAGAATAAAGGCAAGAGAGAGAATAAGGGGAACAAATATGGTGATTATGAGGGATAGAGAGAAGAAAGCCAGAAGGATGCAGAGAGACATTTCCTGCAGCAGAAGGGAACTCCAAAGCATTGACTCAGTTGCCAAGCAACAGAACACAAGATGAAACGAGACAGAGAGCACTTCAGTGTGCGTGTGCTGGTTTGTTTCAGACGGACAGACACACAGACACACGAGCAGTGTAGTCCAGCAGGGTTCACAGCACTCTAACCCTCCTCTGCTCTCTAACAGTCTAATACAAGATCTACTAATTGCCTGTTCAACCCTCCTCCCATCTCCTCTTCCCTCCCCCTCTTCCTTCCATCTATCCTCTCCTGTGCTTTTCTATTCCCACCCTCCCCTTTAACCCCACCTTCTCTCCAGCGCTGAAGCTCAATACTCTCCAGTGGTTTCCTCTCATCCTTTCCTCAGCTGCTTTAGGCAGCTCTCTCCTATTTAGCCCACAGTCATCAGTCTTCACCACAACATTACACGGCTGCTGACACAAAACATGCTTTGATAAAATAAGCAATGAAAGAGAGTGAGGTAAGTGTATGCGTGTGTCCTACCGGTGCCAGAGGGAGTAGAGGTGACTCCGTGACACGGCAGACTGCCGTTCCTCAGTAGGGAAGGAGACTTCTGGATCCCACCGCTAATACCAACACCCAGCAGACCTCTCTCTCCTACTCTCTCTCCTCCACCTCCTCCGGGCCGGCCTGGCAGAGCGCTGGTAGAGGAGGGGGAAGGAGAGGAGGATGAGGTGGCGCAGAGAGAAGAGGAGGGGAGAGGTAGCGGTGCTGTGTGGTGCTCAGGTCCGTCTGTAGCCTTGCCGTCCGGAACACTAAAGCAGGGTCCGTATCGGTTCCTCCAGTTTCCTCTCTTCTTCTTCTCCTTCACCCCTTCTTCTCCTCCTCCTTCTCCTCCTCCCCCAATCCCTGGCCCAGAGGAGGAGGCAGCAGAGGAAGAGGAGGATGATGAGGGCCGTTTGTAGCCGGCTGTGGAAGCAATGTTCCCCGTCGGCTCGCTGTGAGAGTTCTCGTACAGTTTACCTCCGGCTACGCAGCCAGGAAGTGACATCATTGAGCCGAAGGTGCTGAGCGACGCCATGCACTCAGAGGCCGTGACCTCACTGGGCTTCACTAGGCAACGGCTGAAAGAGGGCGAAGAGAAGGAGTCCCCGCCTCCGGAGCGCAGCGACGGATCAGAGAAGCCCAGGAAGTCAGAGGTGGGAGGAATCAAGGTGGAGGACGTCTTATTGGACAGCAGGAGGGCTGGGAGAGAGAGAGAGAGAGAGGAGAAGCTGTTTGGAGACTTAAAACACACACAAGCTAAGTTTCCATCCGATTGGCGACAGATTTATGCAAATATTCTCAAATCTGCATAAAGAAAATATGCGCATTTTCCCACCAGTGGTGTGTTTCCACCAAACAGACTTACAATCAATAAGTGATGACATAGTGCACACAAAAGTACTTTTTCGCTTAAGTTTTCATGTACCGAATAAACATAGAAAAGTTCAATGTGTTTGCATCGCATTTTCAACTCTACCGATAGTTTTGTCACAAAAACTGTTTTGTTAAATAGCAAATGTGCCTACTCTGGCACGTGCGATCTAGCCAACAGCTCGCGGATACAGTGCGCGTAGGCTGTGCAGGTAGTCTAGCGTACATGATGATGACGATTTACTTGTCAAACAGCAGTCAAGCATGGATCATCATGTCACCAGAATAAGACCCTCGATATTTATTAGAAAGGAGCATCAACCGATGTCATGCACTTTCACCACACTGTGAAGTTCAACATCATTTATTTAATCTGTAGCATAATAAACTTTATGGTTTCCTGAGTGGTAGTGGGAGGACCACACACCATATCATCGCGTAACTCCAAGTTTACTTCAATATGACGGTTATTATATCAATATTTGCACACATAGGTGTTTCCACCATCATTTCTCACAATTTATTTTACCGCCACAAAAAGATCCCACCATGTCGAACAAACAAATGATCTGTCGCCATTTATAAAATTACACTGAAAATTCCTGTATCCATCACAGCTGTCGTTATTGTTTTTATACAGTATGTCTTTACTCGCATAAAAACTGTGGATGGAAAGGTGGTTCCACACACACACACCCTCTGGCACTGCCAGACACATAGAAGCACCAGTAACTGATAAGATAGCTATTTTAACTCCTCTCGCTTTCTTTCCCTCCAATAGTCATCCCCTTGGTCCTCAGTCTCCTGTTGGACTGTGAGACTGTTTCCCCACTAGATGCCACTTAAAACACGTCAGCCCTCCAGACTTGACCCCTCGAGGCTGACACACACACACACAAGCTGCCACAGGGGGCCGGAGTCAAGGGAGACTCATGGCGTCTGAGCGCTCTAGTGTGTGTGTGTGTGTGTGTGTGTGTGTGTGTGTGTGTGTGTGTGTGTGTGTGTGTGCGCGCACGGCGGAGCTCCCAGATTACAGGAGCCAGGGTCTAGCCAGGGAGACGACGCTATTATCTTGGCCATATGCTAACTCTGGCCAACATCCAACAACTGTCAGACACAGGCACGCCGCACACGTAAACAGTGCATCAATCTCACCTTGATGAAAGGTTCCAGTGGAGGAGGCGGCAGTGGAGGAGGTTGCCGTAGTGACCACAGCAGAGGGGAGGGGCTTCCCAGGTGTGAGGGACTTGCGTCCGCGCTGAACACCAATCCCTTGGCTAATGCTCTTCTTGCCCTGTTTGACCTCCGACCCCGGTTTGCCTTCTGACCCTGTGGGGGGGCAGTCCTTAGCACCCCCGGAGTGCACCGGCACTTCCTGGAAGTTGGCGGTGGTGAAACGGGCAGCACTGTCGTCCAATCGCTTTTGAGAGGAGGCGGGCATAGAGGAGACTCCTCCTCCACCACTGCTGCTGCTGCTGCTGTTGTAACTCTGAGAGCGGGATGAGGAGAGGAGAGGACAGGAGGAAAAGACAGGAGAGGAGGGGGAGTATGTGAGAGGTCAGTCCTGCATAATGCCTAACAGAGCTAGTCAATGTTCATCTGACATTAAACCCACAGAGTGAGACAGTGAGACGGAGAGACAGAGAGAAAGAAAGAAAGAGAGAGAGAGGGAGGGAGGGAGCTGGGCGCAGAGGAGGAGAGAGCTCACCTTGTCTGAGGCAACCATGAGAGTTGGCGCAAGGGAAGGGGAGAGCTCTAGAGTCTTCTTGTATTTGGGTTTGTGTCTCTCCCTCTCTTTGTGTTTCTGAGGAGAGAGAAGGGAGGGATGAGCGTTACGGAAGGACAAGAAAGCGGAGGATGAGACAGATGAGTGTCTGGGTTGCTCTGGTCCCAAACCTATGGCACTGCTTCTGAAAGAGAAAATTAGAGCGAAATAGAGAAAACGGATCTTTAATTCACAGCCCCAGTCTGAGGTGAAAGGATGGTTCTACTGCAATGAAAAGAGAATAAAAAAACAAAGTGCTTAAAACAGAAGAAAGAGATTAAAATCTGCAGACACTTGGTTTTTTGTCTTCTTAGTGAGAGACTCCACCCAACCAGATCCATGGCCTAAACCCCTTAGAACTCAATTTACACCCTTAGTTACACACACCCTCACTTCTCTCACCCCAGAGGGCCAAACCCCCTGCAGGTGTGAAAATATGCAGTGATCCTGTGAGACAACATGAGACTTAACATGCTACTGACAGACAGCACCATGACAACCATCGACCCTGCCCCCAGCATCCCTCTCTCTTTTCTCTCCACCAACCCTCTCTCTACCTCAATCCCTCTGTTGTCCTCCTGTCTTTTCCTTCACTGTAGCTTCCAATATTTCTTTCACTGTAGCTCCCAGGGTGTGTGGGTGTGTCAGGGCTGGTAGCTCATTGTAGCTAACTATACATGTGTCTGTGTGTGTGTGTGTTTAACAGGGTAGGTTCCCGGGGATTTCCCTTGTTGTTTCTCATTAACATTCCAGCGGTAGGTGTTGATGGACAGAGTTAGGCTGAGAGGGTCAAATGTCCACAAACACATCCACTTTTTCACTTTGCACACTTGGAGAGACTCCCCCCTTATCAGAGCTGGAGACATGGAGAAGAAAAGGGAGGGAGGGAAAAGAGGAAAACAGGGGGGAAATAATCCACCCTAGCCTGGCAGGAATTCCCTTGGGCAGTTTCCTGCAGGCTCTCTGACCAGCCGGTGTGTGTGTGTGTGTTTCTTGCAGACTGTATGAGTGGCCTGAGGAAGGAGAGGCTTTTAGCCCCTTGTTATTTGGCTGCAGGGTTTGGAAATAGATAGGCGCACACACACACACACACACACACATCTGAGCCTTCTGACCCCTGACCCTGGAATGTGGAGGGGGTAGGAGGGAGGGGTCCTCTTGCTAATGCAAATCAGGCTGTGTCACAAAAGCCAGGGCAAGGAAGGGAACACTAGGGACTGGACAAATGTGCCAACTCTGCTTATTTCACACGCACACACACCACCACTGCTCCATTAAAAGAATCACCCCAAAAAAACAGAGCAACAGGCTCACCCATGAGTCATATTCTAGTTGACTGACCATGTAATACAGGAGCATGCTCAATGCACTCACATATTACATGGTATTGTGAACAATGTTAGCTAAAAACTCAAGATCTCGAAAACATCAAGTTCAGAAAATCAATTGGCTTTCTTTCGCAGTCCAAAAAGAATTCAGTGAAAAAACTACCTACAACTGAAACACACAAAAAAACTGGCAATGGACTACAGGCACATTATCCAAATCAGGAAAAACTCAGACGTTTTATCGAATGAGGTGGAGCGATAAGGAGTGGGCCAATCGGGTGAGGGAAACAGATTGATGGAGCGGGTGACTTCCTCTGATGTCATAAAGGAAGAGGATACATGGCCAGAGACCATGGTCCTGTTCATACACCTTAAAGATGAGCTCAGAAACATGACATCAAAGACAGCGGAGCAACTTCCTACTTACAGACATTAACAACAACTAAATTCTAAATCGACCGAGACTAATTTTTTTGGGCTCTACTCATTCCAGGCCTTCCCTCACTTGAGGTGACACCCAAGAGAGGCAGTCTAGGCAGGTTAAAATGTTTATTGTTGATTTCTGGAAGCAGGAACTCCCGATACTGTGAACAAGTACATCATATTCCTGGGTCTACCTTTAACCATGCATCTTTCCTTTTTTCCATCCTATATGTAATCACTGATCTAATATGGATGGATAGGTGAAAACTAGGGTTCCACTACATAGATTATACCTACACTGTCATGTCAGATAAGTGGTAACTAAGGAAGGGAGGAAGGAAGGAAGGATGGATGGAAGGATGCATGTGTAAGGTATTAGAACAGGCCCACAGCCAGAATAGAGAATCGATGACGCTGGACAGAAAACCATACGCTCTCTCTCACACAGGAGTGGCGTAGTCGGCTGAGTGTCTATGCCACTAACAGGACTGTGACTGATTAACTCTGACTGGTTTATAAAGTGTTGGTTAGAGACCGAGATCCCTGGTGCCTCACATGATAATTCAAAGGACCTAGGACAAGGGTGTCAAACAAATTTTTCCCAGAGGGCCGCACATAAAATGTGTTCTAACTCTTCACCGTCAACATAAAAAAAAAAAAATTGTCCTCTATCCATCACTTTTGAAATGTTAGATGCTCACTGACTGTCTAGCTTTCGCATCAATGACTGTTAGCAAGTCGGACAGAAGAGACTATAATTGTAGGTCCATAATAATTTCTACCCAGTTTCGATTTGGATTTTGTCATTTCAATGTTGATCGAGATCATTTTTCCACAGGGGAAAAAATAAATACACTGAACAAAAATATAAAACGCAACATGTAAAGTGTTGGTCCCATGTTTCATGAGCTGAAATAAAAGATCCCCGAAATTATCTGGTCACACCAGAAACTGACTGGTTTTCTGATCCACACCCCTACCTTTTGTTGTTGTTGGTATCTGTGACCAACAGATGCATATCTGTATTCCCAGTCATGTGAAATCTATAGATCAGGGCCTAATTTATTTATTTCAATTAACTGATATCCTTATATGAATTGTACTCATTACAATCTTTGAAATTGTTGGATGTTCTGTTTATATTTTTGCTCAGTGTATATACATACATATATATACAAACACATACATACATACAGTTGAAGTTGGAAGTTTACATACAGTTAGGTTGGAGTCATTAAAACTTATTTTTCAACCACTCCACAAATGTCTTGTTAACAAACTATAGTTTTGGCAAGTCGGTTAGGACATCTACTTTGTGCATGACACAAGTAATTTTTCCAACAATTGTTTACAGACACTCCAACAACTGTTTACAGACAGATTATTTCACTTATAATGAACTGTATCACAATTCCAATGAGTCAGAAGTTTACATACACTAAGTTGACTGTGCCTTTACACAGCTTGGAAAATTCCAGAAAATGATTTCATGGCTTTAGAAGCTTCTGATAGGCTAATTGACATCATTTGAGTCAATTGGAGGTGTACCTGTGGATGTATTTCAAGGCCTACCTTCAAACTCAGTGCCTCTTTGCTTGACATCATGGGAAAATCAAAAGAAATCAGCCAAGACCTCAGAAAAAAAATCGTAGACCGCCACAAGTCTGCTTCATCCTTGGGAGCAATTTCCAAATGCCTGAAGGTACTACGTTCATTTATACAAACAATAGTACGCAAGTATAAACACCATGGGACCACACAGCCGTCATACCGCTCAGGAAGGAGACGCGTTCTGTCTCCTAGAGATGAACGTACTTTGGTGCGAAAAGTGCAAATCAATCCCAGAACAACAGCAAAGGACCTTGTGAAGATGCTGGACGAAACAGGTACAAAAGTATCTATATCCACAGTAAAACAAGTCCTATATCGACATAACCTGAAAGGCCGCTCCAAAACCGCCATAAAAAAGCCAGACTACGGTTTGCAACTGCACATGGGGACAAAGATTGTACTTTTTGGAGAAATGTCCTCTGCTCTGATGAAACAAAAATAGAACTGTTTGGCCATAATGACCATCGTTATGTTTGGAGGAAAAAGGGGGACGCTTGCAAGCCGAAGAACACCATCCCAACCGCGAAGCACGGGGTTGGCATTATCATGCTGTGGGGGTGCATTGCTGCAGGAGGGACTGGTGCACTTCACAAAATAGATGGCATCATGAGGAAGGAAAATTATGTGGATATATTGAAGCAACATCTCAAGACATCAGTCAGGAAGTTAAATCTTCGTCGCAAATGGGTCTTCCAAATGGGCAGTGACCCCAAGCATACTTCCAAAGTTGTGGCAAAATGGCTTAAGGACAACAAAGTCAAGGTATTGGAGTGGCCATCACAAAGCCCTGACATCAATCCTATAAAAAATGTGTGGGCAGAACTGAAAAAACGTGTGCGAGCAAGCAGCCTTACAAACCTGACTCAGTTACACCAGCTCGGTCAGGAGGAATGGGCCAAAATTCACCCAACTTATTGTGGGAAGCTTGTGGAAGGCTACCCGAAACGTTTGACCCAAGTTAAACAATTTAAAGGCAATGCTACCAAATACTAATTGAGTATATGTAAACTTCTGACCCACTGGGAATGTGATGAAATAAATAAAATCTGAAATAAATAATTCCCTCTACTATTATTCTGACATTTCACATTCTTAAAATAAAGTGGTGATCCTAACTGACCTACGACAGGAATTATTACTAGGATTAAATGTCAGGAATTGTGAAAAACTGAGTTTAAATGTATTTGTCTAAAGTGTATGTAAACTTCCGACTTCAACTGTATGTATATACATGTGTATACATGTGTGTATATATATATATATATATATATATATATATATATATATATATATATATATACACATATACATACTACCGTTCAAAAGTTTGGGGTCACTTAGAAATTCCCTTGTTTTCGAAAGAAAAGCATTTTTTTTGTCCATTAATATAACATCAAATTGATCAGAAATACAGTGTAGACATTGTTAATGTTGTAAATGGCTATTGTAGCTCGAAACGGCTGATTTTTAATTGAATATCTACATAGGCGTACAGAGGCCCATTATCAGCAACCATCAGTCCTGTGTTCCAATGGCACGTTGTGTTTGCTAATCCAAGTTGATCATTTTAAAAGGCTAATGATCATTAGAAAACCCTTTTGCAATTATGTAAGCACAGCTGAAAACTGTTGTGCTGATTAAAGAAGCAATAAAACTGGCCTTCTTGAGACTAGTTGAGTATCTGGAGCATCAGCAATTGTGGGTTCGATTACAGGCTCAAAATGGCCAGAAACAAATAACTTTCTTATTTTATTTTTATTGACCAGTCTGAGATATGGCTTTTTCTTTGCAACTCTGCCTAGAAGGTTAGCATCCCGGAGTCGCCTCTTCACTGTTGAGGTTGAGACTGGTGTTTTGCGGGTACTATTTAATGAAGCTGCCAGTTGAGGACCTGTGAGGTGTCTGTTTCTCAAACTAGACACTCATTTATTTGTCCTCTTGATCAGTTGTGCACCGGGGCCTCCCACTTCCAGCTACAATAGCCATTTACAACATCAACAACGTCTACACTGTATTTATGATACATTTGATGTTATTTAAAAAATTGACAAAATAAATTGATTTTCTTTCGAAGAAAATGACATTTCTAAGTGATCCCAAACTTTTTAACGGTAGTGTATATAGTACCAGTCAAAAGTTTGGACACACCTACTACACATTCAAGTGTTTTTCTTTATTTGTACTATTTTCTAATTGTAGAATAATAGTGAAGACATCAAAACTATGAAATAACACATATGGAATCATGTAGTAACCAAAACCGTGTTAAACTAATCAAAATATACTTTAGATTCTTCAAAGTAGCCACCCTTTGCCTTGATGACAGCTTTGCACACTCTTGGCATTCTCTCAACCAGCTTCATGAGGAATGCTTTTCCAACAGTCTTGAAGGAGTTCCCACATATGCTGAGCACTTGTTGGCTGCTTTTCCTTCACTCTGCGGTCCAACTCATCCCAAACCATCTCAATTGAGTTGAGATCGGGTGATTGTGGAGGCCAGGTCATCTGATGCAGCACTCCATCACTCTCCTTCTTGGTCAAATAGCCCTTACACAGCCTAGAGGTGTGTTTTGGGTCATTGCACTGTTGAAAAACAAATGATAGCCCCACTAAGCGCAAACCTGATGGGATAGCGTATCGTTTCAGAATGCTACGGTAGCCATGCTGGTAAAGTGTGCCTTCAATTCTAAATAAATCACTAACAGTGTCAACAGCAAAGCACCCCCACACCATCACACCTCCTCCTCCATGCTTCACGGTGGGAACCACACATGCGGAGATCATCTGTTCACCTACTCTGTGTCTCACAAAGACACGGCGGTTGGAACCAAATAGCTCACATTTGGACTCATCAGACAGATTTCCACCGGTCTAATGTCCATTGCTCGTGTTTCTTGGCCCAAGCAAGCCTCTTCTTATTATTGGTGTCCTTTAGTAGTGGTTTCTTTGCAGCAATTTGACCATGAAGGCCTGATTCACAGAGTCTCCTCTGAACAGTTGATGTTGAGATGTGTCTGTTACTTGAACTCCGTGAAGCATTTATTTGGGCTGCAATCTGAGGTGCAGTTAACTCTAATGAACTTATCCTCTGCAGCAGAGGTAACTCTGGGTCTTCCTTTCCTGTGGGGGTCCTCATGAGAGCCAGTTTTATCATAGCGCTTTATGGTTTTTGCGACTGCACTTGAAGAAACTTTCATAGTTCTTGAAATGTTCCATATTGACTGACTTTCATGTCTTAAAGTAATGATGGACTGTCATTTCTCTTTGCTTATTTGAGCTGCTCTTGCCATAATATGGACTTGGTCTTTTGACAAATAGGGCTAACTTCTGTATACTAACCCTACCTTGTCACAACACAACTGATTGGCTCAAACGCATTAAGAAGGAAAGAAATTCCACAAATTAACAAGGCACACCTGTTAATTGAAATGCATTCCAGGTGACTACCTCATGAAGCTGGTTGAGAGAATTCCAAGAGTGTGTAAAGCTGTCATCAAGGCAAAGGGTGGCTGCTTTGAAGAATCTCATATATAAAATATATATTGATTTGTTTAACACTTTTTTGGTTACTACATGATTCCATTTGTGTTATTTCATAGTTTTGATGTCTTCACTATTATTCTACAATGTAGAAATAAAGAAAAACCCTAGAATGAGTACTATAGATAGATAGATAGATAGATAGCAGGTAATCATTCTTAAAGTCATTACTTAACGTATTGAGTTCATATATAAATATATTAATATTTATAAATATACACTGACTGCGCAAGCAGCAGAACTTCTGGTTTCTCATTTTCCAGAATAAAATATCCACTTTTCATTACGTTCAGACCACATAATAGGGCAACAATACACGGAGTATACCAAACATTAGGAACACCTTCCTAATATTGAGTTGCACCCCACCCCCCCCTCTCCTTTGCTCTCAGAACAGACTCAATTAAATCGGGGCATGGACTCTACAAGATGTCAAAAGCGACCCACAGGGATGCTGGCTCATGTTGACTCCAATGCTTCCCACAGTTGTCAAGATGGCTGGATGTCCTTTGGGTGGTGGACCATTCTTGATACAGGAAACTGTTGAGCGTGAAAAACACAGCAGCGTTGCAGTTCTTGACACACTCAAACCGGTGCGCCTGGCACCTACTACCGTACCCCGTTCCAAGGCACTTAAATATTTTGTCTTGCCCATTCACCTTCTGAATGGCACACATACACAATCCATGTCTCTACTGTCTCAAGGTTTAAAAATCCTTCTTTAAACCGGTCTCCTCCCCTTCATATTCACTGATTGAAGTGGATTTAACAAGTGACATCAATAAGGGACCATAACTTTCACCTGGATTCAGTTGAACAGTATGTCAAGGAAAGAACAGGTGTTCTTAATGTTTTGTATACTCAGCGTATGTGATTATACAGATATACTAATCACAATATTTCACATTGTTCGTCTGCATAATTAAAATCTAACACTCATTTGGATGAGACAAAGTCCCACTTGATCAATAGTTATTGCTCTCGTATCCTATGGTGCCAATGACATCTATAGTGCCACCAAATGGTCTGGTGCAGCCTTCTAAAGGTTGTAGTGACTTTATATTCACACAGCTTCTAAGGACATATAACATAAAGGTTTACATACCAAATTTCATGACCCCATGTGCATATGTTCAGTTCTTAGTGCCCTGGTGTGATATGGTGCCATCTAGTGGTGTAGCATGGCCGAGTTTGAATGCAGCAACTATTCATTCTCAAATTAATTAGAGGCTAATTAATTGAGTCTATATACCAAATTTGGAGTCAATCTGATTTATGGTTCATGAGAAGATCTTTAAAGTATTTTTAGCTAGAATATGTCCTAACGTGCATCGATTAGGTACAGTGCGGCCATATTTGAATGCAGCATTAAAAAAATATGTAAGCCATTAAAGACTGATGAAATGAGTCTAAATACAAAATCTGGAGTGAATCTGACGTATGATTCATGAGGAGAAGATGATTGCAGATTATTTTGAGCATTATCGTTACATATGCAAAGAATGAGTTGTTAATAGTTTCTTGTTTTTTTTAGATATCAACACCAAATTCAGTGTGGTTCATTTTAGGGACGTCCATGATAGCGATGACAAGTTTCAAGTTGATAGGCCACTGTGGAGTGGATTTACAGTGGTTTAAATGGACACGTGAAATCATATTTTTTATTTGACAATAACGCATCCATCTTTTGACCAATCACTTAGCTTTTCTCCAACTAAGTTAAGACATGTACATACTGGTGTCATTTTGTCCTATGGTTCATGAGAATGTATTTTATCTTCGCTGTGAACCCCAACATTTTTTTGAAACCCCTGACCTAGGACATAAACTCACTCAAGCCAACTAACTTAGCTAGGGCATTTCTATCCTTAGCTGTATCTCTGTGCTGTGTGTTGTTCCCTCTGTCTACAGTAGGTGAGTGTGTGTATGTTCAGAGAGGGCGTATGGTTGCTGTGTCCATCACAGTCACGTAGAAATAGAGTTACTAGATGTTGGGGCTACCTTACCTTGTTGTCTTGGTGGTCAGGGGGTTTATCCGAACACTGAGAGGAAGAGTCACTAAGGCTCTGAGCCCTACTACCTCGGGCCCTGCTCCTTCGCTAAAAGGTAGAGAGGAACTTCACGTTACTAGAGTAGACCCAAGCTAAATAATGACTAAATAAATACATGAAAGCTAAATAATAAAAAATAACTAGGAAGTAGACGGACAGAAGACCTAAGTTAAATAAAGACCAAATTAATAAATAAAGGAAAGCAAAATATAGGTTTATTAATATAGTAAAACAAAATATCAACAAAGAGACATGGTTGTACAAAAAAAAAAAAAACTCTCTCAGGCGCAATATACCAGCAGCAGACTATTTCAAGTTGATTAGATTTACCACCAATCTATTCAAGGAAACAAACATTGAGCTAGACCCATTCTTGTTTACTGTAAGAAAACACCATAATTATTTATGGCCCCATTGACCGCATAAAGAGGAGTATTAATTTCAAAACATCACAATGTCACTAGTCCCAACAAGAAGACAAATCCAGTAAATGTCACTCATCAACCCATGTGG
Source organism: Coregonus lavaretus (assembly GCF_964263955.1). Classification (NCBI taxonomy): domain Eukaryota; kingdom Metazoa; phylum Chordata; class Actinopteri; order Salmoniformes; family Salmonidae; genus Coregonus; species Coregonus lavaretus. The sequence goes on along the minus strand of NC_140021.1, from coordinate 12,877,665 downwards.
CGTCTTATGAAATCCATTCTAATAACATTGGTTTGTCTGTCCTTGATTCCTCATGCGTTTCTCATCTCCTCTATGCTGTACCAGCCTAATTACATCAGGCCATACAAAGCCATTACACAGGTTCAATAGCATTTCTTAACAAGCATTTGTTAACATTGTGTGTGTGTGTGTGTGTGTGTGTGTGTGTGTGTGTGTGTGTGTGTGTGTGTGTGTGTGTGTGTGTGTGTGTGTGTGTTAGTGCTGAGCGATTAGTGCTTTTTGAGGTCGGTTCAGTTTCGGTTCAGTTAGTAACAAATAATCACGTTTTCGATTTAGCTATTACTTTATTTTAAATTTTTTATTAAATGCATTATGAAATAATGACAAAATGATTTGAGCTTTTTAATGGGTTTTCAAAGCAAAAAATTGTGAACATTCAATTGCCAAAACATTCCATTGTCTCTGTCTGGTCCACATTGGGTAGACATTAATAGAGAATTAGGAAATTACTATGAAATAATAAAATATTTCAATTCTGTATATAAATTAGTTATTTGATTACTATTATTTTTCATTCCTTATATTCTTAATCTCATCTCTGCACAGGCAGTACCAGCCAGACAATCAACAATTTAACGTTATCTCTGTGCTCCCCATAAGGTACGGTCTTGGACCAATTTAGCTAAGCTAGTAGCTAGCTGGCTATAAATCGTAGCTGCCTAAGTATGCTGCAGAGCTGTCTGACGAAATCATTTGACTAGTTCTTTAAAGTAAATAAGGCATAATTTTAAGACTGCTTATTACCAACTACTACAACTTTCAATCGAGCAGAGCTACAGTGGGGGAAAAAAGTATTTAGTCAGCCACCAATTGTGCAAGTTCTCCCACTTAAAAAGATGAGAGAGGCCTGTAATTTTTATCATAGGTACACGTCAACTATGACAGACAAAATGAGGAAAAGAAATCCAGAAAATCACATTGTAGGATTTTTAATGAATTTATTTGCAAATTATGGTGGAAAATAAGTATTTGGTCAATAACAAAAGTTTCTCAATACTTTGTTATATACCCTTTGTTGGCAATGACACAGGTCAAACTTTTTCTGTAAGTCTTCACAAGGTTTTCACACACTGTTGCTGGTATTTTGTCCCATTCCTCCATGCAGATCTCCTCTAGAGCAGTGATGTTTTGGGGCTGTCGCTGGGCAACACGGACTTTCAACTCCCTCCAAAGATTTTCTATGGGGTTGAGATCTGGAGACTGGCTAGGCCACTCCAGGACCTTGAAATGCTTCTTACGAAGCCACTCCTTCGTTGCCCGGGCGGTGTGTTTGGGATCATTGTCATGCTGAAAGACCCAGCCACGTTTCATCTTCAATGCCCTTGCTGATGGAAGGAGGTTTTCACTCAAAATCTCACGATACATGGCCCCATTCATTCTTTCCTTTACACGGATCAGTCGTCCTGGTCCCTTTGCAGAAAAACAGCCCCAAAGCATGATGTTTCCACCCCCATGCTTCACAGTAGGTATGGTGTTCTTTGGATGCAACTCAGCATTCTTTGTCCTCCAAACACGACGAGTTGAGTTTTTACCAAAAAGTTCTATTTTGGTTTCATCTGACCATATGACATTCTCCCAATCCTCTTCTGGATCATCCAAATGCATTCTAGCAAACTTCAGACGGGCCTGGACATGTACTGGCTTAAGCAGGGGGACACGTCTTGCACTGCAGGATTTGAGTCCCTGGCGGCGTAGTGTGTTACTGATGGTAGGCTTTGTTACTTTGGTCCCAGCTCTCTGCAGGTCATTCACTATGTCCCCCCGTGTGGTTCTGGGATTTTTGCTCACCGTTCTTGTGATCATTTTGACCCCACGGGGTGAGATCTTGCATGGAGCCCCAGATCGAGGGAGATTATCAGTGGTCTTGTATGTCTTCCATTTCCTAATAATTGCTCCCACAGTTGATTTCTTCAAACCAAGCTGCTTACCTATTGCTGATTCAATCTTCCCAGCCTGGTGCAGGTCTACAATTTTGTTTCTGGTGTCCTTTGACAGCTCTTTGGTCTTGGCCATAGTGGAGTTTGGAGTGTGACTGTTTGAGGTTGTGGACAGGTGTCTTTTATACTGATAACAAGTTCAAACAGGTGCCATTAATACAGGTAACGAGTGGAGGACAGAGGAGCCTCTTAAAGAAGAAGTTACAGGTCTGTGAGAGCCAGAAATTTTGCTTGTTTTCAGGTGACCAAATACTTATTTTCCACCATAATTTGCAAATAAATTCATTAAAAATCCTACAATGTGATTTTCTGGAGAAAAACATTCTCAATTTGTCTGTCATAGTTGACGTGTGAAAATTACAGGCCTCTCTCATCTTGCACAATTGGTGGCTGACTAAATACTTTTTCCCCCCCACTGTACCTCACGAACTGTCTCTATCCCTCGTTGTTGTGTTTATTCCTCTCCCATGCGCTCTGTGTGTAGGCTATCTGTCTCTGTTCGAGCCGGAAAGAACAGGCGCAATGGATTATGGTCATTGTAGTTAATTACCACATTTCTCAGCTGAACTAGGTAGAATATTTGCCTAATGAAAACTACAACTCCCTGTAGCCCAGCGTCCCACATAGTTCTTGGAATTCAAGTAATTGAACCGAAGTCGGTCAATTAGTTGTTTAATAACCGGGGGGGAAATGTGTGTGTGCGTGTGTATTTTCCCCCTTGACGGATGTTAGGGGTGGAGCACAAAATCTGCAACACAGCAGGGGCTCTCGCTCCAAAGAGCTCTGAGGGAGTGAAAGAAGGAATGAGAGAGGGAGAGAGCATGTGTATGTGACTGGAAGCATTTATACTGTGTCTGTGTGGAATGGTGTATACTTATGTTAATTGGAAAGCATCTCTTTGGCCACTTGTAACCCTAACCCCAGTACCCCTCACCCACAGCCCCCTACCTTCTCCCAGCCCCCAAATTCTAACCCGGCATGGGCATTGCACACAGGGAGCTGGGGGGTGGAGGGGACAAAGGGCCTGGGAGGCACTGCTGATTAGATGGGGGTTGATGGGAGAGGGAGGAAGTGGGGCTGGAGGGGGGAGAGGGATGGGGCTGGGGGAGAGAGGTGCTGGAGAGGGGGAAAGAGAGGAGGGGCGAAAGAGGAGAGAGGGAATGGGTTGATGGTTGGAGGGAGAGAGAGAAGGGAGGGAGGGATAGAGAGAGCAAAAGGGAGGGAGAGAAAGAGAGAAGGGAGGGAGGGAGAGAGAGAGGGGCTAGAGGAGGTAGAGATGAACGGATGGCTCCCCTTTCAGTAGGTGTAATTGGCAGAGAAGAATGTCAAGTCATTCAAGAAATGAAAGGTATTCCCCAGTGTGTGTGTGTCCATGGCATGGAGTGCCAGTGTGTGTAGGGGAAATGCGGGCCTTCAAAAAGCTTACAGTTTTTGTTCTGACAGACAGAGGGTTAGGAAGCAAACTAGATTCCAGGTTTTTTAGGTAAGACCACTCTTCTTCCCCCAGCACAGTAAGAACGTTAGGAAAGTGAGACAGAATACACACAGAGAGAGATAGAGAGATATATCTTACCAGTTTGCTGTAGTGGTACTTGCAGTAGCCACAGTACTTGACGTTGTCTGCGTCCGACCCCTGCTCCTCACACAACAGCCCAGCAAACTGGGCACTGAGGAGAGGACAGAGAATACGTGTCAAGAGAGAGAAGGGGATAGAGAGATGTGACAAAAAGTGAAAGGAGAAGACATAAGAGACAAGATGATATACACTGAGTGTATAAAACATTAGGAGGAATGGGATTGTCATTAGGACTTGATGCTGTGGTCCATATGATTTATTTCTTTAAACCTATGACACCTGTATGTTTCTGCAATTGAAATGCATGTGTGTCTACATCAAAACGTTTTATTTGATGGTGTGTATGTCTGTAAGTTGTTACAGCATGTCTGATATTTGTCTCAAACATTGTTCCCCCTGCTGCTGTCTTGGTTGGACCAGGTCTCTCTTGAAAAAAATATTTGATCTCAATGAGACTAACCTGGATAAATAAAGGTTAAATAAAAAAGAATTAGGAACACCTGCTCTTTCCATCACATAGACTAACCAGGTGAATCCAGGTGAAAGCTATGATCCCTTATTGATGTCACTTGTTAAATCCACTTCAATCAGTGTAGATGAAGTGGAGGAGACAGTTTAAAGAAGGATTTATAAGCCTGGAGACAATTCAGACATGGATTGTGTATGTGTGCCATTCAGAAGGTGAATGGGCAAGACAAAATATTTAAGTGCCTTAGAACGGGGTATGGTAGTAGGTGCCAGGCGCACCGGTTCGAGTGTGTCAAGAACTGCAACGCTGTTGGGTTTTTCACGCTCAACAGTTCCCCGTGTGTATCAAGAACGGTCCACCACCCAAAGGACATCCAGCCAACTTGACAACTGTGGGAAGCATTGGAGTCAACATGGGCCAGCATCCCTGTGGAGCGCTTTCGACACATTTACATTTTAGTCATTTAGCAGACGCTCTTATCCAGAGGAGTCCATGCCCTGACGAATTCAGGCTGTTCTGAGGGAAAAGGGGGGCAACTCAATATTAGGAATGTGTTCCTAATGTACAGTCAGTGTATATTACATACAAATTGTAGGTTTTTGAATGAAGCTCACCATGTGAACACGTGTTAATAAAGTTGTAGGTATTTGAATGTGGCTCACCATGTGACATGGAAGGCTTGTCGGCAGCCATGTTTGTTACAGGTCATGCAGGCTCCGGTGGCAGCTTTACTCTCTCTGCCCTGGTCCTCACAGATATAACACTTCTACACACACAGAGGAAATAACAGTCACACACAGAAATGTAGGGATACAAACAGACAGAGTGAAGTGTGTGTACCTTGTTGTAGCGATCGTGGGGTACAGACTGCAGTACGATGGGTTCCATGGTGGAGACGTTAGCAAACTCCACTTCTGGGATATAGAGGGCACACACCACATGGGCCCAACCTATACACACACAGAGAACAAACATCAGCACACATACTATTACCTATTCAAACACACACCACTTGGGCCCAACCTGCACACAGAGGGAAGAAGCAAACAAAATCCCTTTCCATTTCAATCATTGTGTTCCTGGGAATGGGAAAGGTAGCTGACTAACTAGAGCAGGAAAGGGCAGTGGGCCAGTTGAATGAGAGGTCAGATTGTGGTGAATCCTATATCCCCCCCTCTGTTTTCTCTGTTTTCCCTTTATTCCAGGAACAACAATAAGCTTCAACTTACAGTTGAACCTCTGACCTGCCTTTGACCTAGCCGGGGGGTGGGGGGGGGGGGGGGACAGGGGGGGATGAGAGGGGGAGGAGGAAGAGGGTGTGAAAGGGGATGTTGTTGTTTTGAAGTCCCTCCAAGAATCTGGCAGAGGACTATAAAACAGGGCCATAAAACCATACAGTCTCCATGGACACGAGCATTGACGCACACAAGCTACTTGTTAGTTTGCAAGCTACAGGTAGAAACTTTGTACAGTTGGCTAAACATAGTGGTAAGTAGACCTAATGTACTTTTTTCTCCAACTAATACAGGCCTACCTAGCGAAGTTAGCTAACATTATCCCCTTTTCAACATTGTTTTTACGAGTGTTTAATTATAATTCCTGCTGACAGACATGATATAGGCAACAATGATTGATGGACCATGTCAAATTGGCTAGCTAGCTAATAACAGATCCCGTCAATGTGGCTAGTTAACAAGCTAACTTTCATGGGACAAACTATTGTTTGATTTGCTTGCCATCCGCACATTGACTCGGTACCGGTACCCCCTGTATATAGCCTCATTATTGTTATTTTGTGTTACTTATATATTTGTTACTTTCGTTTATTTAGTAAATATTTTCTTAACACTATTTTCTTAAAACTGCATTGTTGGTTAAGGGCTTGTAAGTAAGCATTTCACGGTAAGGTCTACACCTGTTGAATTCAGCGCATGTGACAAATAACATTTGATTTTGATTTGATCTATAGTGGCGATGACAGTAGTACGACTGACAACTTTAACAGGACGAGGACTTGCCGATGTCAAGCTCTTTCTAAAAGTCTCATCTCTGATGAAGCAAGCAAATTATGTTGTTTGCCTAGCTAGCTACATGCAAAATGGATAGGTACCTTCACGTATCTGAAATTACATGATTATACATGTTTACTGATCATGAAAAGCAGTTACTTGCTGTAAAGATGATAGAGCTAAATGTGTGCAATTGTTTATCATGGAATAATGTGGACACCTGCTTGTCAAACATCTCATTCCAAAATCATGGGCATTCATATGGAGTTGGTCACCCTTTGCTGCTATAACAGCATCCACACTTCTTGGAAGGCTTTCCACTAGATGTTGGAACATTGCTGTGGGGACTTGCTTCCATTCAGCCACAACAGCATTAGTGAGGTCGGGCACTGATGTTGGGCGATTAGGCCTGTCTCGCAGTCGGCGTTCCAATTCATCCTAAAGGTGTTCGATGGGGTTGAGGTCAGGGCTCTGTGCAGGCCAGTCAAGTTCTTCCACACTGATCTCGACGAACCATTTCTGTATGGACCTCGCTTTGTGCATGGGGGCATTGTCATGCTGAAACAGGAAAGGACCTTCCCCAAACTGTTGCCACAAAGTTGGAAGCACTAAATTGTCTAGAATGTCATTGTATGCTGTAGCGTTAAGATTTCCCTTCACTGGAACTAAGGGGCCTAGCCCGAACCATGAAAAACAGCCCCAAACCATTATTCCTCCTTCACCAACCTTTACAGTTGGCACTATGCATTGGAGCAGGTAGCGTTCTCCTGGCATCCGCTAAACAAGATTCATCCGTCGGACTGCCAGATGGTGAAGCGTGATTCATCACTCCAGAAAACGCGTTTCCACTGCTCCGGAGTCCAACGGCGGCGCGCTTTACACCACTCCAGCCGACGCTTGGCATTGCGCATGATCTTAGGCTTGTCTACAGCTGCTCGGCCATGGAAACCCATTTCATGAAGCTCCCGACAAGCAGTTTTTGTGCTGACGTTGCTTCCAGAGGCAGTTTGGAACTTGGTAGTGAGTGTTGCAACCGAGGACAGACGATTTTTACGTACTGTGCGCTTCAGCACTCAGTGGTCCCGTTCTGTGAGCTTGTGTGGCCTACCACTTCGCAGCTGAGCCATTGTTTCTCCTAGACATTTCCACTTCACAATAACAGCACGTACAGTTGACAAGGGCAGCTCTAGCTGGGCAGAGAAATTTGATGAACTGACTTGTTGGAAAGGTGGCATCCTATGACGGTGCCATGTTGAAAGTCACTGAGCTCTTCAGTAAGGCCATTCTCCTGCCAATGTTTGACTATGGAGATTGCATGGCTGTGTGCTCGATTTGATATACCTGTCAGCAACGGGTGTGGCTGAAATAGCTGAATTCACTAATTTGAAGGGGTGTCCACATACTTTTGTATATATAGTGTACATTCCATCTATGTTTACAGTCTTCGCTGTGACCTCCTGGTGAACCCAGAGAGGAGCTGCCTCACAGCCCTGTTAACCCAAGCCTGGCTCGCCCCCTAATAAACACACACAACAGGAGCACACATCCCATTAATGAGACAAAACAAGCATGTGCTAACCACAGAACCTTGTTAGAGGCCAACAGCCTGTGTGTGTCAATAGTTGATGGGAGTACTCAAATCAAGGAGGCTCCATATCAGCGTTTCACAAACTAGGGGTTGCGACCCCATGTGGGGTTGCCTGATTTGAAAATGGGGTTGCGAGATAAACTCTGGACGAAAAAATAAAATTGGGCTTGGCTCACAGAACCGGGGTTACGTCAGGAACCTCCTGTAGCCACTAGATGTGGTTGTAATAAACAGACCAGTTTCTGTTTTCTTCCTACAAATGTGGCTCTATCTTTTGAACGGTTTAAGCTACAAAATATTATGACCCCATCAATGAAAGATAAGACTCTCAGGAACATGTATATGTCTGTTCCCCTCTACAAGGCCCACAAGCCACGCAGGACTCATTCGAACAGAGTGGACAAGACCATGCACTACACCCAACTGTGGGAAAAAAGAACATCACTAGCTAGGTTTCCATCCTATTGCCAACAGATTTTCATGCAAATATTCTAAAACCTGCATAAAAACAATATGCTCATTTTCCCACCAGAGAAAATTGACTTGTTTGCGGATAAACGGCTGTGCGTGATGACGAGGTGCACATAAAAATACCTTTTGCGGTTCAATTCCCACGTACCGAATACAAAATACAAGTTAAAAGGTTTCCATCGCAATTTCAACTGTGCTGATGGCAGAAACTCGCACATGGCGGAGACTCGCACTTGAGCCTTTTACTTTCGGTTTTGGTCCACCAGCTTCAAAAAGCCGTAAAAATAATATATGTTGTTATTGAAAATGTTTTCAGCAATTTTGATGGTACAATGATTGCCTACAATATTATGTGCTTGTTTTCTCACATAAACTGAAATTGAGCGAACAGTGTAGCAACCAGGAAATGACAGAGCAATTTCTACATTGGCCACTTGACCCGATTCCCACTAGATAACACAGCCACAAAGTCAGATGCCGGCCCAGCAGCAGAAATCAATAGGCGAATATCACAGCCAATCACAACACTGGCGGGTAAGTAATACTGTGAAGGACTATCGTTCCAATATCACTGAAATTACAATGCAAAATTATATTTAAAAATCATTCAAGGGACACACAGTGAGACCCAGACCATTGCGAATTCACATGGAATTGTATTACTTTTTCGAAAGGAAAACCGATAAAAATGGCAGTTTAAACCTTAAGAACATTTTCCAATTTGTCACATCCCTACTCACAATATACCTATATCCCAGATAGATAGATGATTCTTACCTCCGTTATCGGTCCTCTTGAGGGCGCCGTCTTTGTGGGGGCACAGCTCACACCTCTGCAGAGAGAGAAACAGGAGGGAGGGAGACACGGGCAATTAGCAAAACTCTTTACCATGGAGATATACAGTGGGGAGAACAAGTATTTGATACACTGCCGATTTTGCAGGTTTTCCTACTTACAAAGCATGTAGAGGTCTGTAATTTTCAAAAATCCAGAAAATCACATTGTATGATTTTTAAGTAATTCATTTGCATTTTATTGCATGACATAAGTATTTGATCACCTACCAACCAGTAAGAATTCCGGCTCTCACAGACCTGTTAGTTTTTCTTTAAGAAGCCCTCCTGTTCTCCACTCATTACCTGTATTAACTGCACCTGTTTGAACTCTTTACCTGTATAAAAGACACCTGTCCACACACTCAATCAAACAGACTCCAACCTCTCCACAATGGCCAAGACCAGAGAGCTGTGTAAGGACATCAGGGATAAAATTGTAGACCTGCACAAGGCTGGGATGGGCTACAGGACAATAGGCAAGCAGCTTGGTGAGAAGGCAACAACTGTTGGCGCTATTATTAGAAAATTGAAGAAGTTCAAGATGACGGTCAATCACCCTCGGTCTGGGGCTCCATGCAAGATCTCACCTCATGGGGCATCAATGATCATGAGGAAGGTGAGGGATCAGCCCAGAACTACATGGCAGGACCTGGTCAATGACCTGAAGAGAGCTGGGACCACAGTCTCAAAGAAAACCATTAGTAACACACTACGCCGTCATGGATTAAAATCCTGCAGCGCACACAAGGTCCCCCTGCTCAAGCCAGTGCATGTCCAGGCCCGTCTGAAGTTTGCCAATGACCATCTGGATGATCCAGAGGAGGAATGGGAGAAGGTCATGTGGTCTGATGAGACAAAAATAGAGCTTTTTGGTCTAAACTCCACTCGCCGTGTTTGGAGGAAAAAGAAGGATGAGTACAACCCCAAGAACACCATCCCAACCGTGAAGCATGGAGGTGGAAACATCATTCTTTGGGGATGCTTTTCTGCAAGGGGGACAGGACGACTGCACCGTATTGAGGGGAGGATGGATGGGGCCATGTATCGTGAGATCTTGGCCAACAACCTCCTTCCCTCAGTAAGAGCATTGAAGATGGGTCGTGGCTGGGTCTTCCAGCATGACAACGACCCGAAACACACAGCCAGGGCAACTAAGGAGTGGCTCCGTAAGAAGCATCTCAAGATCCTGGAGTGGCCTAGCCAGTCTCCAGACCTGAACCCAATAGAAAATCTTTGGAGGGAGCTGAAAGTCCGTATTGCCCAGCGACAGCCCCGAAACCTGAAGGATCTGGAGAAGGTCTGTATGGAGGAGTGGGCCAAAATCCCTGCTGCAGTGTGTGCAAACCTGGTCAAGTCCTACAGGAAACGTATGATCTCTGTAATTGCAAACAAAGGTTTCTGTACCAAATATTAAGTTCTGCTTTTCTGATGTATCAAATACTTATGTCATGCAATAAAATGCAAATTAATTACTTAATTCCATCTCTCACAGTTGAAGTGTACCTATGACAAAAATTACAGACCTCTACATGCTTTTTAAGTAGGAAAACCTGCAAAATCGGCAGTGTATCAAATACTTGTTCTCCCCACTGTATACTATTGATACACACGCAAGCATGTACCCTACCTACTTTCTTTCTCTCTCTCACACACACACTTTTGGGTAATAACTGATCCAACAAATAGGTGTAAGGGGGTTCCACCCCATAGCTTTCACATTCGGTTCTGTCATACTACTATGCGGAAGTGAGGGCCTAGTTGAAATCAAGCCTCAGCTTCTCCTACAGTACAAACACACTATCTACTGCCCAAGACTGCTTCCCTTTCCCATGTGTCTGTGTCTGTGTGAGAGAGTTTTTCCTCTTCCTTTTCCCGCCAGTTTCCGTCCACACAATATCAAAGGAGACTATGACAGCACTGTTTAACCATTTCTACAACCATGATGAGGAAAGGACAGACAAACATGCCGTTTTTCCCCCTATGAGAAATACTCTGGGGTGTTTCTTAGGCATGTCTGTTGCTTCCACGGACATGACCGGCTCTGTCACTGTAATATTAACCAATGTACTACTTGTTTGTTTTGGATTCTTTAATACAAGCACCACATGGTACTCTTTACTACCAGGTAGTAAAGCTGGGTGATATGGACAAAACTCCATATCACCATAAATTAATGTGATAATGCTAAATAGCATAGGTTTAAGTTTATAACATTAATGTGCAAAAATTTCTTTTTTTTTATCCTTTAAACTACTACTAATAGTTGTAGCCATCAATTGTCCCACTAACAATCACCCACATTAGCAAAGTTATTTCATTTCAAACCTCACATTTCTCTAGTATAGGCTACTTATCGTAATGAACAACATATGCAAAACGCCTGCGATAAGTGATCGGTGACAATTTTTGGTTTATTGTCCCAGCTCTACCATGTAGTTGCCAATTGTGTTGAATTATTTGAAGTAAGTACCAGAGAGTACCTATTTATACCACATAATTTCCTAGAAAGTACCAGCTAAATACTAGTGGAAGCTCTATCATAAAATACAGTGCTGAGAATGCATTGTTGATATTCTATTGGTCAGACTCACCACTCTGGCTGCTCTCTCCTGAGATTCACATTTCCTGCAGAACCAGGGTCCAGTGGGCACCTGCACGATGCCATAGCACGCTGCAGAGAGGACAACACTGAGTTATTAACCACAATACCCTCATATCTCACACTAGGGCTGCACAATATGGGCCAAAAAATGTGACGTGATTTTTTTTAACCTTATATTGCGATTTGACTTGCGATATATCTCAAAACAATTGGGTGAACGGTTGGAATCATAAAAATAGAACAATTTATATTAAGAAGCTAAATGTAAAGCAGCATCGTTCTTGTTTGGAACAATCAGATGAGTGCATTTGACCTGACAGAACAGCAAGCAAACTTAGAGAATCTAATAGCGGGGAGGAGGAACTGCTCTGCTTGAGTGACAGGGGGTGAGGCTTTGTGTGTGTGTGTGTGTGTGTGTGTGTGTGTGTGTGTGTGTGTGTGTGTGTGTGTGTGAAGCAGCAGGTGTAGGCCTATACACCAAGCTCATGGTCAGACTGTTGTTGCCTGATCTGGACCATTCATGGTTGGATTGGAAACGTTTGTAGCTAATGTTCTGTAATATAACAGTGCCTTCGGAAAGTATTCAGACCCCTTGACTTTTTCCACAGTTAGTTAGGTTACAGCCTTATTCTAAACTGTATTATACAAATAAAAAATACAAACATCCCATTTACATAAGTATTCAGACCCTTTACTCAGTACTTTGTTGAAGCACCTTTGGCAGCGATTACAGCCTCGAGTCTTGTTGGGTATGACGCTACAAGCTTGGCACACCTGTATTTGGGGAGTTTCTCCCATCCTTCTCTGCAGATCCTCTCAAGCTTGGTCAGGTTGGATGGGGAGCGTTGCTGCACAACTATTTTCAGGTCTCTCCAGAGATGTTCAATCGGGTTCAAGTCCAGGCTCTGGCTGGGCTACTCAAGGACATTCAGAGACTTGTCCAGAAGCCACTCCGGCGTTGTCTTGGCTGTGTGCTTAGGGTCGTTGTCCTGTTGGAAGGTGAACCTTCGCCCCAGCCTGAGGTCCTGAGCGCTCTGGAGCAGGTTTTCATCAATGATCTCTTTGTACTTTCCTCCGTTCATCTTTGCCTCGATCCTGACTAGTCTCCCAGTCCCTGAAGCTGAAAAACATCCCCATAGCATGATGCTGCCACCACCATGCTTCACCGTAGGGATGGTGCCAGGATTCCTCCAGACGTGACGCTTGGCATTCAGGCCAAAGAGTTCAATGTTGGTTTCATCAGACCAGAGAATCTTGTTTCTCATGATCTGAGAGTCTTTTAGGTGCCTTTTGGCAAACTCCAAGCGGGCTGTCATGTGCCTTTAATGAGGAGTGGCTTCCTTCTGGCCACTCTACCATAAAGGCCTGAATGGTGGACTGCTGCAGAGATGGTTGTCCTTCTCCCATCTCCACAGAGGAATTCTAAAGCTCTGTCAGAGTGACCATCGGATTCTTGGTGACCTCCCTGACCAAGGCCCTTCTCCCCCGATTGCTCGGTTTGGCCGGGCGGCCAGCTCTAGGAAGGGTCTTGGGGGTTCCAAACTTCTTCCATTTAAGAATGATGGAGGCCACTGTGTTCCTGGGGACCTTCAATGCTGCAGAAATGTTTTGGTAACCTTCCCCAGATCTGAGCCTCGACACAATTCCTTCGACCTCATGGATGGGTTTTTGCTCTGACATGCACTCCCAACTGTGGGACCTTATATACAGGTGTAGGCCTTTCCAAATTATGTCCAATCAATTGAATTGACCACAGGTGGACTCCAATCAAGTTGTAGAAACATCTCAAGGATGATCAATGGAAACAGGATGCACCTGAGCTCAATTTCGAGTCTCATAGCAAAGGGTCTGAATACTTATGATAAATAAGGTATTTCTACAAACCTGTTTACGCTTTGTCATTATGGGGTATTGTGTGTAGATTGTTGAGGATTTTTTTTAAAATTCCTTTTAGAATAAGGCTGTAACGTAACAAAATGTATAAAAAGTCAAGGGGTCTGAATACTTTCCAAAGGCACTGTAACTCTGTAATACCAGGTGCAGACACAGTGACTGTACTGACCCAGTGACCTCAGGTAGTGTTCAAACCCTGTACACAGGCAGGCCTACAGTTCTGGGTCATGGAGGCTGGTTATGAGAGTCTGAACATGCTGCACTCCAGATACCTTTGCTGTCCTCTCGGATTATCTCACATCTCAGTCCACGTAATCCACTTTAAATCAACAGTAGGGCTGACCCAATTTAGTCGACTGTTTGGTCGATAGGCTGTTGGTCAACCAAGACTTCTTTAGTCAAGCAGTCGCAATTGCTATTTTTGTTCATGGTGCACAAGACACCGGTCTGATTCGCACCTGTCTGAGTGGACTGATCCATTGCAGAGGCCACGGGGATGGCACAGTCTATTACTCCAAGACATGTTATACTGAAATTGTATATGGTTATATTGTGTAAAAATAATGTTGCAACACTAATAAATCTAATATTATTTTATAACAAATGCGCTTTCTCCCGCGTTGGATACGGTCGCTGTCCGCGGTTCTGAAACATAATCTTCAGTGCGCCGTAGAATTGGTGCCTTTTCCTATGTTGCTATGTGCATTATAGCTAAATTAACCAGCATATTTTGATTGAGAACAATGCGGCAGAGGCAGCAGCAGCAAAGACAAGGAAACAGTCCATGCCTTAGCCTAATTGTCTAAGAAAATTGAGGAGAGAGGAAACCCCAACTTAATTAGGTCTATAATCAATAGCCAAACTGTTAAATGTGCCTGGCTTTATAAATCATCAATATATATCTACAGAAATAAGACAGACCTTGCTTCTGTTGCCTGTTTGAGTGTTTGTTTAATAGCATACTGATTCCGTGAGCACCAAGCCTCATGCAACGGCAAAATGTTGGATAAAGCATTTTCACAGATTGGGCTGTTTTTAATCTTTGCTATGCTGTAATAAAAGGCTACACAAATTGTTTTTGTTAGAACAGACTGGTATAACTTATAACTGATTTACTGTTGTTTACACTGTCCCAAACAGACAGAAAATAATATTGTAATCTAACAGCACCTGTTTGTCATACATAATATACACGCAGCTCTCGCTCCTATACCCTCCTTTTTCTTGATCTCCTTCTTATTGTTATTATTACTATTATTATTATGATCATCATTATAATAAGTAATGTCATTATCATTAGTAGGCTTAGTATAGCAGCCTTGTATAACCACCATCGAGCTGTAGGCCTTAGAGCGCGTCCTGTTTAGTCTTAATACTGTAACTTACTTAGGCCTATATTTCAATATATAGGCTACTGTATCAATCAATGATTCATTCGTTCGTGCCATCACACAGCATACAAGACATTCATGCTTTGAAATGTAATCAAGCATTTTAGTTTTACAATTAAATAACAACGGGAGCTTTAAATAATTAGCCTAAACAATAAACCGCAAACGAATGCATGCAATTGTTTTTAATCTGCTGTAATAAAGGCTTTATATATATTTTGTTAGATCAGACTCTCAGTTACACTTATTTATTTAGTGTTGTTTACACTGTTCCAAATGGTCAGAAAAGGTAATAATATTGTAAACTAACAGCAACTGTTTGGCACACATAATACTCACGCAACGCTTGCTCCTATACCTTCCTTTTTCTTGATCTCTAGTAGTTTCCACAATTATTTCAAATGTCTTCCATAGATCTGACTCCCCTTTCCCTCCTGAGCAACCAGTAAACATTCGCCTGTTTCGAGTTTCTTTTTCATGTCCTCCGCATCCATTTTGCTGTCACGTGTTACTGTGTTCAGAGTTTGTTATAACCAATTTATTGATGTGATTATGATAGACTATAGGTCAGGCCCTATTGGTCACATGCATGCTATGCTTACATGTTTCATGTAGAGAGAGCAAGGGTTGAGGGAAGAGTGAATGTTTTTCCTAAACAAATTAGGGATTTCAGTAACAGAACTTTTCACTCAGAAACAAGTAAGAAACGAAATGGCTGAAATGATTTTGCCGCTTTAGCACGGACAGGACAGAGCAATAAACACTTGCAGTGCTACCTTTTTGCTACAGTAGGGAGGAGAGAGAGACAACGTGGGCCAGTCACACAGGCACTGGCTATCAATTTTTTTCAGCACAGTGTGACCATCAGGCTCTTTCGAGCCATTTGTATGTCTTAATTACTTAATCAAACAGTGTGCTTAAAGCGTCAGACAAGCTCAGTACACATGTAGTTTATCTTATTCAAACACATCGGTTGTGTGTCTATTTATGGAAAAATAAGTTTTAACATTTCGATTGGTCGAAAGAACAGGACGACTCTCGGTCGACCAATATTTTTTTTTTGGGGGGGGGACAGCCCTAATCAACAGAAATAATCCACTGATAATAAAAAGGGTAACGTTGTCTATTGTTGTGGACAGAGGGGTCAGCGATCGTTATAACAGTGTCACAGTGTGTTGGTTAGCTACTGATTACATTTAGACCTAATTAATTCACATATAAAATGAGTGTGTATTTAATAACATTTTTTTACATTTTAGTCATTTAGCAGACGCTCTTATCCAGAGCGACTTACAGTTAGTGAATACATATATATATATTTTTTATACTGGCCCCCCGTGGGAAACGAACCCACAACCCTGGCGTTGCAAACGCCATGCTCTATCAACTGAGCTACATCCCTGCCGGCCATTCCCTCCCCTACCCTGGACGACGCTGGGCCAATTGTGCGCCGCCCATGAGTCTCCCGGTCGCGGCCGGCTGCGACAGAGCCTGGATTCGAACCAGGATCTCTAGTGGCACAGTTAGCACTGCGATGCAGTGCCTTAGACCACTGCGCCACTCAGGAGACAAGGGTCTAAAGCATGTACAAATAGCTGTGTTTAGTTATATGGGTATGAGGGCAGATATTCAAATCACCAGAATTATGACAACTAAGACACGAAGCATGACAATGATCACTAGTTTCTCTCTCTCACAAAGCCAAAATCACAGTATTGACTGGATACCAGTCGGTCAGCCTAGTTCTGATCGTGACTTAAGTCAACAGAATCTGAGTGCCGTTGACATTGTTGTTTGGATCTATGAAAACATCTGTCTTGTTTGGGTGTAGTGTGTTGCAAACAATCTTAAGCTAGCTACATAGCCTGGTTCGTTCTGTATAACAACTTAGCTAGTTCCCTAACAGCGTGGCACTATTGTTTACAAAACGTATCTAGCAATACATAGGCAAATATGATTTAGTAGTTGGCTATCATTACAGATATAATGTGGTAATGTGTATTATTGGGTAAGACAATATAGCTAACATGTTAGCTACATTCTACGAATTGTATAGCCAGGATAATATTACTGCCAATGTTGACAACTGCAGAAATTGTAGTTACTTTAGCAAACTCCATACCTACTAGATAGGAAGGCTAGCTAGGTAGCGTAGGTATGGAGTTGGCTAAAGTAATAAATGTCTGTAGTTGTCAAGATTGGCTGTAATGTTATCCTGGCTATACAATTCGTAGAAATCAGCTAACATGTTAGCTACTTTATCTTACCCAATGATAAACATTACCACTATACGAACGCACAACTGTGGATTGAATAGAACTAACGTTACCTAACTAGCAATATAACCTTGGCTACTGGCTACCTGAATTGTTCGCTATCTAGCTAGCTAATAGCTAAACTAACTAGGGTATGGGCATCACGGAAACCGTTTACCGTTTAAAAACCAAACGGAAGCAAACATTGAAAACGAGCGTTTCTATTGGACAAATGCATGTAGGTCACTCCAGGTTTCGTTCCGTTTGCGTCCATTTAATAAACGTTTTGCAACAGAATCGACGTAATGAATACACCCCAGCTAACGTTGATAGCTAGCCAGCTTCATGGCAGACGATCAGCGAAAGCTAGCCTTAGTGAGTTGTTAGCTAGCTCGCTAACGTTAGTTCTCGGATGTTAGTCAAGCAAATTTCATGTTACATGCATTTGACTTTATTCGGTGTTTACCTTGATGGACTGCAACATTGCAGCCGTGACCGTCACAGTAGACGAGAGGATTTTCTGCCCAACCTCTCTCGTCTGAGCACACGCAGCAACCTCCAATCATCTCCTTCATATTATTCGCCAAAAAGTCGTTGTCCGCTGCCAGGCACAGCTCGCCGGAGACCATCTACGGAGAAAGTGTACATGCGAAGACAACAAAGATGAGCCTAAACCTTTGCAGAAGATCCTCATCTACCCACTGTGACAACGCTTTAGGTCCCACTTGGCCGAAAGGTCATGTTTTAGTCGTGTTTACATTCCGTTTCGACACCGTATTTTTTCCACTTCAGCGAAGGCTACACACGGCGCGAGCGAGAAGAAGCGGCCCGTCGGGAAGTGGAAGTGCGTAATCACTAATGGCCCGTGACAGGGCAGAAAGGATGGATGTGATTGGCTCAGAGAGTGTTGCCAGTGTGCGTGGCGCCATTTTGACTCCACATGGCCTTTTAAAACGAATGTGTTTGCTTTGGAAACTTTTGTAACGCTAGCTACTGCCATGGGTGGTTTTTACAAATGGTGAATTGTGATTGGCAACATTGTATCCACCAAATACCAACATGAGGTATTTAAAAATATGAATTATGCCTACCTTATCATTAAAAAAAACACGTATGACTATTACTCCATTGTTTGTGTAGGCTATTGTTGTCATTGAAGAGTTTGTAAATAGCCTAAAGATGTAGCTAAGGCCTATAGTTTAAAACCATGTTTAGAAAACCTAGACATAATTTTGCTCTCAAAGAATATAATGTCATTCATTGAGCACTAAGACACTGTAGGTATAGAAATCAAATGCTATTTGCATATGAAAATGTCATGGTGCATTGCATGATGCATGTGTGGTCCAAGTTTTTTGTTGGTTGCACACACTATTAGCCTATACACATCTGACAGTGTGCCCGCTGCCTTTACATTAGGCCTGAATAAAACATAGACGTGTTTGTTTGTGTCACTGTCATTGCCTTGCCAATTAGGCCTATATGTCATCCTCTGTGTGTGTGTGTGTGTGTGTGTGTGTGTGTGTGTGTGTGTGTGTGTGTGTGTGTGTGTGTGTGTGTGTGTGTGTGTGTGTTGCAAAATGGATTAAGGAATAGGCACAGTGAGGGAGAAATGTATGTGGAACTACTCTTGGGTTAGAATGAGTGGGGTAATTGTATACAGTCAAATCTGCTCTCAAACATTGCTGATTGATACTTAAATTAGAGAAAAACATGAAATAATATTTTTACATATGTGTTTTTGTCTTTAACTCTTGGAAGACTCAATAGTCAAATTATGAGCTAAAATAAATACCAAATAATCTATTAACTGTTTTTTTTTACACAACTGGGCATATCAAATCAAGATTTTTTTCAACATTTTGTATTTTTATTAATCAACTCAATAAATTACTTCCCCTTTACACACATGAAATGCAAAAGCACACTTCTTTAAACAAGATTGCATTTCACTTTTGTTTTAAACGTTGTAATGACATAATCTTGGTTGAATCAATCAGAGAAACTGCACTGTGCATGGATATATTCTGCACGCGCTCTGCTGGCGGCTTGCATCACCGTCCGGGAGCCCGCTCCCTCCCGGTTTGGTTTCCAGAGAAACGTAATGACTTGCCAATAATGCGCGAGAGCACACGAGCGTCTTCCTGTGTAATATGGAGAGCGAGAGGTCCCCGGGAGTGGGCTCCCTACTGTTGGCTTTAATTTCAAATTGCTCAAATGCTCCAGTCCACACTGGGCTCCGCACAAAACAGGGGGAAAAGGGGAAGAGGAGGGAAAAAGAAAAAGGAAAAAAAGTGAATTGTGTGTGGCAGGGGAAAACCTATTAGAGTTGGCGAGAACAAAGGAAGGCGAGGGGGGGCAGCTGTAGGAGGGTTGGAGGCTACTGAAATAGCAAATTATTTTTACAACTTGCACTTGATTAAGTCTAAGTCTTTCCGTGCATGTGCTCTCTTCGTGCTCAGAGAGAAGAGGGTTCATGCATTGGCGAGAGAATACGACCTATTCGCTGCTTCCTATTACAATTCAGTGCCTCTATAACGGGTTTGCTTATGGTAACAATATAGCGAGGTTATCTATTGGCTTCATTTTAGTGACCAACACATATAACATATAGGCCTATAACAAACATAGGCCTATTATGTTATTAGGTCTATACGTTATTTTGTACTAAATAGTAGGCTAACCTTGCATGCACACATTAAATTAAGATTTTAACTTTTTTAGGCCTATAGTCTAATCCATGGCACAACATCACAGTTACTTTTGGTCATGAGCCTATATACAGTTCAAGAACTTCGGTAACCTATATTTAATTAAATCGTGAATATCCTCAATATTTCAAATTCCAAACTTGGAAATGGGCTATACATTTTTGAAAGTATTTAAAAATGTATTTGATAAAATAGCCTACTGAACTGTAATGTCTTCTTGCATCAACATCACATTTTACCATGTAAAATGTTGTTGGGAGTTCCACACCTCATGTGACTTGTTATTGTTTGTTGTGGTTGGTGTTTGAGACATGGGGGTGAGCTTCATGTTTCACTCTGACCTGACAGATGTTATCTCCACTGATGTAGTACACTGTAACGGTTAAAGAGAGACATTTGGAAGGAGAGACATTTCTACATCTGACCAACTTTCCCAAACATGTTTTCTGTCAAGCAGTGCCATGCTTCTTTGGACTCGGATCCAAATTCATCCAAAGGCTGAACATCTATTATGGTTGATATCTTGCATTTGATCTCAGATGTTATATATTTCTAGGTAAAGTTTTGCACATGTTTAGAATATTATTTATGATGTATAGTATTTGTCAGGGTCAGGTCTTTCCTGTTGAGAACCTCGACAACATAGCAGTGTGAAATGAAACCCTTTTAAAATGAGAAAAACTAAAAATGAATTTACCCCATTCACATTTCCAAAACAATGCATCTAAAAAAAAAAAGGAATGTTCTTCTCTCGTATTACACTTGGCCTATATGGTTTTTAACCGAATTAAGTAAACCACATAATTATATATTTATTGTCTTTGTCTTTACACACCCCTTTTGTATCGCTTGTCACATTCCATTAACTGTAGGCTACGTCTATAGGCCTATGCTCAATGATTGGGGAAATTGTTAAAAGCCTAAATATTTTTAAAGCTTAAAAATGTAGGCTACAATATCAATTATGAAAGGGAGATTTTTTTTCCTGAGTCAGTGACATGACAAAAAAATAAAACCTCGATCTAAGAAATGTTCAATGTTGTGTGAAAGAAATTGGGAAATTAGTAAATAATAAATATGTCTGGTAGGCTGCTTTCAAAGTGTATTTTAATCGTTTGGACAGCGTTTCGAACCAAACTGGGTCTTCCTCAGTTTACCCTCTAGTCCAGCACCTGGGTGTTTTTATGGATGTATATACCATCCCACAAAAGACATTTGGAAAACACCATCTACTATCAATGAATTATTGTATTAAATATGTCCTCATCATGTCCCCCCACATTGTAGGCTACCACTTCAGACAAATGATGGCCAACAGTATCTGGCAGTCAGTCCTCTGTTCAGTCGAGAGACTGCTTATTAACACGGGCAGAGACCATAGGCTACATTAAACCAACATGACACTGCATGACTGTCCTGTTCCATACGACACTCATGGTGATGGGGGTTGTCTTGCATGCAGCCTGTAGGCCTAAAGGCTGTGGGGATTAAGTGGGAAAACCGAAGGCTCCGCAGAGTAAAGACCTATATATAGAAGGCATGATGCACATGGTGGAATACGAAGTCAAATACATCGCATAGGCTACCTCTATAATTATGAATATTTATATAAAATATATAACAGCTAACCAACATAAATTAATTCATATGTATTATTTTTGTCTAAATATCGACCAAATAATTAGCCTATTTATTTTATCTTCTGTCGTATGTTAAACGTCTTACAATTATTTCCCACCCAGGCAACATTTTAAAACTTTCACACTGACTGTTCATGTCAGAAACCCTCTCTCTAGTTCAGAACTAGAACTAAACTGTGGATGGGACATCGGGTCTATGGGGGAGACTGAACCAGAGAACGTGGAGGGTAAACCAGGTTGAGGGGTGAGAAACTATAGGTGGAAAAGATTGTTTAAGACCAGCCTTCATCAAACTGACTTCAGACAGCCGAATCGGCCTTGTTGTGTATGATGAACATTGACGCTCGATCAACACGGTTAATAATTCATGTTCAGATCATGGAAGGAGGGGTAATGATAAACTCCTCCCTCCCTCCCTCCCTCACACACACACACACACAACCTTGTTCATTAATAAAAAGGCCACTACAGAAATTGGATCTTATTTATGTGTATCGATTGTTAGGCTGCCACTGTAATATCATATGAAGTTGTGGCTTATGGCTCTCCTGACAGAGATAAGTGGGAAACGTACCGTCAACTGCTAAGAAAGCTTTCATGATTGCATAATGTGCAACTTACATACAGTTTTCTATTTTTTACTCGAGTACCTTCTCCTTTGATCTATTCTTTGTTTTATTGTTCGCCTCGCCTCCATAGGTGGCTGTTGTTCATTATGAGTAGCTTGTTGACAAAGAGATGATTAATCAACATGGTTTTATATTGTCTGCACTCATTTTTAAATAATGAAACAACACAATAATCATCCAACGACACACGCACGCACGCAACCACGCAACCACACACACACACACATACACACATTCACCAACTCAAAGTTCTATAGTGCACGGAGCTGAGGATAAGCTGACGCATGGCAAGGCTTCAGTGCCTCATTCAGTCCTCTGTCTGTTGGTTCTAACAATAAGCCAAACGTATAATTACACGGTATGTAATGAGTGATTAGCGAGCTGGGCCAGAGTCTTCACAGCCCTATGTAGTCTGAGATATATGGCGTGTTGATACTCCTCCGGATGGAAGGCACATGTTAACCAGCTTTTAGTTAGCCTCTGCTTGGTGATAAAATCAAAATTGAATCAAATTCTATTCGTCACATGCTTCCTAAAAAATAGGTGTAGACTAACAGTGAAACGCTTACTATAATATGCATTGCGATGACCATCTCGCTCTCTCTCTCTCTCTCTCTCTCTCTCTCTCTCTCTCTCTCTCTCTCTCTCTCTCTCTCTCTCTCTCAGCTAAGGAAGCGCCTCAGAGAGAAGAGAGCTGCATTTTCCTTTCATCATCATCATTAGGCCATAACACTCCATGAATGAGTTTGGGCGCATTTGCTCTTCCACCCTCCACAACTGTTCAATGTATGAATCTGAATTACGAGAATGGGCTAACAGGTAGCCTTGCTATCTCCATATTTAGCTTTTTTATACTTTTTCCCAAATCATAGTTGACGTAGGTAGCTACAGTAGGCTAAACATAAACACTACCCGGCGGGTCTGTCCACTATGCAGCCGGCCTCGGTGTGTCCCAGCCCCGTCTGAGTGGAAGCGGGACGTCCCTATACAACCTCAGGCCTGGAGGATTAGTTCACGGGTTACACAATAGAGCCATACACCATCCATAGGCTACACACAGCATATTTCCTCATGCTAAGACCCATTGACGTCCTTATGAATTATTTATTGGTACGTTGATAGGTTACAAATCGCTAGGCTATATCCCTGTTCATAAAATAGACAGTGTTCATTTATTGTGCTGTGATTTGTGATATGTTTCAGATTTTAAAGAATGTTGACATTTGACAGACGAATATAGCACACGAATATTGTTGGTCATCAAAAATGGATGCACCAATTATTTGATTTGAAATGTGTTTTTTTTTTTATGAGGACTAATGTTAGATCAAATAGTACAATTATAATTCTAAAATGTTGGTCAAATAATCATGCTGCAACTATATTACCACACCACTGTCAATGAAATACAGTAGCCAGCTACATGATAATGGCCTATGTTTGATGATTGTAATGTAGGCTATATTAAATGATTGTATAGGACTAGGCCTATATTAAATTACAGTTCACATCAATTCAATTATTGATTTAAATAAAAGCAGCATGATTGGGCTATTAAGCTGGTAGAGATGGTATAGTGGTAAATTAATTGGGCTTTGAAGTAAAGACTGAGTTGCAAGCTACATGTTGAGCTTTCCCCTAGAAACATGAGAAAGTAAAAAACATGAAATGCACGCAAAGTTATGTGTAATATACACGAAAAATCTTTTTTGTGTGTGTGTGAAATAAACCTCCGTCCAAAACGTGTGGCATTCACGAAAGGTCAAGGGAATTTATCTGACAATAAATCACATTCTCCACATCTACTGGAGCAGTGGTGATGCGTCAGACTCTACTGTGGCAACAGCCTGCATACCTATTGGACATAGGCCTACATCCTCTCCTCTCTGGTGCCCACCCCCCCAGCCACAACACGCTCACACTTCAGGCTCAGATTGCATGTAAAATCGCATTGTTAGGAGGGATCGGACACAGGGAATTCATTTGTTTTGGCATGGCTAATGAATTTGTACCGTAAAAAGCCTATCTACAAGTGCCTCGACCAAGTGTATCCATTAAACTCAATGCAAAACAAATGACTTGGGGCAGGGTGTGGGAAAGGGACACGTTTAATAAAATACACACTAAATTGGGTGTTAGAGAAGCAAGTTGGTATCAAGGTTTAAGGTTTTGGGATTTCAGAGTTTGGGTACAGTGAAGCACTTTTAGAGCAACGGGTTTTCTTTCTACCAGCATTGCTTTTTAAGAAATCAACCGAAACACGAACGGGAGTTATTCAGCTATTTAATCACGGTTGAAAGATAGCCGTTTTGTGGTGTGGTTTTCCCACATGGGAAACACACACATACACCTAATATAATACAATAGCTACACCAACAGGTTTTAAAGTATTGTGCCTCAACATTTCCATGTGGGCATAATTTTGTTAAAATAACTGCATTTACGTGTGTAATGGAAGGCCGATTTGTGTTGTTTAATCCTATTGATTACACTCAAATATTCTACTGTCTGTTTGGCCGATAGGCCGATATTTTCTTCTTCGTATTCACTTCACAAGTATCTCAAATAGACTATACCTTCGTGCAACCACATCCTGTAGGCTGTAAAGTTCAAGAAAAGGCTTTAGAAGTGTAAACGAGAGGGAAACATTACTCTTGTTCTTTGTTCTTCATCGTTTTCCGAGAAAAGCGTGGACGTGTGTGAGAGTGCGTGCGCGTGTGTGTGTGAATGACTAAGTGTGTGTCCTCTTACCTTCCACTCGCTCTAATCTGCCAATCTCCTCCATCAGCGCAGCCATGTCCTCGCCAAAAGCACACGTGCACATTACAACAAACATATCTATCCGCGCGAGTGATGAATGTGCGCCCCGGGAAATGCACGAGGCTAGTCTGCCGGTCGGGTCTCTGGTCGCGGTATTCCCCCGGTATTATCGAGCTTCCATGCAGCACGCTGATGTAGCCTCGGCTCTGGCGCGTGAGTCATATGCAGTCCACCGGCCTGACGGGCTGAGCTCAGAGGGAGAGAAGAGAGGGACCGAGGGGGCTCCTCTCACAATGGGCCGGAGAAACGCAGGCAACAGTAGCCACAACTTCTGAATAGCATGTAGCAGCTGATGGGAATATCGATGTTAAATAGGTTACTGAACTGCAACACAAAACGAAAGAGCAGCCCAAACTTTTAGCCTTTATAAGCAAACAGTGTAATGGGTAAACAAATGCGTGGTAAAAAAAAATAATTGAACTTTCAAACTCAAAACGTTATGCAGAACAAGAAAATACCGAGCTGCAATAGGGAGGTTCATAAAGAGCACAGGGGAATAGCACGGACCATGAACAAATACACAATATATAATTTGGGGTTTCAAATCAAATCATTTATTTTTTTGTATTTTGGTTAATTCTTCAATAAAAATGTTTCATTGGTTCATTCTGTATAAAAATGATGCGCTGTAGGCTTCCCCATACGCTGAAATTACACAAATGAAATTCACAGTAGGCCTAATTTACCTTGTTAAACATAATAATGATTCGCGGGTCTTTAGCCTACAATATCAGTGAAATTATATTTACATTTTAGTCAGCTGGTTGTAGGCTATAGGTAACGGGTTAACAAGTTACCCCCGCCCCCCAAACAATATAGTCTACTTTGTCAAATTTTTTAATTGCCCTTTGGGTTCTGCATCATCACACCATTTAAATACCTGTTGCACGACCAAAAAAATACCTTATTTTTTACGCGCCATTGATTCATTCAGGGAACGTCCATAAATGTATATTCAAGTCAATGTAAGAAATTCTTGGAGAATGGATCGAGGAGTAGGGGCCTGCAAATCATCGTGTCAATTTCTGCATAATTTTTGATAGCCCTATACATGATTCCCCCTGCTCCTGTGAACGTGTCACTTTACTTAATTATTATTGTTTTATTCATAACAGGATCGTTAACCTATGACAGCAAACATTTTTGTTATAAGGGCTAAAAACGTTCAGTGTCCAATCAGACTAGATTTATTCTGTTGCCCTGTAAACCCTGTGATTTGCTGTATGCCGACATTCCCTCAACAGATAGGCCTTATATTTATGTCTGTCTGGCTACTTCTTCAGGCCGAGTGACTTCAGATGATGTTCCGAACAGAACAGTGATGACAATGAAGACATCTGTATAAAGTGTTGATGAAACTATGAACGTTTTTAAATCTGCAAGGCGAGATCAAACCATATGCTTTATCTGTAGCCATAGTGTGGGTAAATGCACAGAACGTCCAACCAAACATTGTAGTTAAACTTTTCTCCCGCCCGGCTATCCTTGGCTCCCCGTGGCCGGGCAGAGCTGGAGAGGTCGAGCCGTAATCCCCACCGATCAGGCCTCAGGGTGGAGCTCAGCTAACAGAGGACCCTTCTCCTTTGTCCATCCGAAGGCAAAACAATTATCCACACACACTGCAAAAGCTATAGAATACTTTATGCATGATAACTCTGTTCACTGAAGATGGTACAAATGGGAAAAGTAATGTGGACTGGGTTGAATTACAGTTGTCACACACACACACCCACACCCACACCCACACACACACACACACAGTATTTCGCTGCTAACAATTCAGTCCCATTCAAAATCCTATTTTCCCTAACCCCTAAAACTAACCCTATCTCCTAACCTTAACCCTAAACCTAATTCTAACCTTAACCCTAAACCTCCTAGAAATAGCATTTGACCTTGTGGGGACCAACAAAATGTCAGAAGTTCGTCAAATGTATCTTGGTTTACTATTATTGTGGGAACTTCTGGTCCCCACAAGTATAGTTAAACACGTACCCCCCCCTAAAGTTCAGCATCGATAGTAATGTCAGGTAATTTGGACTCCCGACTCCCCCCCCCCCCCCCCCCCCACACACACACACAGTATTGTACAGCTAACCTTGTGGGGACACACTATTCAGTCCCATTCAAAATCATATTTTCCCTAACCCCTAACCCTAACCCTAACCCGTACTCTTACCCTAACCCTAACCTTAACCCAAAAACCTAACCCTAGCTCCTAACCCTAATCCTAATTCTAACCTTAACCCTAAATACCCTAGAAATAATATTTGACCTTGTGGGGACTAAAAAAATGTCCCCAGTTGGTCAAATTTGTGTTCGTTTAAACACGTCCACAATACACACACACACACACACACACACGAGGTGAAATACCATATCAACAGGACAAGTATCTCATGCATATTGTGCCTTCGTCTACGGCTACTTAATACACATAGGCTACTTACCATGTATATACGCTACACACACAATTCAGGTAAAACCGCGAGCACAACGCTCAGCCTTTGCTCTCAGCAGGGAGCTACAGGCCGGGATGTGCTTCAACTTGTACCTGGCCCTGGATCACAGGCTGCTAAGTAAACACACGTAAATTAATGTGCAATAGTGGTCTAAAAGCGACTAATGACTTGACTGGACTGAAGCAGATAAGCGTAGTACAAAAAATGAGTCAGGAAGTTGTGTATTTCTTTATGTGGAGGTGAGACTGGAGTTCTTATGTCATTAAATATGACTGAGATCCAGTGAATAGGGTAAATCATCACAATTACAACAACCACTTCGTTGACATTATAGCCTATAATAATATAACATAAACAAACAAATAAAACACTCCCCAGTATAGCCTACTTTTCACAAATAATCGAAGTACATTGGAGCCCCTTAGTGGAAAAGCACCTACCAACAGAGCTACATCCCTGCCGGCCATTCCCTTCCCTACCCTGGAGGAAGCTGGGCCAATTGTGCGCCACCCCATGGGTCTCCCGGTCGCGGCCGGCTACGACAGAGCCTGGATCTCTAGTGGCACAGCTAGCACTGCGATGCAGTGCCTTAGACCACTGCGCCACTAGAGATCCTGGTTCGAATCCAGGCTCTGTAGTAGCCGGCTGCAACTGGGAGACCCATGGGGCAGCGCACAATTGGCCCAGCTTCGTCCAGGGTAGGGAAGGGAATGGCCGGCAGGGATGTAGCTCTGTTGGTGGAGCATGGCGTTTGCAACGCCAGGGTGGTGGGTTCGATTCCCACGGGGGGCCAGTATGAAAAATCAAAAAAGAATCTATGCACTCACTAACTGTAAATCGCCCTGGATAAGAGCATCTGCTAAATGAAAAA
Source organism: Coregonus lavaretus (assembly GCF_964263955.1). NCBI lineage: Eukaryota > Metazoa > Chordata > Actinopteri > Salmoniformes > Salmonidae > Coregonus > Coregonus lavaretus. The sequence continues at coordinate 12,849,466 of NC_140021.1, read as the reverse complement.
AAATGTAAATGTTATGGAATTAAACTGCAAGGACAGGATGTAGAATTCCAAAGTTCTCATCCCAATCCTCTGCATCTTGGTCAAGTATTTATAGACAAAGATTATATAGCCTATACCCTATGTGGAGAGATTTCGAGGGTTAGGCCTCACTATGGCTATTCTAACCCACGACCATGTGCGTCAGAAACAGTTCCCATGATTTGCATGTTCTCTTTTCGTTCAGTTCACAATTCAACCCGTCGGTTTAGCGCCATCGCCGGTGCTTTCTCCTGATCATCTGCGGGGTCACAGAGAGCTGCAGCTCGGCAGCGAAGCCTATACCGTAAATGTACCGAAATCAGCATATAACCAAGGGAGATATACTTGTACAGGTTAAACCGTCATCATGAATGATCATATATATCTCCTATGCATGCTTGTTGTCTCACACGCATGCTTGTTGTCTCACACGAACACAAACAACAACAACAACAACAACTACAACAACAATTAACAATCCATTACAGGCCTCTTTACATTAGGAGGAGGGCGCAGTTAGTGATGATATGGCACAGTGTCACATTTCTCCTCTCACCCTCACCCGGCTCTGCTCTCAGAATATCAACCCATTATCAACATATGCATGTGCATAATAGAGCCTTAAACAGTGTGTGTGTGTGTGTGTGTGTGTGTGTGTGTGTGTGTGTGTGTGTATTTTACCTAAATGCATACTGATATGCCTATGTGCAATAGGCCTATAATAAACCTGATATTAATTATTATCAAGTTTGCAGAAGAGGCAACTCTGAGCGTGCACTTTTACAGCAAGTGAAAGCAAGAGCTTTTCCCAGACTAAGCGCCCGTCACGTTGCTCGTGTTTTTATCGTGGTGGACCGGGGAACAGCAGACTTGGTGGCCGGGATAGAAATAGCATATCTGTCGGTTTGGAATGGGACCGCGAGAAAGACTGACCATTAATACCGAGGTGAATGACAATGCACGCTGCCCCCAATGTCTCTCCAAGCCCGAGAAAATAAAACTACACCGTATGGAACAACGCCAACTGTGAAGAGATACACACACACATACCCACACACATTCTAACACACGCACTCTACACACACGTGCATTGTAATGTTGTGATATAGATGTATTATACATTTTGAAGTGTATATATGTAGTGGTAGAGTAGTAGTGTAATAATGTGTTGTATGATGTAATGTTTTTGTTGTTGTTGATGCAATTGCCTTAATCTTGTTTGGACCCCAGGAATGGGGTTCCTTAATAAATATCAAATATAAAAGGAGGGCACACACAGACACACATTGACCATTCACCAAGTTTGCAACCTAAATGCATTTAACAAAATGTAGAATGGTATCGAAAACTAATCAAATATAACACAATTGTGTACGTAGGCCTATGTTTGTATTAATTCTGAAATAATAAAGCCGCCCACGCATATATGTGTCGCTATGCGTAACGGTTTGGCCAAATCGTCGTTAGAATGAGCTCTCCTTTCAACCTCGAAATTCACGACAGAACTAAAAAAGCTCATGCCAAAGAATAATTTCCTCGAGTACCCCGACATAATTTGGGAGTTCAAACAGCGTTCTACTCAGGTGAAAAATGTAAATCTCTTTGTCTGAGTCCATTTGAAAGAAGGTTACAACAAATGTTCACAATAGCATTAGCAAGGGGGTTAGCCAGATTGACAGACGTCTGAATTCAAACACGCCTGAATTCAACCATGTATGGTTTGGGAATCATATGACATCTATTGGCCTATATTTATTTGAAATAATATTTGTGCTCTCAATAATCCCACGTTGTTTGACTGACAGCGCTATAGGCATAAAGCCATAAATAGCCCACTAGCAGGATATAGGAGACGACTTGCCCGTTTCAGCAACTTCAGCTATACCACTTAATCTCTTAAAAAACAATATTGAAATATGAACTTTTCATAGCGGCATTATTTAGCATATTTAACAAACGGAGGTGGGGGTACAATGGTATGGTAATCAACGGGGGGTTTGAGAGGGGGAGGTCAGGGGGTGGAATATCCATTTTTATTGCATCACCTGTCAGCGGCGTCCAATAAGCTTCGAGTCTGAGGGCATTAATTGATGAAGGTGTCTCCGGGCTCGTGCACTTCCCCTCTGTCATTTTATTTGTGGCTAACCCCGAATCCAGGAGAGCAGCTGCATTTAGGCTCTTATTCTCTCTCTCTCTATCTCTCTCTCTCTCCTTCCATCCCTCCCTCCCACCCCCTCTCTCTCTCTCTCCCTCCCTCTCTCTGTGTAGCTCTCTCCCTACCCCTCTCTCTTTTTATCCTCTCGTTGTGGCAGTGGTGTACACCTTCCTGTCGTGGTGCCGGTCAGAGGGAGTGAGCTGGAGAGGAGGAGAGACAGGGGATAGCAGACAGCCAGCAGCCGGCCTGGCGGTAATCCCTCGCATTCCTCCACCATGCCTGGTCCGGGGCAGGGCCCGGGGACTGATGCTGTGAACCCATCCGATACCACTCCATTTAACTCTGCATCTCAAAGTTTGCCTGTCCATGACGCAGCGTGGAGGTAGGCTACTAGGACGCATAAGCAGCGGCCGGCGCGTCAGAATGCCTTGAGCTCTAAACAGGGAGTTTATTCCTTTCTTTTCGTGGCTGCATGTATACAATTGACCGAGCTAAATGCTGAGATTATTACAATAGAGAATGAAAAGCAACATGGGAGACCTGAAGTTTGGGTTTGAGGAAATGCAGGGAGTGAGCCTGGGATACCTGCTGATAAAAGGAAAACAAATGTTCGCCCTCTCCCAGGTCTTCACCGACCTGCTGAAAAATATTCCCCGAACTACCGTGCACAAACGCATGGATCACCTGAACGTAAAAAAACACCACTGTGATTTGGAGGAGCTGAGAAAGCTCAAAGCAATAAATTCTATTGCTTTCCACGCGGCTAAATGTACTCTGATATCACGGGAGGACGTGGAGGCGCTTTATTTCTCCTGCAAAACCGAGCGCGTGTTAAAATCCAACAAAAGAAAAGCAAAGAAGGTCAGTTTACCGGAGGGTGTGGGGGAAGGCAAGCTCCACGCAGACACGCACCCTGCCGGGTTATGGAGGGAGAAAGTTTGGTTAAGTTTGCACAGCGTTCCACAGACTCTGTCCCTCAAAAACAAAGCCGGCAAGAGAGAACAACCAACCTCCCGCCCCGACTCCAATCTACCTCAAATTTACAATAAATCCCTCGGTCAGGATTACTCCTCTGTCACCAAATCATCATGTAAACCCTTTAAAAACTATGAAACCACTCAAATACCGGGCAATTGCGTCGCGTTTAGCCAGGGACATTCGTTTTTCCGGAGTGTGGTGAGCAGGCAGCCGGTGTTGTTTCAGTCCGCCATTGCTGCTCAGTCCAGGCTCTCTGCAGCCGGCGACCTACTTCACAAAAGGAAGAGGAGGCGCGAGGGGGGCGGCGGCAGGGATAGGGGCAGCAGCGGCGCGAGGCAGTCATGGAGCAGGAGCAGACACACACACTCACACACTTATTCTCACATACACCACCCGGTGCTCCTCGTGCAGCCCAACAAGTGCTGCAGAAAGCCCAAAACACACTACAACCACAGCGGTACAACTCTGAGCCATTTTCACATTGGACACGAGTTTTACCTCGACCACCGAGCTCACCATCATCGTCACCCGCATCAACATGTGGGGGGTTTCCCGGAGAGCTACAGCAGTGACACAGAGTCCAGTTGTTACTCAGAGCGGCTCAACAACGACTCCGACTTCGGATCCAGTTTATCCACCAGCAGCAACTCTGGGACCTCTGATGAGGAGGATGAAGAGGAGAGCCCGTTGGAGAGCTCTGAGGTCAGTTCTGAAGAGGAGAGTTCATCTCAGTCTGACAGCAGCTCTGTGTCCAGCCAAGTGTCTGTTCAGTCTATCCGCTTCAGGAGGGCCCGGTTCCCCTCTCTCAACACCACCAAAAATATCACCACTAGAACTCTGCCTAATGCTCAATCTCTCTCCACTACTCTCTCCAGCACTAGAACTCAGTCGAACTCTAGAACTCTATCCAACAGTAGAACTCTCTCCCACACTAAAGCACCTTTTCTCCTGCAGCCTACCTTCCACTACAGCCATCAGCAGCAGCCATCTAGACCGGTGGGCCAGTTTGGAACCAGCCAGGTGGACTATGCCAGTCCGAGGGAACAACATAAATATGACTTTACAGCCAGGGAGGCCAAGCAGGATGCACAGGCACCCAGGTTCAGCTCGCCTTTCAACCGGGGGAGTTATTTCACTAAGAGGAGAGACAGGAAGGTTCCTGAGACCCAGGTCCTGTCCCAACGAGGGATAAAGACAACCGAACCTGTGTCCAGAACAGTTTATGCACTGAGCTGCTCACCTAATCCCAACGGGATCAAAGCGGTTCCTCCACACAGGACACCGGGACACGCAAAGAAATGCCTCCCAGTCCTGAGCTCACACTGCGCCCATGACAAAGACACAAAGTACCCCAAGCCTACAAACAACAAGGTTTCATTAGCGACAAATCTAAAAAGAGAGGTGAGAATCAGCCCCAACCTGAAACTGCCCTTTCTGCTCAAAACCATTAAGACCGAGCCGCAGGAGCTATCAGTGGCCGCGGGTCCCCTCCCTGAGCGCCGCAGGGCGGTCAAGACTCCCCCCTTCAACCTTCAGAATGTGAAAATCAAAGTGGAGGAGAGCTATGATGAATACGAACACTACAGCCAGGCCTCCGGGTTCCAATGCAAAGGAGATGAGGCGGATATCAACAATGGCCAATACCCCGGCGGCAACATCAAACAAGCTGCTGGCTGTTTCAACAACGAGACCAAAGCCATTGAAAGTTCTGCTGGGGCTCCCAAGTCCTCCTCCGGCTTGCAGGAATGCGGGAGCACTCAAGACACCCCTTGTCCTGAGGAGGGGGAGTATAAAAACGGAGCTGGGTTCAGGAAAAACTACAGGAGTCTGGTGCTGGGGAAGAAGCCTGGAATTTCGAGGGTGCAGCCGAAACAGAACGTGTCTAAAGTTGACAGGACTTTATCTTCTCGTCCCGCGGGCAAAGCCGAGATTTGTGAGGGAAATACTGAGGTCCTAACAGGGGCGAGTAAACGAAAACGCCCGTTCAGTAATGTAGCAGCCCCTCTGAAGAGGCCTTTCAGCTTCATGGCGAATTTCCCCGCTCCTCCATCCCTGGTAGTGGGCAGAGACGGGGATTTAAGCCCTGCTTACTCTCTGAACTCTCTGGGGGGACCCCGGCCTCCTCCTCGCTCTCACCCCGTGTGGCGGTGGCAGCCTGGCGGTCTGCCTGTCCCTCCCCCACCCGCTCAGAGAATCAGGAAATGTTCACGTTTTTTTATTTGACAAAAACAAAAGAAATAAAAAACACCTGGATGGAAACCTACCTTGACTACAACTTAAGTCTTAAACTGAACGGGAGGCTCTAATGGCTTGCGTCCTTCAGTTGTTTTTATTTTTATTTTATCATTAATATTGTGTAGTGGATTTACAACGTTCCTCGTTGTGGAGTTATAGATCAGTTATACACTGCTATTCTCCATATCGCGCGGACCATATTTGAGACTCTCTACCAATGCCATTGGGCGATCCCTCCTCATGGATTTATTCTGACGAACTAACTCTAAATAAGCTATCTATCATAAGCAATAGGCTACACGGTTTGGCAAAATGTGTTTACATGACTTCCTCTCGGATCTATTTTCTCTTCGCCCTGACGCTGAGCGGTTGGATTGTCCCAGGGTTTCAGTGAAGTAAACATTTAGTTGTGCTGTAGGCCTACTCCCTTTGTGGTGAGAGAAAGAGAGGGGGAGACTCCCTCCCATAAAAATCACAGCACTCCTATATGTTGGTCTTCTTTACTGTATTTTTCTGACATCAGCTTTAATTTGGGTAAAATTGGGTTTAATCAACAGATTCAGGGTTTTCCGTTGGTAACATGGTTAGGGCTACTACTATTGTCTGTCACCTTAGCCCTATTATGAGCTGTGGTTGTTTTTTTCCCTATAGGATTTCTAAAACCTTACAGAAACCCTAATTTTATGCTTGCCAGAGTTTGGGTAAATGTTATCTAATTCAGATAACTATTTTTGAATTCGATTAAAAATGTCAATTAATTTATCCAAGCAAGTCCAAATTCATAATGTTCTTTGGACAGGCTATATTGAATAAGGCAGAATTGTGAGGGAATTGACCCTTACTCTGGTCTGGCTGGTGCTTGCAGTTTTTCAGAGTGTTTGTGATCTGGTTTCCAGCGTTGTTTGTATTTATGAGAGTATTTCCTGGTAAGCTTATGTTTGGCTGTAGTCAGACAGCCACCAGCGCCCATATAGGCTCCAAAACACTGCAGGCCTTATGTACAGACAATCACACAGAGAGAGACGGCATTTTGATGGGACATGTTCCTTTATATTACACGTTTATTTGTCAATTAAAACATGCGGGGAAAAAATGAGAAAAACAGTGAAAATTACACTCCTGTCCAAGACACTGTCGTAATACCAGTTTGGGGTTTGCGTCACACTAAAACAAAAACCCAAACACACCAAAACGATGTCTTACAACACACCGAGCCTAATATAATTTAATTTATAAACAACACATGGAAGCACAAGTAGTAGGCTTACATGCTTTTCACTTTGACACACTCTAGGGTCCCATTTCCGCTTGACGATTGTAGGATAGCCTACATTATGAGAGAAGTAAAAATAATATACATGTAAGATAAGGTAGGCTGCTAGCTTATGTCCACTTAAATATTTCACCTAAAATGTATAAATGTATAATTGGTTATTTGTGGCCATCCATAGCCTACACATGAGGTTGGATTATTTTCTATTTGGGTCAACATGGTACTAGAGCAGTTTATCAGTTGTTTATTGTACCCTTGTATCTGCAAGAATAAATAAAATGCCCAGCACAGCACGTTGCTGTGGAATAGTTAGCTATTAGCCCAGTGGGTAAATGCATAATTACCAGTTAAATTCTGCTGTGAAGCCCGCGGTGCTGAATTGACCTGGGAAAATCTCCAGCCATACAAAATTATTAAAATAGAGTATACATATTATTACAATACATACATACATACCTGCAGTCAGTCGAAAATGTAGGCCCAAACACAAAGCTGGTTGTGTCCCTTTGTTATGATAGCATTGCACTCTGTTTTACACAAAAGTCCATGGCCTTCTCCATGTCCCCACTTCAACTGATATAGTCTATACGCTGTTTTCTCACATGAATCAAGTCAGAATAATATTGTCTAATTTTGCCACATAAACATGTATAAATCTAGCCTTTAAAAATGGACGCGCGATGAATGTAGGCCTATATGTCAAACTTTTTTCATTGACCCTTATTTTAAACATCCTGATGTTGCTAATTAATACACTCAGAATAGACCAAAAAATAAGAAGAAAATTCAGTCACATTTAACTGAAGTTGCACCTAAAAAAATGTTGATTTGGTGAAGTTGTGGCTAAGAGTTCGTTTTTCTCCCTGTGACAATGAGAGGCCGAGCCAGCCTGACAGATAACCACAAACAACATGCCTGATGATGTCAGGATTCTCACATCAACATCAGCAACAAAGACATTCGATTGGTGATTGTAGTTAAGAGGGAAAAACGCGCCGTTTCACCCAATGCTCAGAGTTTGAATAGATTGATCTGTGTGTGACATGCACCTCTACCACCCCAAGCCTGTAGGCTTCCCATACCATAGTGCGCACTTCCCTTGTAGCGAAGGTAGAGAAGCATTTAACAATGGCAAATTTGCCTCCAAACTAAACACAGCCATTTTATTCTCCATTTGAAAATGACGTAATCTCTCTCCAACCTAGAGGGAGTTAGGGGGAGGGGAGGGAGGGGGATCATATGTTGCACGAGGGAAGCTTCCACCACGTAATCCCGTGTAAAAGTGTACTGGGCCAGAGAAGGGATATACAGCGCAGCGTTCAGAGAGGGTACACACACACGTCCCTTTGTAGGTACTCGCCAATTCTCACGCCGATCACAGAGAACATCACCCGGGCAAGGAGATGGTGGTAGAGGCGTTTAGGGAAGACTAAAAGAGCTCTGACAGTGACGCTATCAATGTAAACAATTGCATGGTGTCTCAGCTCGAGGCACAGGGCTCTTTCTCCCTCTTTCTCGTTCTCCCTCTCGCTTTTCCTCTCAGCTCCAATCCTTATCTTAGCTTTTTGATACAATACTTGATTGAGGTCAGGGTTTTGACATTAAATTTGAAGTCACTGGTTGTTTATATAAAAAACGGAATATTTATTTTTGTGAATTACTGGGTTTTTGTATATCATTGTTGTTTAGGATAAAGCACTCGAAATGAAAAACTTGAATGTTGGATTTCTGAAGCACTTTCCCTTTCTTCCGAGTTATGAATTACTCATTAAAGACATCTGAGTGTGAGTGACGCTGCATTCTCTTTGTTGTGAGTTGAACAATAACACACTTCATTCATCTTGATATTACACTGTATGCCTATATAGACTGTAACGTCACCAAGAGGATACCATGTTGGCAGAGCATTGGTTCTGTGGACAAATGTGTAAATCAGTGCGTATTTTGGATTAGGATCTATTGGTGCAAGGGAACACTTTTACTATCCATTGGGTTACTGAAATGTAACTATGACCCACAGAGATATTACACTGCCATGCTTGATACACACTATAGGCCTACTTCTACGTAATTATTGACATATTGGCCTAGTGAACATATAGGCCAAGTCAATACAACAGTCTAGTACACACACTTCTAGACACAAACCTGTAGCACTCATGTGGGCCTATGAGTGCCATTAAGGCCGTACGAAGGGTTTCACAATTGATATCCACACGAATATATGATCGACTCGTAGTGCATAGTACCCATTCACAGCCGACAACATCTCCTCCGCCATGTTTGTTTCTCTGTTGCGGTTTTGATTAATGGGATTTTATGGTATGGTAAACCAGGAGGTTGATGGGTGGACCCCGGGGTAGAGGGCTGTCTAACCTAGGCCAGGCCTGTCTGCCTGGAGGCCCCGCGGTAGCCTACGGGTGGAGGTTAGCCAGTAGGCTGCAACAGACGACTATTGGAGATCAATTCCAGTGCGGATTGCGAAACAATAGACTGTAACTTCTATAGAATAACAGGAGATAGGCAGAGAGGAATTAAATGAGTTAAACCACTAGTTGGATTAAGAAAAAACTCAAGCAATTTACAAAAGGGGTTGACTATTCTATCTTGCGCCATCGCTGCGTGGGCAGTTATTGCATCCAAGGCACTCAATACAGTATTCTCCCTGCTGTCCTTGTTTAGAAAACCAAGTTATATGAGTAACGCTGAAGGACACAGCCTGAATCAGGGTCAGCACAACGCCCTGAGCTATCAGACAATTAAATACAAAAGACCGATCAAAGCTGTCAGTAGCTTTTATTAAATCTCTCAACTGTACAAAAATAAAATTAAAAAAAGATTGTTGCCTGTCATTAATTTCCTCTCAAACGGTAATTGAAAAGACTATTCAAAATCACATAACTCAAAATACTTATATGAATTAATGAACAAATAGAAAATTGAATTAATTAGGCTAATGATTTAGATTTTAAGTTTTATAGGGCCAATAGAAAACCCACACACAAGTTACTAGCTTCAGTAAAATACAATTTAATCTATATATAGGCTAGTTTTCATTGGTCACTTGTGGGAAACAATTGTGTCAATTACGCATCGTTAAAACAAACTTTTGATATAAAAGAATGGCTGCTGCACTTCTTAGCTTTCCTTTCCCATAAAAAAATGGACACACATTTAGTATCTCGACCTTCTAGTAAAATCCTGCATTTAAATCAATGGGAGATTTCCGTGAGAGTTCGGGTTACACGAGCATATATCACTTTGGACCCATCCACAATGGCTGTAATCAATAGGCAAATGCTGCCGGTGTTAACCCATCCCATGCAGTCTGATAATGCCTGATCCTACACACCATGAAGACCAGAAATCACATAGCCTATCCGTTGGCCAAGTTACGATATGTATTTTGTGCACTTAATCGTCCAAATTACCAATAATCTTCATGGAATAATAATAGGGCTTACTTTCAACACATATATTAGGCCTAGTTCATTCTTTTCAATAGGTAAATGCAGCCAGACCAAAGTAGGACTATGTGATCTTGCAGCACTAGGCCCTAGCTGACCATGTACAGCAGAAATCCACAACTGATTTGGCCATGCAGGGTGTTGCACCAACGCCTGAATCAAATGACCTAACTACTGAATAATGGTAATTCCATCCACGAATTGTATTAGTTCAATCATTTAAATAATTATATTCATAGAAGTATAATTATTTTGAAATGAATAGATATTGAAACCACCTAATTATGTTGCTATAGCAAGAAAGAAATAGCACTGCTGCCTTAGACACTATACAAATTCACCACTGCCACACATGATGATGTTGTAACCTGTACTTAAACTTCTAAAAAAGCCTACACATTATAGGAGAGTGCACCTAATATCTATGGAGGTGAAAACCAGTGAAAACGCAATTATCCTCTTCACATCCATAGCTCTATATAGGCGACCCATTACCCTGCATTTCAATCCTGCTACGGTATTTCACTGAACGGCTTGGAGAGTCTTCTGGAGGTGAGGGATATGCTTTTTGAATTTCACTCTCGTTCAGGGATGTAGCTCAGTTGGTAGAGCATGGCGTTTGCAACGCCAGGGTTGTGGGTTCGATTCCCATGGGGGGCCAGTATGAAAAAATAAAAATAATAATGTATGCACTCACTAACTGTAAGTCGCTCTGGATAAGAGCGTCTGCTAAATTACTGAAATGTTCATATTATAATGAGCTAGTCTTTTAAAAACGTACTATAGAGAGTTGCCTGTGTGTGTGCTTGTGCGTGCGTGCGTGTGTGTGACCTATATAACCTACTCCATAAGCGAAAGCTCGTAGACCCGGGGATTTGTACCGTCCAGCCCCGTTGAAACAGACGAATGTATATGCTAAACCGCTACACCACGAACCATCATTTCACCGAGAGCAACTCAACCTCAATCAGAACAAACGTTTTCACTTCAGTCCGTATAATTCAAAGACCGTATAAGTGAAACACCCATAGCTTTTATTGTCTCACTGACAATGGTGGTTATTTACTTAACCGACGGGCGTCTGTTTTACAAAGCTGACTTCTGTAAACACGCTGGTTTGGTCTCCATTGGCAGAACAGCAGAGTTAGCAGCCATGATAACAGAGGTGTGATCATAACAGCACATCTCCTCTTCACTTCCATATGAGACTGACTGCCTGAAACCTGCATAGAGCCCTGCAGTGGAGGCGAAGAGAGAGGACGAAACATGGGCATAATCTTTTCTAATGTTTAGTCAACTCGTGATTCAAATCTAAAATAGAAGAAATTCTCCAAAGTCCGTGTCTATACATAAACTAATCTATAAATTCATGTTAACCCTTTTTGAAAAATTGGTGAAAGTTTTATTTTTTCAGCAATTTTCTGTCATTAAGTTGAAGCTTTTTCTTCTGTAAATGTTGGTCGCGAGTAAACGAGAGCTGAAAAGGAAAGTAAATATGTAGTATTTTTTATGCAATTTCAACTTTAAGCACAAAACTATCTTATCTTTATTAGAAAATATAGTGGTGGGGAAATGTGTTTGTGGTTTATTGTGCAGGACACAATGCGTCCCAGATCGAAGCGCGCTTCATTCAGACTTTTGGAGACTTTTGCATTAATTTGATTTAAATCCCATTATTCACTTGAATTACCATAGTTGTTGAAAAATCAACCCTTGACTCACATTTCACATTTCACTTCAGCTATGTTTGACATCAAAGAAAGGAGTTATTGAGTATATATTTGCTTATAGTGGCATACAATTCTTAAAGTTCTCAGTGGCATGTTACAGCACACAGTATTATTATTGTGTGATTCCACAGAGTTGCTTCAGATTGTTCATCTGAGGCCAGAGAGATGCTGTGGACTGCCCAGCAAGATCACCCGTGATACAAATCAGTATTCGACGTCCATCGATGTCTGAGGACATCAGGAGATGACGTGGAAACTGGCCACTAGGGGCAACAGTGAGCGCTGTTACCTTGAAGTAAGCTTTCTAAATTGCGATTTGGACGGGGATGGCGGATGGGTAAGGGTCTGCCTCTAGTGCCAAAGGTTGCATGTTCGAATCAAGTAATATAAAGCCGCTTCTGAGAATTTTGTTTTAAGCCTATCCTAAATTTGAAGTTCGAGAAACATATGAGACCGTGAGAGCTGAGAGACTGCCTAAACTGTACACGGTTCTGCTGTGGCGAGGGACGGAGACAGAGAGAGACACCCACAAACAATTTGAAAACAAATCCAATTTTGATAAACTCCCATATATATTAGGTGAAATACCACAGTGTGCCATCACATCATCAATATTTGTGACCTGTTGCAACAAGAAAAGGGCAACCAGTGAAGAACAAACACCATTGTAAATAGAACCCATATTTATGTTTATTTATTTTCCGTTTGTACTTTAACTATTTGCACATTGTTACAACACTTCACATAGACATCATATTTTGTGAGTGCAATGTTTACTGTTCATTTCTGATTGTTTATTTCTCTTTTGTTTATTATCTATTTCACTTCCCATGCCAATAAAGCCCTTTGAATTGAATTGAATTGAATTGAATTGAGAGAGAGAGAGAGGAGGGGGGTAGAGAGAGATGCAGAGGCCCACGTAGCCCAGTCCACAATCCAGAAAACATGGTTGCCTGATCATCCACCTCCTTCTGCCGTAAACCTTAACCTCTCCACCGCGGTGTAGCTATATTTATTTCAGTCAGAGAAAGTTTGATAAATATACATTCATGGGTTTATGACAGGCCTATAGAATAACGTGTTCTACAGTTAATCCCTGGTGAAGGCAGAGACGCCTATAGGGCATACTGGAAGTGTTGTTGACTACTAGGGCATACTGGAAGTGTTGTTGACTACTAGGGCATACTGGAAGTGTTGTTGACTATTAGGGCATACTGGAAGTGTTGCTGACTATTTTCCTAATTTTGCCTGTGATGTACTGTGAATAAAATGGCAAAATTTTCAATGAACATAGGCCTATTGCATTTTCAGATTAAATGTTAAAACACACAGTCTCTCATTATAAATTAACTAGGCCTCATTTTAAAAGATAAACGTGCGGAGGTAATATGAGTTTTCTTTAGTCATAATATTTTTAAATATATAGCCTGTTCACAGTTATGTTGAAAATAACCATAGCTCTTAATGTGATTTCAATTAAGGTTTTATAATGAGATATTTCAGTCCAATACAAACAGGCCTCGAACAAAATTGGAGCGAATAATGTCATGAGAAGTAGTTCAAATTACATAACATGGTTCAAATTATATAACAATGCATGGATGCATGCGTCAAAAGACACAAAAGACCTCCAGCGTGAAGCTGAACGCTTGCTCGCATATTGTAGCCAATGAGTTCATGAAGCCAATTTATCTGGGGCATATTTCAAAGGCGCCTGTTTTCGTCTGGTTAGAATGACGTGATCCAAAGACATTTGGGAAATCATGTTGGTTTCAGAAGCACCCCAAGCCTTCAGCAATATAATCGACAGGTTGCAGGGAGAGGCGAGAGGCTTTTCCTGATCGCGAGGGAGCGGGGCTGCATAAGGGGCTCGTGGGTCGAGTGGAAAACCGCCTGGCGGAGGGCTTGAGCCTGGTCATGGAGCTCAGCGCGATTTTAAAGCTTCTTATGCTGGGAGGACAAGGAACATGTCGGGAAAGGCCTAGACAACTCCATGCAAAACGTCAGCCTCATGATTCAGCACAAAATCCGGATTGGAGTTCTGCGCATAAAACTACTGTAGGCCTATTCTGCACTGATCTCTTAAAGCTTCGGCTATACTTATATCCAGGCGCTGAGAGATCCCATAAGGGCCTATAGCCTAGGGTGTATTTAGATAGTTAAGGGTAAATAAAAATGAGTTACCATTTATGAGGATATGCTTAGACTGATTGCAATCCTTATTCAACTGTTTGTTAAAGGGCCAATGCAGCCCTTATAATCTCTATATAAAATATTTTCTGGGTAAGAAATAAGTACCTTACTGTGATTGTTTTTCAATCAACATTGTCAAAAATAAACATAAAAAGCTCTGTAGCAAGAGCAATTTGTCAAGCAAGAATTTGGCTAGGACTGTCTGGGAGTGGTCTGAATGGTGAGGGTAAAACTAAAAAGAGAGGGTTGGAACTCAACCCACCAAAACAGGTTGACATTTCAGGTGTCTTTTCAAAGCTCTTACACTAAAAGGAAATTATCATAATTTTCCCAATTCCACAGTATTATTCCAACCTCATTGTGTGGAAATATATATAAAACAGAGGAAAATCATGTTTTTGACTGCACTGGGCCTTTAAGTATAATTAGGCTTAATTAGCCTAAGTAAATACCTGCATTCATGTTCGATACTTTTTTATCATTATGTTTCAGGTCTTTGTATTTATACAGCTACATGTAGCCTATTTATATTGGTAATCAATACAATAACAGGATACCCATAGGCTAATCATTTACAAACATTTTACTAATATAAACTATAAGCCTAATCAGTTCATAAGCAGACCTTCAGCAAAAGTGTTTCTTATGAAAGTTACAGCCGTGGAAAAAAGGTCTGCCTCGCATCCTCTCCGAACAATCCCATTTCTGAATACATCTGAAGCGGATTAACACCGGAGCCCCGAGTGACCTCCTTCGGGGTTAAAGGACTGATTTCACAACGACCCCAAACAGGCATAAGATAAAGCCTACCATACCAATTTACAGGCATTGTAGTCCCTGTTTCATTCTCATTATTTACTATTATTATTCATATTATTTAAGAATTGTTGAAGGTATAGGCTATTATTCTCGTACGGTCCACATTTTTCCATCGAGTAATAATTGGTCTACCTGAATGTATAGTTTAAATTCCTCTAGTCCATTTCTAATCCTTATTTTAAGCTATAGCTTCAGAACAGCTGTTCTACAACTGACTTAAATGTCCAACTATAGCAGCTGAAATTATGATAGTGATTTCTCTTGAGTATTTCTCCTCTCTTGAAGCGCCACGGCCGATGACTCTAACATGATTATATTGATTATAGCTGAAATCTATATAACAGGGCTGCGATCAACTATTTTATTTATTTAGGCTAAATAATTGTATTTACCAAAAATAGTCCTCTCAGCAACAATTGTCAATGTTTAAATGGGATATTTAAAATGTACTGATGAAAAACAGCCATCGTAACACATAGGCTATAGAATTTACAGAAAAACATTAGGCTATTGGACAGAGAGATAGGCCTACATCAAATCACACTAAACTGCCCTGTGATGTTTGGAATCACTTATGCCAGATTACTTAATAGGCTATAGGCCTATAGCCTCTTACACAGGCAAATCTGAGGCTCAATATAAACTAAGTTAAATGTGTCCAGAATATTTGTTCACAATTACCTTTGAAATATAAATGATGTATAGGCCTAGGCTACAATACATGAATATTATTCTATAAATTGTTATGTAGGCCAACAGCAGCTACAAACAATATTCCCAACAGAATCCACCGAACCAGTGTAGCCTAATGCATCGGTTTTACTTTGACTATCTTCCATTGCATATAACGATAAAACGTAAACATTTTAATTGACAAATAGCCTAATACAAAAAAAGTATGTCGCTCCATTCTGCATTCTAAAATGACAGCTCAAACACGAACATTCTCGTCATTGATAAACACCATTGTCTGTCCGATAGGCTGTGGCCGCGTCCGCGTGCCCGCCTGCGGGGATTTATTAGGAACAATCTCGTCCAGCGGTGACCTTTGGCCCCTCATACCACGGAATCAGGCTCCGCGGTATGCGCTGGGTGAATGCCACGAACGTACCAACGAATAGGCCTATATAGCTACAAACAGTCTATTGATCTATAGCCAAACAAATTATTAGCTCATAGTTATTCATTAATTCATAGCAACAAATAGGCTAGCCTAGGCATATCATTAGGAAACATTTCCAAAGCAACGTTCAATTCATGGACACAACCTTGCCACAGTCCCTTCATTTTGAGATGAATTATATTTTATTAGGCCTATACTTTCTATCTTAATTTTTTCTTAATTAATAACTGAGTAGCTGAAAAGTAATTGAAGTCAAGTCATCAGCTTTGGAATGAGCATGCAGTAAAGCCTGAAAAGGAGTGCCACGGAAAACAGTAGGCTATTGAACACGAAATAAAAGGAGAAACATGAAAATGTCATTTCTGTGCCTAGCAGATTTGTGAGAAAAGAGGGATGATATAATTCATAGAAGCCAAACACTTACAGCCTAAATATGGACTAGTGCAGCAGGCTGATACTGTATGTCAAATACATTTTAATTGGAAAAGCTCCCTTTTTTTCACTTTAAAAGTTATATTTCTTAATAAGCACAATAGGACCCTTGGCTGTCTGGCTCTCCTATATCCTACCACTCAGGTTTCAGACAACTTTTGGACCACTTCTTTAAATTGGGTATTTGGGTCTGGAAGAAAGTGGAAAAGCAAGGGATTCAGTACACATTATATTTAACCCTTAAGGGAACGCAATGCATATAGCTGTTGTGAAGCAACGGAAATTCAACCCACCTCGTTAACGCTCCACGAAATCAAACAGGGCAGGTAGCTTAGTGGTTAAGAGCATTGTGCCAGTAACCGAAAGGTCGCTGGTTCTAATCCCCGAGCCGACTAGGTGAAAAATCTGTCGATGTGCCCTTGAGCAAGGCACTTAACCCTAATTGCTCCTGTAAGTCACTCTGGATAAGAGCGTCTTCTAAATGACAAAAAAACAAAAACAAAGAAAGTTATATGAATGAATTGAATCCTTATAATACCACGTGACTTGACCCTCACGGCGTTCCGGTTTTGATAAGATCTGCATGTCACGGTGGATCTCCGTTAATGATTTGGTTTGATTGGGGCTTGTTTGGAGGGTAATCCGGCCGGGGGACACGGAGCGTCAACGGACCTAGTCGAACAGTTTATAGGCCCAATACTTCAAATATGTGGAACTTCAAAATATGTAGGAAGCTACCTTTGCTTTTGCTGGAATCCAATATGGCTAACGAAATATCCCTGGTTCATAATGCATACAGGTTAAGCCTGCTGAAAAGAAGTCAAGCCCTTTTGTGAAGGTACTGTATAATACTCACCCATATGTCAAATTATACAGGCTATTCTTTGATGTGTTCGGAAACAGGCTGATGGTGAGAGGTGTCTGAAGCCAATCAAGCAATTATCAGGTAAAAAAATATATAGCCTATGATGTCAATTAAGGGAATAGCTAGTGAAGAACGTGATCCTTTTGGAGGTTGTGTTGAACTTTAGTGACATATTTTATGATCTAATTGTCTTAAAATTTGTTAAGGACGCGTTCAAAGTTAAGTCAAAATGTAGGCCTAATTATTTCCAAATTCTATTAAATAAATGGAATATTGATCAGTAAAATATCAAATCGATCAGCAGTCAGGGATGTGATGTAAAATCAGGAAATAAAGGCCGGTCCATTGAGATGATTTTTGAAATAAGACAATCTGATTCATTAAGAAAACGCACCTTGGGTGACACCTTGAAATGTTGCAGTGCCTTCACCTCAACTACCTCATTAGTCCTTTACTGGCTTGGTCATTTAAATGAATTTGGCTTATTTAATAAATACATATTTTACTGATTCAATAGGCAAGCCTATCCACAATATAGGCCGACTAAATGTTCTCAAGTTCTATAATAGCATTAACAAAACAAAAGTTTGATACCAACATTCTTACGCTTTAGCAGACTAGTTTAGGCTACTTGTGGTTTCGTGTAGACTATGCATATGCTCACAGTAGCTGTAACTGTTTATAAACGATGTGTAGGGATTATTACAGTTTCCGTTTATTACAATTCAATTATTGTTCTATGTGCATATCTTTGATCTGCAGGCTAATGTGCTGGTTACCAAAGTGATATAGGCTGTGTCCAATGTGGCTCAGTTGGTAGCGAATGGCGCTTGCAACGCAAGGGTTGTGGGTTCGATTCCCACGGGGAAAATATGCACTCACTAATGTAAGTCACTCTGGATAAGAGCGTCTGCTAAATGACAAAAACTTAAATGTAATACACATAATGCAACTTGAAACTGTTGCCAGTTAATTTTTTTTGTTAAAACTTAACTCTCAAACCTCATTTGACATGAAAATACCAACCTCCACCAATCTTTAACAAAAACCAGAAACAGTCGGTGAATAACTGGCTATATTCCCCCCCCATTATCAGTCCTGTCTTCTGTAAGAGAAACAAAACAAAAAAAGGCTTTCAGAGTGGGACAATTATGCTACTAAATCTAAATCGGATACTGAGAGTGAGTCTATATCAGCGATTTAGGCCTAAATCATCATAATATGGTAGTATTATAGCATTGGTAAATAATTTGATGAATCCTAATTGAATAAGCAGACAGGTCAGTAAGATAAAGGTGTATAAATAAATATGTGAAAGAAAGGATGGCAGTCTGAGAACAATAAGAATAGGGGGGAACATGGCTTCAGAATAATTACCCATATCAAAACCAGATATATCATGACTAAGTTAATGATTCATTTGCACATCATATTGTTTGTTTGAGCAGATTATTTGAGACTTGCTTACTTAGAGTTCAGAGAGAATCCTCGTTTCATATTACATCGGTAGTCATATAGTTCCCATGCTATATGGGGTGTTACATTCTGCAATTGTGTTTTAGAAAATACTCTAATGTGGTCAGTCCTTTATATGAAACATTAGAAACGAATTGTTTAGGAAAAGGATGGTTGACTGAAATAACTATTGAAAATAATAAAACTGCACTGATAATTGCATGGCGGGCATGGGCAATTAATTCAGTTAATGCTGATAAAAGTTCATACAATTCTACTCAAACGTATACATTCTGAAATATGTTCATATCTGTGTAACATGGATGTGACTATCTTTTTCATTCATTTAAAAGATAAAAACCAAGTCGTTATCATGCCCAGTTTTGTCACCTAGGAAAGGGTGACAGTTGAATACACAATGCATTGTTGCATAATTTTAACCTGACAATATGTCTGCATGTGTCACGAATTTATAACAGGCCTAGATTCTTGTTTTGAAAACACTTGTCATTACATTAGAACATTTTAATGGGATATCAGCTGTTACACGTTCTCTGTGCGATGTAAACAACGCTTACATAACGCAGTAATAAAATATTTCTCTACCGCGGGAGAGCGATCTGTTCTGCTGTGCTCGGTGCAGTGGTCATAGAAGGCTACACGGAGAAGATGCGTCTCTCTGCGTGCGTGCTGCACCCTGCCCCCCTAGATAGATAATGTTTTGTGAGCCTTGGTGGGCTGATAATTAACTGATTATGTAATATTGTATAATTCAACAAAAAAAAAACAGCAAGGACAACGAATTGCCTAACGGTGAAATGATTTGGACTTGATTCTGTCTGCAGTTAGACTATTTGTTGGTTTTGTTGAGTGAGAATATATCGCCTATAGCGTAGACGGGGTGTTAATTCTATCAAAAATGTCATTTTTAACAGTGAGGATAAAATTAGGCTTCCACTCGGAAATAAGACACACAGCTATTCCCCAGCCCCTAGTATGCGATGACACAATCTACGAGCGCCCCCTCCCGGCCACAGAAGGGTGTGACGCGCTCTCTTAAAGGGGATGTCAGGGATATCAGAAATGAAATTTAAGGTGGAACGGGAGAGATACAGGCGCATTTTGCAAGGGATTCATAGAGCCCGCAAGCGAGTTGGTGTAAGGCCTCCGTGGAGTCATGTTTCTTGCTATTTAGTGTTTTATACCTAAACACATTTACATTTGTAATATTGCCGTGTTTGAGTCGGCAGTGTGTATTAGCTGTTGATGGATTCGAAACTATTCAAGCTTCAATCTTGGGTCTATAATGAACTGCTCATAGGTGCATGGCAGTATATTAGATGTTGTTGCATGAAGCTAAATGATGCGCAGAAGTGATCCCCTATGCCAGGGTTCCCTGCATGCCGAATTTGGCCCTTAGGTGGTTTCATTTGGCCCCCTAAGTTTACTGAGCAAAAAAATAAATAAACGTTTTGTTTTTCACTTCATTTTTTCATTATTGGACATAAAAGACTAAAAACACCAGGAAATCAGCTCCAAGTGATTTTAATGTAAGAAATCTGTTCCCAATATTCTCACGCATAATAGAGAGACACGTGATTGTATACAAATGTAAGCAAGGTTTGAAATGGTTATGTTTTAGTCAAACATTATATCTGTTTGGGCTTCTTGTAGTCTATTTGCAGTTTACAAATTATTTGTAATTATGCTCATGCCCGACCATCCACTCAGCAAAAAATCGGCCTGCGGCTGAATCTAGTTGATGATCCCTGCCCTATGCTACCCCGTCACTATCAATAACAGAAACGACACCAAGGCCAGCCAGAGGCAATTGAGAAACATAAGGCTCTGTGCATAAACCTAATCTCAACCACTATTTCCTTTTTCCAGGTGATTTTTCACTAGTCTACTTAGCTAGCTAGCCTATACTCTCCACCAAAACGGTCACATAGCATACATTACCAATAGCTTCCATAATAATATAACAAAGACAGAAATCGGCCTATTCAAATTAAATTCACAGCAGAATCCGTAAGAAAGAACTGTGTAGGCATAAAAGCAGGAGGATACCGACTCTAATAGGATAATCGAAAAAACGTTAAGAAAAAATATTTAGTAAAAACTAGCCTACACAGTCTTTCTAAATGGGGTAATGGGCTATGCAGGGAATAGACCTACACTCTTACAAAAAAAGTTATAGGCCTATCAAGAACCTAAAAGGGTTCTTCGGCTGTCCGCATAGGATAACCCTGTGAAGAATCACTTTCCACAGAAAGTTCTACATGGAACCAAAAAGGGTTTACGTGGAACCAAACGGGGTTATCCTATGGGGACAGCCGAATAACCTATGTGAACCCCTTTTTTCTTAGAGTGTATGATAGCCTCTATATATACCTCTAATGGCTGGCTATCTGAACAGCGTGTTACTACTGGTGTTAATTGTCACAGCGTCTTATCTCACCTCAGACTTTCAACTCAGGTTCACTCCGCTGCTCTGGGGTTGACTCAACCACACTGGAGCGAAGCGCGCGCTGGGACAGTTTACCTGTGTATGGACGCAGGATTACATGTGTGTGATGCAGGATTTGGGCTCAACTCTAATCACAATCAATTCAATTAGCTAAATGAAATGAAATTACACAGATCCAGCCTACCTAGATCAATGACTAACTGGATATATGTTTTCTTTTCTTTTGGGGGCAAGACATTTACAGTAGCAGGTGAGCAAAACTGTATTAGCCTGGGCTAAATCTTAAAAATAAATTAAGAAAACTTTTGACAAAACAAAGGAATACATTTTACTTCATTCCTAAATACAAATAAAATCTATAACCATTTTGTGAGCATTAGTACGTGTATTTCGTTTCCTCATGTCCCTGTATTTGATCCTATGAGATTTATGCCGCAACTGATAAGTACAATTTATTAATAAAATCCTATCAAAGGGCCAAAGCATAATGAAATCCAATAGGCCTAATATTTGGTAAGATAATACATCGTTTATGTGGCCAAAAACACCTCGGTAACTCTGCTTAAATTACTTCCGATGGAATGTAACACCCATTTCAGACTGAATGAACTGCAATGTATATTTAACTTTACGCGAAAAGATTACTCTCCAGTTAAATAAATAAAAGCCCACCTTTCATAAACGAAAATGTAGAGACATTTCCGTAATAATTTAAAAATAATATACCTTTTAAACATCACCCTAAAGTCTAAAGGATGCAATATTTTTCATCAAATACATCAGGGCAAACTTAATTAAAGGGCTTGCAGGGACTAGTTTGTGTAATTGAATGCGCCTGTGACGGAGCTGGAAGAGGTTGTATGTCATTTGTGATTCTATTTTCAATCTCCTTTAAGTAGCATATAGTTTTAGTGGTGTCCTGTGTGTGTTTGGCCGCCTTAACACTTCCTCTCCCGAAAAAAAATAGACTTCTCAATGGCACTACCTGGAAAAACAGGAAACATTCATTAATAAAAGCCCACAAGACAGTCAGATGGTGAAAATAATGGGAATGCACAGTATTCTAAGCAGACAAAGTGCTTTATTGTATTTGAGCGAATGGAGTATATTATTATTATTATCATTATGTGTTGAACAATAAACATCATAGAACATGAGTTAGCCTCCCTCACAGAACACAACAGTTTACTCCCACTGACCACATTCACCAACAGCAGACAGCAATACACACACAACGCTTTAGCAACGCTTAGCAAGGACTCTGGGTCACCATTACAGACTTGACACAATCTACAGGGAAGATCTCTCACCAAAACCTTTATAGTCATCTAGTCGGTCTGCATATTCAATCCAACAAACTACTTATTTATTTTGTAACAGTATTCTGTTTTATTGGAGTTGATTCCATGAGTATTATCGACTTCAAATCCTTTCTGAGGGATTGAGAAAATTCAGCCCCTGCAGATTCTGTCAAGCCCAAGTCATCATGTCTTATTTCCCAAAACAGTTAAAACTCCACAGATAAACCTCACACCCGTCTGTCCCAATAGCTGTGAACATTAACACCCATCTGTCTCACACACACACACACACACACACACACACACACACACACCCCTCCAAACGTTCTCCCATTAAAAAATTTACAGATTCAATCAAACCGGTACATTTACACCGTACAATATTTTAAAGCTAATATGTGGGGTCGTTTTGACTGTAGATGGATGCACATAGATAGGAAAAGTTGCTTTTGGCAAAATGGTGGGTTTAGTAGGGCGACATCGGGACCTTTACGCAGAGGGTGAGGGTTGAAGGATCAGCCAACAATGGACAAAACCAGCCACCTATATCTTAATGGACTGGGGCTCAGTGGGGATGGATAGATGTATTATTGTCCAAGTCTGTGACATGGCAGCATCTTCTCTATGGATCCAGCCGCCATCCTCCTACAGCAAAAAAACCCACTGTTTTCGCTCAGAAAGTGTGCTCACCATGACTACAGGAAGCCATCAAGGCCAAACAGAGCTGTATCCTCTTTTTGAGTCCCATTCGTGAGGAAAGTGAGAGCCGGTCAGTGGGTGGGAGGTGGAGCAGGTAGACGTTTTCCCTTAACCTAAAAGGTTAGGGCTTAGTGAGCAGTGACGATGCAGTGACATTAACATAAGATGGTGGACAGGGGGAGCGACTCCTAAGAGTGTAGACTGCATCTGAAATGGCATCTGATTCCCTAAATAGTGCACTACCCTTTGACCAGAACCCAGCTAACCCTAATCCTAAACCTACGTGGGATGTTGTCAAAATAATTGCAATGTTATAGGGAATATGGTGGCATTTCACACACTCAAACTTGAGAAGAAGCCATCAGAGGACAAGCACGACGAACACCATCACGACAGTCACAGACACGGACACACACACCACAGCCACGATGCACACAAACAGGTCTCTACTGAGACAGAAGCAGCGAGGAACAAATGGTTAACATCAGCACAGCTGCCATCTCCACACCAGGGAGGAGGTAGACGTTGTCCCTAGACACTGATCTATGTTCAGATTTGCAGTTTCCCCCCAAATGGTAAGGTTAGGATTTGGGGAAGGTAAGCTAGATCAGTGCCTAATGACTAAGTTCTACACATAAAATAACCTCCACATCAGAGACGGACATTTTAGTTTTTTTGTTTGAAAACTGAAAGTCAATAAAATTGTCAATTTGACTCCATAACAATAATAGATTGAAAATACCTACTACATAGGGATGGAGAAAAGGTGGGAAATAAAAGTGGGGATACATCTCAAAGTAACCACCCTATTATTAAAATAACCTTTTAACGTTGTAAAAAAAAAAAAAAAAAATGTAAAAAATGTAAATAACTTGGAGGATAAAGGCACACCTCTTACACAGTGTATATGATGAAAACACAGTTTAAAGCATGGTAAGGAGAGACTCAGATGGGGTTAAGTCTAGGAGAGCTACAATAGATCTAAACAGCCAAGACATAGGAGAAAGAAACCGTATTCCTGCAACATGCATTTGTTTTGTTTTTACAGTACGTACAAGCATTGTACAAATTCAAGCAGTATCATTCTTCATATAACACAACACTGTCATTCACTCAAAGGGTGGTGCTTTAAAATACAATTATATTTAATGACTTAAATGCAATGTAAAAATATATGTGAATATAATCTATGCATCTAAAACAAAATGGAAGCTTTTTGCTTGGGTTAGAATAGTAGAGGAGGACGATGTCACTGGTTTAAGTTGGTTACCCATCACAGATACAACACCACAGACAGATTCTTCTCACTTGGTACAAGTTAGAGCCATATATAGAGACATAAACAGTATACACTGAGGAAAACATTAGGAACACCTGCTCTTTCCATAACATAGACTGACCAGGTGAATCCAGGTGAAAGCTATGATCCCTTATTGATGTCACCTGTTAAATCCACTTCAATCAGGGTTGATGAAGGGGAGGAGACAGGTTAAAGAAGGATTTTTAAGCCTTGAGACATGGATTGTGTGTGTGCCATATAGAGGGTGAATGGGCAAGACAAAATATTTAAGTGCCTTTGAATGGGGTATGGTTGTAGGTGCCAGGTACAACGGTTTGAGTATGTCAAGAACTGCAATGCTGCTGGGTTTTTCATGCTCAACAGTTTCCCGTGTGTATCAAGAATGGTCCACCACCCAAAGGACATCCGGCCAACTTGACAACTGTGGGAAGCATTAGAGTCAACATGGGCCAGCATCCCTGTAGAACGCTTTCGACACCTTGTAGAGTCCATGCCCTGACGAATTGAGGCTGTTCTGAGGGAAAAGGGGGGTGCAACTCATTATTAGGAAGGTGTTCCTAATGTTTTGTACACTCAGTGTGTATATGGCTCTGGTACAGGTATAATGATATTGCGTTTCCCTTGTTAAGACCACGGCAACCAGTTGGGATCGTGTGCATAACATTTGGTTCCTTTTTGTGCAAAATATACAAATTTACCAAGTCAATTCAAACCTGCCAAATTCAGAGATAAACAACAAGTCTGAATAACAGGCAGACAACAATGTTAAAAGGAGAGGCTGACAGGTTGGCATGACATCACCACTTAAACAACAAAAGCGTATTTTTCTACAACCCAGCACCTCTTCCCTACCCCCCCCCTCCCTCCCCCCCTCCCCCTCTCTCTCATCAAACACTGAGACACACGTCCGAGTCAGGCCTGAACCATATGTAGAGATCTTTGTCTGTCTCAGGGTTCTCCAACTCCGGTCCTGGAGAGCTACAGGGCGTGCAGGCTTTTGTTGCAGCCCAGCTTTAACACACCTGATTCAAATAACCAACTAATCAAGGTTTTCAGTCTGGACCACAATTAGCTGAATCAGGTGTGCTAGCGCTGGGCTGGAGTAAAAGCCTGCATACCCATTACCTCTTCAGGGCCGGTGTTGGAGACCCCTGAGACAGACAGATGTGGGTAAGACTCTGGTTCAGGCTGGTGTGTGCTGGTATGATGCCAGCGGTAAACACTAAGCTGTCTGTCCATCTTTCCTGAATGCACCCCTCCTCTCTCTCTGCTGCTCACTACATTCAGGCCCTGTCCCAAACCCACCTGTAGTCCCTCCTACCCCCTAGTCCCTTCCAGCCTAGACACTTTCCCTAGTCCTTACTACACCCCCTACATCCCCATCAGAAATCTTGGGGCTGAGTTTGATAGCTTCAAACAGTGCTTTTGTTGCAGCGCATGTAACAGAACAAGAGATCCTATCTTTAACAACATAAAAGTGCAACGATTTGTTTAAGGTGCTGATGACAATGCAGGGTCAAAGGTCCATGAAGTATCACACCACCGCCCTGCCCTGTCCCACAGGAAGTCAGACACACCAACTTCCTAATGTCACTTCCTGGTACCTTTCCAGAATGACACAAACCAGATCAGTCAGTGATGTCATGCTGTAAGACTGTAAGACAGGGAGCTGACCAGCTCCCTGTCTTACTAAACACAGCTCTACTGACCAGCTCCCTGTCTTACTAAACACAGCTCTACTGACCAGCTCCCTGTCTTACTAAACACAGCTCTACTGACCAGCTCCCTGTCTTACTAAACACAGCTCTACTGACCAGCTCCCTGTCTTACTAAACACAGCTCTACTGACCAGCTCCCTGTCTTACTAAACACAGCTCTACTGACCAGCTCCCTGTCTTACTAAACACAGCTCTACTGACCAGCTCCCTGTCTTACTAAACACAGCTCTACTGACCAGCTCCCTGTCTTACTAAACACAGCTCTACTGACCAGCTCCCTGTCTTACTAAACACAGCTCTACTGACCAGCTCCCTGTCTTACTAAACACAGCTCTACTGACCAGCTCCCTGTCTTACTAAACACAGCTCTACTGACCAGCTCCCTGTCTTACTAAACACAGCTCTACTGACCAGCTCCCTGTCTTACTAAACACAGTTCATCTTAACTTATCTTGTATATCGAGGGAGGGGTAGAGGAGAGCAGTGTGTGTGACAGGAAGAGTATGGAAGAGTAACATCCATTGCCAGGAGGAGGGTCTAAAAGGAAAGTGATGGATGAGGGGACAAATAGGAAGGTAGCTTTGGCTGGGGCAGGGCTGTACTAAATGGCGATTGGATGGTCTGGCTGAAGGCCTATTGGAAGACTGCTTCCTACTTCCTGAAGACGAGCGATTGGATTGGATAAGCCTCAAGGTGCACTTCCTGTTTACTTCATCCTATACTATTTACTCCAAGTGACGGCACTATTGTTATCCAATCACTGATCCCTGTTCATCCTCATTCTAACCCCCCCCCCCCCCCCCCCCCCCCCCCACCCCCCTCCCAACGGGGAATGCAGAACAAACAACAAACAAAAACAACAACAATGCAGGGTGAGGAAATGGTGTTAAGAGGCAGTAAAAAAAAACATTCCCAAAGTAAACAAAACAAGTTAATAAAAAAGTACTGACTAGAACCTAGAACACCTGTTCTCCTGTTCAATGTAACAGAGATCAAATCAACAGATGAGAAGATGAATGTAAACGAATGATGGTTTTAGCTGCTGAGAGGGACACCCCTGCTGACGGAGAGAAAGAGAGTGATACCCCCACCCATCCCTTCTCTCCTCTCTCCACTTGTTTTCCTCCATATCTCCTCTCCCTAAGTCCTCCTCCCCCCCTTCCCCTGGGGGCTATGAGAGAATGGTGGTGATAAAGTCGTAGAACCTCTTGGAGTACTGCTCTGGGTTCACCGTGGAGATCTCAGCTCCCGCCTGCAGGGGGAGACACACACACGGTGGAAGACAGTGAGTCAAGGGAAGAAACCCAAACACACAACATTCACACCAACGGAGGCGTAGGCATCCGACCTCACACACATACATACCCCGTGTTTGACGGTCTTGGCAGCATGAGCAGCCTTCTTCTTGGCATCGTAATGCTGCAGAATGTCAATGACCGCCATGAAGTACACCTCCTTCCTAGGAGCACCTGGACACAGACACACAGGATTATCCCTATATTATAAACTGGGTGGTTCAAGCCCTGAAGGCTGATTGGCTGACAGCCGTGATATATCAGACCGTATACCCCAATATGACAAAACATGTATTTTTACTGCTCTAATTATGTTGGTAACTAGTTTATAATAGCAATAAGGCACTTCAGGGGTTTGTGATACAGTGGGGGGAAAAAGTATTTAGTCAGCCACCAATTGTGCAAGTTCTCCCACTTAAAAAGATGAGAGAGGCCTGTAATTTTCATCATAGGTACACGTCAACTATGACAGACAAAATGAGGAAAAAAAATCCAGAAAATCACATTGTAGGATTTTTAATGAATTTATTTGCAAATTATGGTGGAAAATAAGTATTTGGTCAATAACAAAAGTTTCTCAATACTTTGTTATATACCCTTTGTTGGCAATGACACAGGTCAAACGTTTTCTGTAAGTCTTCACAAGGTTTTCACACACTGTTGCTGGTATTTTGGCCCATTCCTCCATGCAGATCTCCTCTAGAGCAGTGATGTTTTCACTCAAAATCTCACGATACATGGCCCCATTCATTCTTTCCTTTACACGGATCAGTCGTCCTGGTCCCTTTGCAGAAAAACAGCCCCAAAGCATGATGTTTCCACCCCCATGCTTCACAGTAGGTATGGTGTTCTTTGGATGCAACTCCGCATTCTTTATCCTCCAAACACGACGAGTTGAGTTTTTACCTAAAAGTTATATTTTGGTTTCATCTGACCATATGACATTCTCCCAATCCTCTTCTGGATCATCCAAATGCACTCTAGCAAACTTCAGACGGGCCTGGACATGTACTGGCTTAAGCAGGGGGACACGTCTGGCACTGCAGGATTTGAGTCCCTGGCGGCGTAGTGTGTTACTGATGGTAGGCTTTGTTACTTTGGTCCCAGCTCTCTGCAGGTCATTCACTAGGTCCCCCCGTGTGGTTCTGGGATTTTTGCTCACTGTTCTTGTGATCACTTTGACCCCACGGGGTGAGATCTTGCGCGGAGCCCCAGATCGAGGGAGATTATCAGTGGTCTTGTATGTCTTCCATTTCCTAATAATTGCTCCCACAGTTGATTTCTTCAAACCAAGCTGCTTACCTATTGCAGATTCAGTCTTCCCAGCCTGGTGCAGGTCTACAATTTTGTTTCTGGTGTCCTTTGACAGCTCTTTGGTCTTGGCCATAGTGGAGTTTGGAGTGTGACTGTTTGAGGTTGTGGACAGGTGTCTTTTATACTGATAACAAGTTCAAACAGGTCCCATTAATACAGGTAACGAGTGGAGGACAGAGGAGCCTCTTAAAGAAGAAGTTACAGGTCTGTGAGAGCCAGAAATCTTGCTTGTTTGTAGGTGACCAAATACTTATTTTCCACCATAATTTGCAAATAAATTCATTAAAAATCCTACAATGTGATTTTCTGGAGAAAAAAATTCTCAATTTGTCTGTCATAGTTGACGTGTACCTATGATGAAAATTACAGGCCTCTCTCATCTTTTTAAGTGGGAGAACTTGCACAATTGGTGGATGACTAAATACTTTCCCCCCCCCCACTGTATATGGCCAATATACCACGGCTAAGGGCTGTATCCAGGCACTCCGTGACAGCCCTTAGCAATGGTATATTGGCCATATACCACACCCCCTCTGGCCTTATTTCTTAATTATATAAAATGAAGCCTACCAGAGGGCTACAACCATACTGCTCATCTATTTGGTATAACCATACTGCTCATCTATTTGGTATTTCTGACCCACTGTTTTGAAGTGAACCCTTTACTTTTTAGTCTCCTGTACCACTCCTCCTATCCCTTTCCTCCTCCTCCCTCCTTCCCCCTCTCCACTCACTGTCGTTGCTCTTGATGGCATAGACGTCTATGGTGGGGTCAAACTCCCCGGGGGACAGGGGCTTGGTGCTGTCCAGGGTGTTACTGGGGGAGTCAGGGGGAGTGCCAATCCCTCCATCACTCTCCCCTTCATCGTCCCCCTCGTTGTCCTCACTCTCCACCTCCTCCTGCTCAGCCCGCTCCACGTCATGGATCCCCACCAGCAGACTGTAGTCCATCAGCTTCAACTGGGCCAGGAACTGGAGGGAGAGAGAGAGGGAGAGAGGGAGGAGACATAGAATAAAGTAATGGAGAGAGTAAAAGGGGAGAATAACATTTTAGAGTGAGACCAGGATTAATCCAACCCAAGTATTCATTCCCTCACACCAGAAGAAATAACAGAACCACAAACACACCTCCACGTCTTTACGTAGTTTCTCCAGGAACATTTTCTTGTTGTCATCGTCGATGTAGATCTTCTGTCCATCGTTGATGAAGTCGTTGTCCTTGTAGGTGGGCAGCTCCTTGGCCTGATGCCCCGCACAGACAGACAAACAGTCAGGACAGCAGAGGACACACCTGGACTTTATAACTATTTACATTATTAGAAAGGAGTCAGAATGAACACTCTTTAAAATGATCCTCTAACTAACTGACTCGTTGAATAAAGTGATCTGAATCATGTTTGTCTGTGACACATATAACAACAGTTCGAGACAAACAGTGTGAGCTCTATGGAGGCTTGTGAATTTCCATTGAGCCATCTGGCTACAGTACCATGTGTGGCCTGTGGTCTGCGGGGGGAGGGGGGGTGGGCGTTATTCTGTGGCAGAGAGGAAGGAGTGAGCAGGAAATTAGGTTACAGCAGCAGCACTGCTCAGAGAGCTGACAGAAGCAGTTCTATGGCAGCACGAGGAAAGCAGCCACACAAACCCACACACATATAGCAACAAACACAAAGACCACAAACAATGCTGCGATGGCCAAGGCACCCTTGCACACTCAAATGGGTGAACGTTGTAATAATGTGGAGAGTCAAACAGCAGGTAGACACTAGTACCAGCTACAGACAGCATCCTGAAAAGAATATACATTCCAGATATCCAGCCACCCATTCTATGCATCCTCAATCTCTTCCCAAACACCCATCTTCCTGATCAACCCCTCTAATCGCTCAATTATCAGTTCTATTCTCAGAGAAAGTATAGAGGAGCCCATACAAGCAGTAGATCAGGTACTGTACGTAATGGTTGTGGTTCAGAGGTAGACTGGGCTGACATGGTAGAGTAGCAGTAACAAACACCCGGGCTCCCGAGTGGTGCAGCGGTCTAAGGCACTGCACTGCATCTCAGTGCTTGAGGCGTCACTACAGACCCCCTGGTTAGATTCCAGGCTGTATCACAACCGGCCGTGATTGGGAGTCCCATAGGGCGGCGCACAATTGGCCCAGCATCGTCCGGGTTTGGCCGGTGTAGGCCATCATTGTAAATAAGAATTTGTTCTTAACTGACTTGCCTAGTTAAATAAAGGTAAAATAAAAATAAAATAAAAAAACAGAATAGATGAAGTTGGATGAAAACAGCCACGAGAGAGAGAGATGGAGAGAGAGAAAGAAACAGATAAAGATGGGTTGAGAGAATGAGAGAGAAAGAGGGAGAAAACAAGAGAAGAAAGAGGGAGATCAAAGGGTCATTGCACATGGCCTTCAATCAGGTGACCGAAGGCAGTTTTTTGATCATCATCATCACAGTGCGCTACAGGAAGTTTGTGGCACATCAGATGTGAGTGATGTCGCTCAATAGTGAATTTGTCACAGCTTGGGGAGAAAGAACAGGAGAATTGTACCAGATCACCAACTGAAGTATCAAAAATATACAGTCAAACCTCCAGGTAAATAAAAACAAAAGCAGTCAGTGAAACAGGTTGGTGTGATGATAGTACTGCAGGATTGTGATTAGTAGTCAGGAAGGACAGGAGAGGAGAGGCCAGGCCTGGTGGTGAGCAGCTGCAGCCCAGTGGTGCTGTGCTCTGGGCATGCTCAGACAACAGCTGTTCCAACCAGCCACGTGTCTCTCTCTGCCTGCACGTCAACACTGAATGGGAATCTGGGTCAACTACACACAGGCTGCATCTGAAATGGCACCATATTCCCTATTAAGGGGACTACTTTTAGCCAGGGGGACTGATGGGCCCTGGTCAAAAGTAGTGCACTATATGGGGAATAGGGTGCTATTTCAGAAGCAGACACACACTCTCTGAGGTACAGCATCATCACACTGTGTGTGTGTGTTTGTGAGAGGGACAGGAAGTGAAAGTGATTGGTTGTGAGTCAATAGCCATAAAGGAAAAGGGGCAAAAACAGCAGTTTGAAAAACTGTTCCAGAATAAGCCAGTTCCGTCTGTCTGTTTCCTACATGCCAGTCCATTGCAGGTGTCCTGTCCTGTATCCGTCATGACATGAATCTGAAAAAAGCTATGAAAATAAAATGAGATACGATTGATCTGATAACTTGAGCATGCCTGGCCTTGGTTCTATAATATGATTTGATCTGATAGGTAGATAGATTGAGCATGCCTGGCCTTGTTCCTTACGTCTCTTACGTGTTTCATGGCGCAGTAAAAGCGTGTGGCGATCCGCAGCGTTTGCAGCCTTTGCTGAACGTTAGATTTGGGCCGCGGGGGCGCATCCTCAGGAGGGCGTGGCTGCTGGAAGAGGGGAGCGGGGGAGGGATGGAGGGAGGAGGATGAGAGGAGAGAGCCGGGGAAAGGAAGGAAGGAAGTTGGAAGGAAAGGCAAGTGTTTAGGAAATACACAAACTGTATTAGTTTTGTTTCAAGCGAGGCAAGGGAAGAGAGCTTCTGAAAGAGCGTACAGCCTGGCAAGTGCTGCTAGAAAAGCCAAGGTTGCGGGTTCAATTTCCGCAGGGATCACATACACATACTAAATTGTATGCTCTCACTGTACTGCAAATCACTTTGGATAAAAGCATCTGCTAAGTGGCATATTATATTTCATGTAAACAGAATCTGCATATCCTCCGGTTTTGTGCGCATAAGGAAGAGCTATAACAGCTAGGGTGGCATTTCAGGTGTTCTTTTAGACTGCTGCTTAGACAGACTGTCTCAGGTAAAAGCCATGTCGCCTGTAGGGAGGGCCAGCCGGTAGCTAACAGTGTTAATAACAACTACCAGCTGGCACAAGGAGCCCAGGGAGAGGAAACAACAACGTTAGATAGCAGAGATCTACAGTGGTAAACAGGTACCATGACAAATCTCTGGACCCAGGGGGACAGCTGGGAGTGCAGGCTTTTGTTCCAGCCCAGCACTAACACAACTGATTCCTAATCACATCACTATTCATGGTCTAAACATTGACTGTGATTAGATCACTTGCATTAGGTGTGTTAAGAGCTGGGCTGGAACAAAACCCTGCACAGTGCATACCGCAGCTCCATTGCCCACCCTGGCTGTAAACTATGAATATGTTCATGTAAAATAAAAATCCAGGTTCCATGTGAGGACAGTAGGACAAGTGAGTCCACAGCATGCAGCACAGAGTGGGGCTGGTCGGGGTGTTGGAGACACAAGCCTAGAGATGTAGGACCATGCAGAGAACATGCGAGAGAGAGAGAGAGAGGGGGGGGGGGGGGTTGGCATGCAGTCAGTCAAGAGGGCTTGTTGTTTGTGTGTGAAACCCTACACACCATACCGCTGTTACACACATTACACCACCTAACACATACTAACTACCATGTAGCTCAACACACACCAAATACCCTGTACCTCCATTCACCCCTCCAGTATTTATGAATACACAGCAATGGACACATCTCAGTCACAACTCTTAACCAACTAACCAATTAAATCAACCTAACCTGAAAATGCAGAAAATGTGCATTTCTAAAGCCAGTCTGCCATTAAAGATTAAACATGATAATGCATGTAGTCACGCCCGAACATACACACGACTACACTCAATGTGAGAAGGTGTTTTATTCAGTCATGTAATTGAACAGTGATGGTGGGTGGCCATGGCATGCCCGTTTACAGATTTCTGTGAGCATACAATGTGTGTGTGTGTGTGTACACTGTATGTCAAACTTTTAAGACAAAACAGTACACAACTTGAAGGCCTGTGAATGCTGCAAATGTGGTCAAAGCAGAGGCAGCAGTAGTAGAAGCAGCAGAAGGTACTTATCGTAGTAGTACTGCGGCTGTCGTGGTTGGAAAATGAACAATTGAAGTCCTTCCACATCTTGGCTAGTCCGTTATCGCTGATCTGTCAGCAATAACTACTGGCATTTTGTAATAGTCACACATTTTCACACACCAAGCTGAGAGAAGAGAGTAGAGCTTACTGTGTAGTACAGAGTGTGTGATCAACGGCTTCTGTACTTCCATTTAAGTCCTTATTCTCTTTGTCAGATATATTTAGACTGAGGGGTTCCCCGAAGTTACAACGCCCCGCTGGTTCTGGTGTTCCACCCGGCCAAGCTTCTACAGTCGCTAGAGGAAAGATCCGGCCTTTCAGGGTCAAATGATGACCTGGCTACTCAGACACACACACATACACACACACGCACACACGCACACCCACACTAAACACAACGTCCAAAAACAGTATGCCGCAAAGAAGATTCCTGCCAACAGGGAAGGTTGCAGAATCCCAAAGCCTGTGTTCTGTTTGTACAACTACCATTGGCTGAATCACAGATATATATTTAGAATGTATGGCTCTGGGCTGAATCACTCATTCACTCTCAGAGAAAGTCTGCTCTCATTACCAGAAAACTGCCTCATACAACAAACAGCATCTGATCAAATAATCCAGGAATGTAAACGCACACACACAAAAAACATTCACTCTCTAGAAGACAAAGAACAAAGCATTTGGCACGCACACACACACACCTCAGTCTCTCACACACAGACAGCAAGCAGGGGAAGCACTGGAACTGCTGTAGCAGTAGTAAACTGATGGAGCAAACTGAAGACACAGAGAGCGTGCAAGAGTATGGGGAGTATAATGGGCAGGGGTCTTAACAGAAGAGGATGGATGGCTTGAACTACCCCCCCACCCCCACCCCCACCCCAAAAACCAAAGCAAACCAGCTCAGTAGAAGTTGAGCCATGTAGTTGATGATGACAGAAGGAAGGGCAGGTAGGTAATGGACAGAAGCTATGTTGGTTTAAAGGACCAGGTGTTAACACACAGCTCGCTCCCTCCCTCGCACCCTCGGTTCCTCCACATGGCTTTTATAGGACAGGAAGTGGCCAGGAATCAGAATCAAACTACATAATCAGTGTCTATATCAATACATTAAAACACACCATGTATAGGTCTGGTTGTTTTGTGTGTCTGTACTTTGTGTGTGTGTGTGTAAATTACTGTACCTTCTCCTTGTCGCTGGCCTCCCTGGCCACAGTGGAGCCCTGACAGACAGAAAGATGTCAGACATTCCTTTTTCCTTATAAAAGTCTACAACTATCTCTCCCCCCTCCCCCCCTCCCTCCCTCCCTCCCTCCCCACCTACCTTCCTCCCCACCTACCTTGAGGTCATATTTTTTGTAGACGGAGAGGCGGTGGGAGAAGACGTTCCTGGTGACGATCATGTAGGTCTCGTCTCCGTCCACCGTGAGGCGGTACATCCCCAGGAACTGAGGCAGCAGCGTGTTGCCATGACACTCCACTATGAACTAGAGAAATAGAAGAATTAGAGGAGAGTTGGATTAAGACTCACTTTGGTACTTCTTGAGGTGTGTGTGTACCTGGTGGTACTTCTTGAGGTGTGTGTGTACCTGGTGGTACTTCTTGAGGTGTGTGTGCACCTGGTGGTACTTCTTGAGGTGTGTGTGTACCTGGTGGTACTTCTTGAGGTGTGTGTGTGTACCTGGTGGTACTTCTTGAGGTGTGTGTGTACCTGGTGGTACTTCTTGAGGTGTGTGTGTACCTGGTGGTACTTCTTGAGGTGTGTGTACCTGGTGGTACTTCTTGAGGTGTGTGTGTACCTGGTGGTACTTCTTGAGGTGTGTGTGTACCTGGTGGTACTTCTTGAGGTGTGTGTGTACCTGGTGGTACTTCTTGAGGTGTGTGTGTACCTGGTGGTACTTCTTGAGGTGTGTGTGTACCTGGTGGTACTTCTTGAGGTGTGTGTGTACCTGGTGGTACTTCTTGAGGTGTGTGTGTACCTGGTGGTACTTCTTGAGGTGTGTGTGTACCTGGTGGTACTTCTTGAGGTGTGTGTGTACCTGGTGGTACTTCTTGAGGTGTGTGTGTACCTGGTGGTACTTCTTGAGGTGTGTGTGTGTACCTGGTGGTACTTCTTGAGGATGTTGTGCATCTCGGCCACATCCTCACTGGTGATGGTTTTGATGACATAGCGTTTGTCATTGGAGGTGTGGAAGCGAGCGCCGCTCCGACCCTGAGAATCACTGTTCAACGGAGCCGCACGGGTCAGGGAGTTCTACACAGAGAGAGAACAGTGAATCACAAATGTCTATAAAAATCTGAAACTTCTTTTGAATCTATAGAGAGAATGTGAACGAGAAAGGGAGAAATTGTGGAGAGAGAGATAGACAGAGAAAGAGAGAGAGTGGGATTGTGTGTGATTGTCAGAGACAGCTGTAGTCAGGCAGGCCTCTAAGGCCCTGTTATCCCTCTCCCACACCCTCCAACAGCCCAGCCACTGTGTGTGGACAGACACCCCTCCTTCCCCTGGGTGTGTGCCACCCTCCTACCACCTCGTGCCCCCCAGCACACAGCTGATGCCCTCCAGAGTAACCTACCCCAGTCCTCTCTGTAACCCCCTCCATGTGTGCTTGTTCCTACCCTCAGCCCACTCCTTCTCCCTCCACCGTAATATAAACATGAGAGACAGCTTCAGAGGACCAGAAAACATTGACCTCCCTAATGCCAACACAGAGCACACACTCTACCCTGGGAACACACACAGACACAGACACAGACACAGACACAGACAGACAGACAGAGAGAGAGAGAGAGAGAGACAGACAGAGAGAGAAAGAGAAACTTGGCGATAACCATGAAATAAATCTTGCAAGATTAGGAAGAGAACAGAGAGAGAGAGGGGGCGAGAGGAGAAGAGAGCTGTTCAGTCTGCTTCTGCATGTGTGTACCTGGAAATCTTGGTCGTCGATGCCAAACCGTTCTCTAAGGTTGCGGAACACCAGAGGACAGTACTCCTTAAACTTGAAATGGCTCGGCATGTTCTCCCTACACACACACCAAAACATAGAGTCACAACACTGAGTACAAGCTGTTATTGTGGTAGTAGACATTTAACATCAGAGCAATTAAATTAGTGTGTGTGTGTGTACACTTACTTGTTGAAGAGGTGATTGTCCACCTTGATCTTGGAATAGGCCTTGAAGTCATCAGGCATCAGCATGATAGGGATCTGAACATGGCTCAACTCATTGATCTGAGAGAGAGAGAGAGAGAGAGAGAGAGAGAGAGAGAGAGAGAGAGAGAGAGAGAGAGAATATTGTCGAGAGAGAGAGAGAGAGAGAGAGAGAGAGAGAGAGAGAATATTGTCGAGAGAGAGAGAGAGAGAGAGAGAGAGAGAGAGAGAGAGAGAGAGAGAGAGAGAGAGAGCATATTGTCTTATTGTAGAGTAATGACTAAACATAAAACTCCCATCAGATTTAACTAATGTTAGTCAAGTCCAGAGGCTTGTTTTTTTATTCAAGATGAGCATACAGGACCTCAGACCTCCATACTCATCAAACCCCCTTCATCAGTCTCTTTAGCTCAGTGACCCTCATTCCTGGTTGTGCAGGCTTTTGTTCCAGCCCAGTACTAAATGCCTGAAGACTAACAGCCCATCTATTGCTGCCAACAACCGTGACTAGACATTCTGTATTTCATCTACTGCAAGAAATGTGAAACAAGGTTTTTGAATCCAACACATGGGACAGAGAGTGTGTGCGGAGGAGGAGGCAGGCAGGAACAGGGTTGTAGTCAAGATAGCCTCCAGACAGCATGGATCTTCAGAGCTGCCGTGACTCACACAGATTGAGGGATGGGGCTGGAGACAGATTGTCATACTCAGTTTCTAGCTGTCTGTGTGAGTGTTTGTGTGTCACTCTGCGCGTGTCATGCTGAGGCGCTGTTCAGGTCCACAGTCTATGGTTTTATTAACTACTTATTATAGCTGCCACTCCAGTCTTATAGGTCTGTTACAAACATAATGAGACCAGGGCCAATGACACATCATGGTTTTACAATTACCCAAGGAGAGGATCATTTCCATGTAAAAGGACCCATGTGCACCAACAAGTGAAGTTCATAGGAGCATGTCAAATTGGGTGTCAAATGAAAGCAAAGAGTCAATCTTTTCGAGAAATTAAGGCATATATACATTTTTCCACCCAAAACATTCGATTTCTGGTCGAACAGATGGAAAAGGGGTCTTAGAAAAAACCTCTAGCAGAAAAAGTCTTAAAGGGTAACTCTCAACCCCAATCTCAGCCTTTGCCCAACCCCATCAAATGTAAAACAAAATTGCTCATAAATATTACTTTTTGGGGGTGGGTAAACATAGTTGTATCTGATCCCAACTCTTTCTCACTAAAACATACCTACAGTGCCTTAGGAAAGTATTCAGACCCCTTCACTTTTTCCACATTTTGTTATGTTACAGCCTTATTTTAAAATCGATTAAAAACAAATTTTTCCTCATCACTGTACACACAATACCCCATAATGACAAAGCAAAAACAGGTTTTTAGAAATGTTTGCTAATTTATATATATATAAAAAAAAAAAACGAAATGCCAAGAGTGTGCAAAGCTGTCATCAAGGCAAAGGGTGGCTATTTGAAGAATCTAAAATATATTTGATTTGTGAACACTTTTTTGGTTACTACATGATTCCAAATGTGTTATTTCATAGTTTTGATGTGTTCACTATTATTCTACAATGTAGAAAATAGTAAAAATGAAGAAAAACCCTTGAATGAGTAGGTGTGTCCAAACTTTTGACTGGTACTGTGTATATACATATATATATACACATACATATATATATATTTTTTACATTTACATTTTTAGTCATTTAGCAGACGCTCTTATCCAGAGCGACTTACAGTTAGTGCATACATGTATAATTATTTTTTTTCCCATACCCCCCGTGGGAATCGAACCCACAACCCTGGCGTTGCAAACGCCATGCCCTACGAACTGAGCTACATCCCCTGCCGGCCATTCCCTCCCCTACCCTGGACGACGCTGGGCCAATTGTGCGCTGCCCCATGGGTCTCCCGGTCGCGGCCGGCTACGACAGAGCCTGGATTCGAACCAGGATCTCTAGTGGCACAGCTAGCACTGCGATGCAGTGCCTTAGACCACTGCCCCACTCGGGAGGCTACTGCTCGACTAAAGAAATCTTGGTCGACCAACAGCCTATCGACCAAACAATCGACCAGTCGACTAAATGGGGTCAGCCCTAATTTCTGTGTAGTACAGATCAGGGACCAATAATGAAATTCCACTTCATTTACTGTAGGTCAATAACCCAAAAATATTTTTTCTAAATTCAGTGTCAAATCAAATCAAAACATAGCTGACACCCCATTATTTCCGCGGATATCTTTGAATCTGAATTCGGAGCAGATATTCAACAGAGTTTTTGGACAACGTGGACAAACGTGGGCATACATTATAAGTGAAAAATCTGAGTCTCAGCGCAATTCCGTTATATTCTGTCATTTCTGTAAGAACTTGATTAAAAAATGTACCATAGCTAAACGTTTATGTTGCAATCCAATATAGTGGAAAAGTATCGATATCATCTTATCATATCATCCTGTTTTAATAGGTAGTGGGCCAATATGCCCCTGTCATGTGGGATTGATGCCTGCATCTCTCGCCTAATGCTGAAGGATCCACACAACAGACGGTGTAGAATATGGTCTCAGCAGGACTCTACTCCTCCTCTAGACCAATTCAGGTGTAATAACATCCGAAAGAGAGCGAGACTGCAGCTTGGTCCAGGAGGAAAGGAGACAAGGAAAGGAAGCTAGTGGACTTCAGGAGGGGGCAGGAACTTGATAGATGTTAAGGAGAGAGAGACTGTGGGGTGCCAGGTAACAACGTCACCCAGAGAGACTGTCAGTGATGTGGGGTGCCAGGCAACAACGTCACCCAGAGAGACTGTCAGTGATGTAGGGTGCCAGGCAACAACGTCACCCAGAGAGACCGATGCATCCTGTGTACATCAGAAGGAGACGTCCCCACATCACAAAGCTCTATTTCACACACAGTACAGAGGCAGGAGAGAAGACAATGCCCCTAGACACACACCTCCACTTCCATTCTCATGCCTGTAACTGATCAGATACACATGCAAAGCAGGTGAGGCTCTCTCTTATCATCGGAGGGGAGATGAGCGACATGACCTCTGTGAAAGTAGTCAGTCCACCCCCCCCTCCCGCACACGCACACAGAGACAGAGGAGTGGCACAGGGCCAACCTTCAGGAGGCAGGCAGCAGCAGCAATGTATTCTGGGGGCTGACAGTGACAGAATACAAACATCTCCCCTGAAGGAAGCAGGATTACTAGTCTCTCTGTCTAATTATATCATGTTGCATTCATCTGTTCAGTCAGGCAGGCAGGATTTAGCCCAGAATGAAGAGAACCACATAAAACAGCATTCCCCGGACCTCTAGGTTTCGAATACCCTGACCGGTCTATGGATGTGTTCCAAATGGCACCCTATTCCCATTATAGTGCACTACTTTAGACCAGGGCCCAGAAGTAGTGCACTATAAAGGGAATAGGGTGCCGTTTGGGACGCATCCTATATATTCTAGTCACTGTGTTCCTTGGCCTGTTCTTATCACCTCGGAGTGAAACTGAGTGATGCAGAGTGCAGCTCTCATGTTTATGTTGTGTTTAATCTCCTCCTCTGATGATGACTCTTATCTCTCTGCAGCGCGTCTATCTCCCTCTGTCTATCTCAGCCTGGCCAACTTTCACAGTGCCATTTCCTGTTCTTCGTCGCCTTGGTGACGGAGTTTGGGGTTTCCGCCTCGGAGCAGAGTGAGTGCGCTCCGTGGCCCCAGTGGACAGGAAGTGGGAGAGGAACTCAGCACAGGGAGCCTAATTTCTCATAACACCCTCTCTGACTGACAGACACACAACTCTCTGACTGACAGACACACAACTCTCTGACTGACAGACAGACACACAGCTCTGACTGACTGACAGAAACAGCGCTGGCTGGTGCACCTGCTGACAGATCACTGGTACTTAAGTCAAGATAACCAGTTGTTACATGTATGGAAGATATAACAAGTACAACCAGTCTATACTCAAACAGAGCAGTACTATGGGACAGGCTAGACATTACTATGGTACAGTCACAGTACATAGGCCTACTCTAGCAGTTGGTGCTTACCGCTTAGTGACTGATTTAATGTTTGTTTGACTATAAAGGGGATAGATTTAGTAAGTGTAGCTGGTATGTAATCTCTCCTAGCAGCACTGACAGAGATATACTGCTCTAAACCGGATGACACCTGTTCAGGATAGTGGTCATATTACGCACATCGAGATCCAGCACATTTCACAGGTGCAATTGTGTACAAATCTGGCCTATCACATGAAAGGGTGCAGAATGCACAGTTAGGCTAGTTAGCAATATTTCCACCACTGTGTGTCTTGGAACAAAATAGTGTGATGTGATAAAACAAATAGGGTAAACCCTGTTCAATCTGTCTCACTCCCTCACGTCTTCTGCACCCCAACAGTAACATCTCAAAGAAGACAGGCAACCCGGTCCTTGTGATGGTTAACAATTCAGCCTGGTAGTCTCATTTCAGTCATCATGTGAAGAGAAACCCGCATCATTGCGTGTAATGTAGAATTAAATTATCGGTCTCCCAACCCCCATAACCCACCCGCACCCTCAAGTCAAGCGACAGCCTGCTTCTCCACGCCCCCAGAAACAAGCTCGGCTGCTTGGGGAAATGGGCTTTCAGCTCGACTGCCCCCAGCGTCTGGAATGCCCTGCCGGACCACCTGAAGGTAGGGCTGGGCGATATATCGAATTCATGCAAATTAATGTTTTTGCACGATATTCCAAATGCCTGTATCGCAAGAATCACGTTTTTATTTTTATATGAACGTTTATGTCCACTTGTTGTCTTTTTGGTCTCGTCTCCTTTGCTCCTTCTGTGCACCTTCCCATTTACACCAGAGATCTGGATATAATGACGAGAAGCACGTCTCTGCCCTAACAATGGGAGTCTTTCTCCCAAAGGCAGGAAGCCAGGTGACAAGGTCCAAAATAAGCCCATAAAAACACATTGGGCTTATTTTTGCCAGAGTGAAACCGCACGTTTCCCCTCTTTCTCTGGTTCACTCACACACACACACACACACACAAAGCCCCTCACAACAACAAAGATGAGAGATCACGTCTTCCTCTCTGACGTGCGGTTTCAACTCGCTATTTGCATTTGAGGTTTGGTCCAACAGAATTGGTCATATGGACACCGAAACATATTGAGACATTATGCTACCGTAATAGAGGAAAAGTTAACATTTCTAATGACACCACTAAAACGAAAGTATCAATGAACACTGATTCTGGCAAATGAATGCTCAGTTCGTTGCGTGCGGCATTGCGGTACTAAGTACCACTAGCAGCATTTTAGCCAAAGGCTGTTATACTAGCTGTCTAGTCTGTGTTATATAAACGTGCAATAAGCATAAAACACAATTATATAAGGAATTGGCAACTCATTCTCATTCTGAGAAATAAGGTAGGCCACTTGATTTCAACATCTGAACAAAGTGGACAGGCTAGCATGCTGTTCAAACAGTTGAAGACGGACAGAACGGTGTGTTCATAACAATTCAACTGTTCTGCCTTGTTAGCTAGCAAAAATATCAAAGTTGGCTAAACTTGAAATATACAGATTAGCTGGCTACTCACTAGCACGTGGGCTTGTGCTTGAGAGAATGTTTATATGAGACCTGTGTTCATTTTCTTTAGCCAAATGCCTGTCACAAGAAGTTAGTCATTAATAGTGAATGTGCATCATGTTTTTATTTTGTATTTGTTATGTAGCAGATGCTCATATCCAGAGCAACTTACAGGAGCAATTAGGGTTAAGTGCCTTGCTCAAGGGCACATCAACAGCTTTTTTACCTAGTTGGCTCGGGGATTCAAAACAGCAACTTTTAGTTTATTGACCCAACACTCTTAACCACCAGGCTACCATTATGCATGGTTCTGGTTAAATTTGTAACAAAAAAATGGCATTTTCATAGACAGACTTGAAAGCCAGATCAGTGACTATTGCAAAAAAGCAGGTTGAACTATTTTGATTAAATAATTAAATGTCTAGTGAAAAGGAAAGGAGGATATCTAGTCAGTTGTACAACAATGCATTAAAGTGAAATGTGTCTTCCGCATTTAACCCAACCCATCTGGGTCTTATGGTTGTGGAAGGTTTACGTTTAACCTAGGTATAAGTTCACAAGCCCTGAATTCATTAGGATTATTGCTGACTATTTGAAATGCAGTGTATTATTTTATTTATTTTTTTAGATATCTTGAAATCGGCCCATAAGTTTGAAAAAAATGTAGATCTGATTTTTAGGCTATATCGCCAGCCCTACCTGAAGGCACCACAGACTCTGGGCTCCTTTGAAACGGGCCTGAAGACCTTTCTCTTTAGGAAGGCTGTATGTTGATAGCTGTGCTCCTTGGTGTCCTTGTCCCTTGTAGTGTCAGCTGTGTTCTTTGTCAGTTTCCATGTATAGTTTATTTTATGCAATTTGAGAGTAGTCTGTAGCCTTTTCATGGGGGAGTAGCCTAATTCTCTCTGACTGACTCTGCCTCCAATAAAGCTAATCAGGACCAATTTCACACTATGATACTAATTACACCCTCAGTTACATAAGATATACACACCACACTAACACACCATTTCATGGTCTGTTCCCTGTTTATATATCCCTGCCTACTGTACTTTTAAAGGAAACCAGAGCCCTTTGTGACACTAATATATTGTCATGGTTTGGAACGGGGTGGGGGGAATAGGTTATGGCAGATTCAAATTACAAGGTTTTTTTCTGCATAGAAAAGGCTTGGGCGGGCCGCCTAAGTGTTTAAAATGCAAACATTTCTCTACACCGTCAAGATGGGGGACTTCTAAAATTCTCTCTAAAATTCAGCCGTGCCAACCGCTCTCCCTGCCACGCCCACCACCTAGGCCCCTTTTTGATCCAGAAAAAACCCTGGCCTCGCAGTCTATGATGATGTCATATGACTGAGTCTAACTTTAAAGCTTTGTTGGTGGTACGATTTCTTTGAGTGTGTGGGAAGCCAGACGTGTGGCTAAAATGTCACGTGCAGAGAAACTTGAATGGTCAAATCACCAGACATGTTTAGGGAGTAGCCAAGGTAATGAGGCTTTCAAGGTCACAGATTATAACTGTATAGAAACCAGGGGGCCTGGTTGGCTTTTAAACAATGGGACCACTACCTCTCTCTACTGTACA
The DNA here is from genome assembly GCF_964263955.1 of Coregonus lavaretus. Lineage (NCBI taxonomy): Eukaryota > Metazoa > Chordata > Actinopteri > Salmoniformes > Salmonidae > Coregonus > Coregonus lavaretus. The sequence goes on along the minus strand of NC_140021.1, from coordinate 12,805,379 downwards.
TTAGCCTATTCATTATCACAGGCTGTAGACAGCATAGGCCCTATAGAAATGATAATCGTCATTCAACATGACCTGTTTATCACAATGTAAACAACTTGAATATAAGGAACCTGCCCTGCTCTTATCACTCTGTGTTTGACTAGATTACTCAAGTAGAGGTATAAATCATGTTAGCAGTAGAATACATCTGTTTTATTTGTTCCTGGCTGATATCATGCGAGTGAGGGGAATGGTCTCTGTATTGGCTAGGGGAGTATGAGGGTCCTGCCAGCTAAACTAAGCTAAATGCTAGCTAGGCTAATCCTGTGAGGCTATAAGGAAGGAACCCTTTCTTATTAAAACACCTTCTCTCTCATTACTCCCTTGTTTCCCCTCCACAGCAGAGGGTTAATGAGCACACACCACCAGGGCCAAGCTATGATAGGTAACATACACATACGCATGCACTCTATTCGCTTCTCTTCTCGTAGGGCCTACTGTACACACATTGATAGCCATGCAACGAGAGCACACGTGTGCTGCAGTTTCAACATCTACTGTTGGTGGCTTAAAGTGGCAATCAGCAGTTGCTACGTCCATTTTTGGACTTAAATCAATTATATGCATGTACCCATTGATTCTTGAAGAATATAAAACTTATAAATGCCTCATGAGCTTAGTTCAAAAGGTTACATTTCTCCATCCCCATCCCTCAGCTTCTTACCAAAACATAGGTGGGGAGAACGCTTTGTTATTGTTTCAACTGCTGATTGCCGCTTTAAGCTATATTCAGTTTACATCAATGTCATGCAATGTCATCGTCTCCTCAGACATAACGCGTAATATTTCCTTCTGTTCTATGGCAAGCTACAGCCATATGAATGCTGCACAAGCGTGTCTGAGAGATCACATGCACGCACGCACACACAGTGGATGTGCTTGTCTGGTCCCCGGGGACTGCAGGTACTTTGTGCGATCCCATCTATTCTGTTCTTCACCCATATTCACCACATATTAGCTGCAGGTCACTCCTGTGGCTATTAATAGGAACAGCCTCTTACGCAACACACAGACCCAGACATAGTCACTGGCTCAGAGAGAGGGGGGAGAGAGGGACGGGGGACGGGGGGAGGAGAGGAGGAGAAAGAGAGGGGACTGGGGAGAGGGGAGAGGGGGGAGCAGAGAGAGAGCATGAGAGAAGAAAGGAAAGAGGGATGGAAGTTGGCAAGGACAAAGATCAGGAGGGGCAGAAAAGAACAAGAATGAAGCATCAGATAGCTTCACTCTTACTACGAGGGACCAATCAGGTTCAGAGAAAATAGAATTGGGAATATATGAGACCGAGAATTACTTTGATTACGTTAATTAAACTACTGGTGGTTATCGACTCTCACTTCGTCTGATTGGTTACTGACTGACTGTACATTCCCCTAGAGTATTTCACTGATTTATAATGTATAATGCTACTACACATCAAATCATCACTGAAATGAATCACTGAAATAGTACATGTCTACAATGTCTACAATGTGCCCATGATTCACCAGAGACTTGTACAGACATTCTAGATAGCAGTATTTCTCAAACTCCTGTCCATGGATGAAGCACTACAGGTCCTTGCCTGGGATGTTGCTGGACCGCTGTACGGCTGAGGTACATGTCAACTGTCAGAGTGTCTCTCTCTAAGCTAAGTCCTATATCCTCAAGGCCTCTGTGAGGCTTTGGCTGTCAGACTGAGTTAGGGAGATGAAGGATTATAGACAGAGAGGTCTAGCTGCTGTCACTCATGCACTACCACCAATCACATAGCTGGAAGGACCGAGGCACAGAGGCGGCTAGCGCTTTAAAATCACAAATACAATTTGTGCTCAAACGACTACAGTAGATGTGCTGCTGCAAATCAAGAAAAGCTCTCTAACATGGTAATCTAGTGACATCTCTCTGTCCTCTCTACCATGGCCGTCTAGTGACTAACAGTTGAGTTGTCTAGCTCTGTCACTGGTTTCCCATGATGCTAGAGCTGCAGGAATGCAGTGAGCTGGTGAGTTTCCATGAAGTGCTAGTGAGTGGATGGGTTTGATTCATGTGTCCCTCAGGAGATAAGGGTTCTGTTTTGTTGCCTGCCTCGGTGTGTGTGTGTGTGTGTGTGTGTGTGTCTTGCCTCTGCACAGTTCTACTGGTGGACCACATTGTCAGGCCTACCACTCTCCCCATTCCATTCCAGTGTTCCGTCGCTAGCAGACATTACATCTGACCCCTACTCAAACCTGGGGCATTACCAGCAGCTCAAACACAATCAGCAGGCTTTCTATCTATTTCTAACTATCGCCCACACCAAATGACCAATTTAGAGCTTGTTGCAAGTCTGCAAGCAAGAGAAAGTCGTTGTGACCATGACGAGTGAAACTGTAAAGCAAGCAGCTTCAGGCATAAAACACGGCTATCCGTCACCCTGTCAGGCAATGCAAAAAGAGAAGTTTGAACATGTAGGCTATGCCACACTGGCCGGGAATCCAACCCAGATACGGTCTGTGTGACTAAAGTGGACCACATTAGCCCACTGAGCTAAAGCCTAGGGCATTAGCTCTCTCTGGGAGCTAATATAAGTATTCCGATCCCAGATGTGGTCACGACGTCACACAAGCCTGGTGTAGTAAACTACCACTTGGATAGAATACCATCTAGGCTAGGCTGTTGTGGTCGTGACACATTTATTGTGTAACCTCCCTTGGTTCCCCTCCCTGGCTTAACACCGAGATTAGTTAGGGGCAATTCCACAGTAACGGAATTATGCTGAAACACCGATTTTTCACTTAAAAATGTATGCAAAACAAAAAACATTTTTTTCCAATTTTAACAAACCATACAACTCTATACACAATTACTACTTTGAACAATTTACACAGTAAATAAAATAAAATATTAACTGGAAAAACTATACAGATGAAAAGTTTGGTAACAGACTAACGGTTACCAAATGTTGTATCTGCACAGTTCTTCCTGTAAATGTGTTTTTGTAAAATGTTCTGTGGAAACTGTTCAAAGTAGTCCTTGTGCATAGGTTCTATGGGTGGTTAAACTTTTAAATCAATGTTTTTAGTTTGGTATACATTTTAAAGGGTTAAAATCTGAGTCTCAGCATAATTCTGTTACCATGTAATTGCCCTTAGGCCCTGTGCAGTGGAGAGCACAGCACAATCAAGGCTCTTTCCATAAGAGTGTGTGTGTGTGTCCCCTCTTCTCATTCACACTAGTAACCCTGCACCTAAAGAGACTGTTTTAATGTAGAACTTTGAGCTGGGCTGACCAGCCTCTGATGCAACGTGAATGAGGGAGAACCCACACTGAGGGGGTGGGGGTGGGGGGGCTCAACATCAGTCTGTCTGGAACAGTAGAGGACCACCACATAGACCACTACAGAGATAGAGAACACCACTGTGTCTGGCCAACACTTCACTATTAAGGCGTCAGCATGCTTCAGTTCGCCTGGTGCCTAGACGAAATCGGCTAGCCGAACTGAAGGAGTGTGCTCGCATACTCCCTTAAAATAAATTTGTTTGGGGCCTCCCGAGGGGCGCAGCGGTCTAAGGCACTGCATCGCAGTGCTAGAGGCGTCCCTACAGATCCGGGTTCGATCCCGGGCTGTGTCGCAGCCGGCTGCGACCGGGAGACCCATGAGGCGGCGCACAATTGGCCCAGCGTCGTCTGGATTAGGGGAGGGTTTGGCCGGCTGGGATGTCCTTGTCCCATCGCGCTCTAGCGACTCCTTGTATTGTTGGGGTATTGTTCCCCTGTGCCTGTATTTTGTTGGAGCTACCCGTACCTTGTATTGCCGGGGTAGATTGTTCCCCTGTGCCTGTATTTCAGCGCAACTGTGTACGACGGAATAAACTCTGTATTCAGTGATTTACCCTCCTGTGCCTGACTCCTTCTAATCACACTCATCACAGAATCACCCACCCACTATGGAGTCAGCGGGAGAGGAGCGAATGCCTGGGTCGTGGCACGGGTCCAGGAGCATTCCACGATGCTGGCCAGCTTGGGGGAAGCGATGGATTGGGTTCTTCAAGTCGTCCAACGCCTGGAGAGGAGAGGACCCGATATGTCGAGAGCAGCTGGCCAACTGGATCCAGCCACCCACACCCCAGCACCCGGAGGGATCCAGATATCCCGACCACGGGAGTTTGACGGGACGGCGGCTCTCTGCCAAGGATTCCTCCTCCAACTGGAGCTCTACTTCTCCAGCATCAGGCCGGCCCCAATCGGAGCGGGAAAAGGTGTCCGCCCTCGTTTCCTGCCTCTCTGGGAAAGCCCTGGAGTGGGCCAACTCGGTTTGGAACGAAGGAGGAGCCGCGTTGGAGAACTACGGGGAGTTTGCTCGCCTCTTTCGGGCTGTCTTCGATCACCCGCCCGAAGGTCAAGAGGAGGACTTCGCTTTGGAGTTTCGGACTCTTGCAGCGGGGTCCGGGTGGAACGAGCGGGCCCTTATCGACCATTTCCGGTGCCATCTGCGGGAGGATGTCCGACAGGAGCTAGCCTGCCGGGACACCATGTTGTCCTTCACGCAACTGGTGGACATGGCCATCCGGTTGGACAACCTGCTGGCAGCCAGAGGACGTCCTGGATGGGGTCTGCCCGTTCCCACCCCGGCCGACTCGGATCCCGAGCTGATGGAACTGGGTGGAGCCGCCATCCGAGAGAGCGGAGGACGACAGCGACAGTGCCACTCTAGTGGCACGAAGGGACAGTACACCACACGTTGTCAACGCTCTTTTGGGTCTGGAGGCGGCAGGCAGGGCACTCTCGCATCACCCCAGGTATCGAACACCCACACTCGTTCAGAGCCCTCTGCTGCGCACGGTACCCTACCCATCTACTTTCCCGATCACATGGTAGTTCCCCAGTAAAAGGCGCTAGTCGATTCAAGCGCAGCTGGGAACTTTATGGACAGGGCATTCTCATGCCGTCTAGGCATTTCATTGGTTCCCCTATCCATTCCACTCCCCATCAGAGCACTTGATAGTCGATCATTAGGGTCTGGGTTCGTTCAGGAAGTTACTGCACCAGTCACCATGATTACCCAGGAGACTCATTGTCCCCTGCTTTCCCTGTGGTATTAGGTATCCCTTGGTTAGCACTCCACAACCCCACCTTCTCATGGCCGCAGAGGGTTCTCACGGCGTGGTCGCGAGTGTGTCAGGGTAGGTGTCTAGGTGTTTCCGTTGGTGCAACCACGGTGGAAAGTCCAGACAGTACCTCCACCGTGCGCATTCGCCCCCCCGCCCTAATTACTCGATTTGGCGCACACGTTTTCAAAAACGCAGGCTACCAAGTTACCAGCTCAAGGGGCGGGGGATTGTGCGATAAACCTCCGGGTAGACGCTGTACCTCCCATGAGTCATGTGTACCCCGTCGCAGGCTAAAACAGCGGCTATGGAAACATACATCACCGAGTCCCTGCGCCATGGGTATATACGTCCCTCCACTTCACCCGCCTCCATGAGTTTATTCTTTGCGAAGAAGAAAGACGGCGGTCTGCGCCCCTTGCATTGATTATCGACCACTGAACAAGGAGACAATCAGATTTAGTTATCCTCTCCCCCTCATTCCGTCAGTGATCGAGTCAATGCATGGGGCGCGCTTCTTCACCAAATTAGACCTCAGGAGTGCGTACAACCTGGTGCGTATCTGAGAGGGGGATGAGTGGAAGACAGCATTCAGCACAACCACGGGGCATTATGAATACCTGGTGATGCCCTACGGTTTGATGAATGCTTCATCATCTTCCAGTCCTTTGTGAACGAGGTGTTTCGGGACATGCTTGGTCGCGGTGTAGTGGTCTACATCGATGACATTCTGGTGTATTCCGCTACGCGCGCCGAGCCTGTGTCCCTGGTTCGCAAAGTGCGGGCCCGACTGTTGAAAAATGACCTTTATGCTAAGGCAGAGAAGTGTATGTTTTTCCAGCAGTCCGTCTCCTTCCTCGGATACCGCATTACCACCTCAGGTGTGGAGATACGTAATTGCCCGACTCCAACCACGGTTAAGGAAGTGCAGCGCTTCCTTGGCTTCGCCAACTACTATCAGAGGTTTATTCGGTGCTTTGGCAAGGTCGCAGCTCCCATTACATCCCTGTTGAAGGGTGGGCCGACCCGGCTCCGCTGGTCAGCTGAGGCTGACCTGGCCTTCAGCAAACTACGGGGTCTGTTCACCTCAGCCCCGGTACTGGCCCACCCCGATCCATTACTACCGTTCGTAGTGGAGGTGGATGCATCCGAGGTAGGGATAGGCGCTGTCCTGTCTCAACACTCGGGCACGCCACCCAAGCTCCGCCCCTGTACCTTATTCTCTAAGAAGCTCAGCCCGGCGGAGCAGAACTACGACGTTGGTGATCAGGAGCTGTTGGCTGTTGTCCGAGCCTTGACCATGTGGAGGCATTGGCTCGAAGAGGCGAAACACCCTTTCCTCATCTGGACGGACCACCATAACCTGGAGTACATCCGGGCAGCGAGGAGGCTGAATCCTCGCCAGGCCAGGTGGGCCCTATTCTTCACCCGGTTCGATTTTACACTGTCATACATCCCGGTTACGAAGAACGTGAAGGCAGACGCATTGTCACGGCTGTATGACACAGAGGAGAGGCCCAGAGACAACACCCCCACACGCCCTACCTCCTGCATTGTGGCGCCGGTAGTATGGGCAATGGACGCGGATATAGAGCAGGCATTACGCACAGATCCATCTCCACCTCAGTGTCCAGCTGGGCTGCGGTACGTGCCTGCTCTTATCCGTGATCGTCTGATCTACTGGGCACACACGTCACCCTCCTCTGGTCACCCAGGTATCGGTCGTACAGTGCGCTGCCTGACCGGAAGGTACTGGTGGCCTACCTTGGCTAAGGACGTGAGGGTGTATGTCTCCTCCTGCTCGGTGTGCGCCCAGAGTAAGGCACCTAGGCACCTCCCAGCAGGTAAGTTACAACCTTTACCAGTTCCACAATGACCATGGTCTCACCTAAGTGTTGATTTCCTGACTGATCTTCCCCTCTCCCAAGGTAACACCACCATCCTGGTCGTTGTAGACCGCTTTTCCAAGGCCTGCCGCCTCCTTCCTCTGCCCGGTCTTCCCACGGCTCTGCAAAATGCGGAGGCCCTGTTTACACATGTCTTCCGGCACTACGGGGTACCAGAGGATATAGTGTCTGACCGAGGTCCACAGTTCACATCCAAGGTCTGGAAGGCATTTATGGAACGTCTGGGGGTCTCAGTCAGCCTGACCTCTGGGTTCCACCCAGAGTCTAATGGGCAGGTGGAACGGGTAAATCAGGATGTGGGTAGGTTCCTGCGATCCTACTGCCAGGTCCGGCCGGGGGAGTGGTCGGTGTTCTTGCCATGGGCAGAATATGCCCAGAACTCTCTCCACCACTCTTCTACTAACCTAACACCATTCCAATGTGTTTTAGGTTACCAACTGGTTCTGGCACTGTGGCACCAGAGCCAGACCAAGGCTCCTGCGGTGGGTGACTGGTTTCAGCGCGCGGAGGAGACGTGGGACGCTGCCCACGTTCACCTCCAACGCGCCGTGCGTCGTCAGAAGGCCAACGCTGACCGCCACCACAGTGAGGCCCCGGTCTTCGTACCGGGGGATCGGGTCTGGCTCTCGACCCGGAATCTGCCCCTCCGCCTGCCCTGCCGGAAGCTGAGCCTGCGGTTTGTGGGGCCGTTCAAAGTCTTGAGGAGAATCAACGAGGTCACCTATAGGTTATTACTTCCCCCTGATTACCGTATTAACCCCTAGTTTCATATGTCTCTCCTCAGGCCGGTGGTGGCTAGTCCGCTCCAGGAGTCTGAGGTGCGGGAGGTCCCTCCACCTCCTCTGGACATCGAGGGGGCCCTGACGTACTCTGTCCGTTCCATCCTGGATTCGAGGCGTCGGGTGGGGGGCCTTCAGTACCTCGTGGAGTGGGAGGGGTCTGGTCCGGAGGAACGGTGCTGGGTCCCGGTGAGGGATATCCTCGATCCCTCCCTGTTGCGGGATTTCCACCGTTGCCATCCGGCTCGCCCTGCTCCACGTCCTCCTGGCCGTCCCCGAGGCAGAGGTCGGCGCGCTGCTGGAGCTGCGCGTCAAGGGAGGGGTACTGTCACGACTTCCGCCGAGGCTGCCTCCCCTCCTTGTTCGGGCAGGCTTCGACGTTCGTCATCACCGGCTTACTAGCCACTGCCGCTCCATATCTCATTATTCCATTTGTCTTGTCTTGTCAATTACACACACCTGGTTCTTATTCCCTCATTAGTCTGTGTATAAGTGTTCCCTCTGCCCCCTTGTCCTTGTGGGTGATTGTTTTATGTGAGTTGAGTGTAGCTCGGTGGAGCTACTCGTACCTTGTATTGCCGGGTTAGATTGTTCCCCTGTGCCTGTATTTTGTTGTCGCTCTCCAGCGCAACTGTGTACGACAGAATAAACTCTGTATTCGGTGATTTACCCTTCTGCGCCTGACTCCTTCTAATCACACTCATCACAGCTGTACGGTGTTTCCTCTGTCAAATTGGTGCGGCTGGCTTTCGGGTTAAGCAAGCAGTGTGTCAAGAAGCAGTGCTGCTAGTCAGAATTAATCTAAGATAACTTAAGAAATCTGTCATTAATTTTGACGTTTTTGCCGAAGAGATCTTAGTCGTGCATATTTACATCTAACTAAGATATTTGGTGCAGTATCTTTCAATTAAAAAAGAAGATGATTCGTCTCTCGTTGAATGACAACAAAGACTTTATTGAAGAATCCCTACTGTTGACCAATCACCGATGAAGGGGCGTAGACTTCGGCGCCAAACTTCGGCTTGCCTCTAGAACCATTTTTGTGTGTCCGAACAGCCGGGGAAAAAAACTAACCGAAGCCAAAACGAACAGAAATGTCACAAAATGTAATTATAATATATGCACGAACTCTACCAAACTGTTTTGGCTGGGAAGCATGCGGACGCCTTTACAGTAACACAGCCAAGGTTTATTCTTGGGCTTCTTTTCTGTTTAAAGTAATCTCTGGTTTACTCTGTTGGCTAGGCTGGGGTAATCATTTCAGGTCCATCTACAAAATAACCTCTGCTCTTTATTTAAAACCACTCAGTTTATGTTTACATGGCATTCAGTGAGTAAAAACGTCACTTCTTCTAAACAGCCAGTGTAGCATTGCAGAGATAATCTAATGCTGACATACCCAGAATATGGTGATCATTCATTCTTTGCATAGCCACTCTTCCACAGACGTATGCTAAAGAATTCAGCAAACTCCATTTGAGGTTTAGAACTTCAATGTTCTATCCAAAACAATCACAACATTCTAGTAAAAATGCTAATTAGTATGTTATGTCATGAAACATGGGGACAGTGAGCCTATGTTAAGCTACATGGCTCTGACTCAGCCTTCCTTCTGTGTACAGTGAATGACAGAGTGAGGAAGGGACTGAGAGCGATGATAAGCTCTCTGACATGGGAATATCTGCTCTCTCATGACACTGGACCCTGGGAGCTCAGAGAGCATATCCTACACACACACAGTAAAATAACTGAAAAACACAGAGGCTAAGCTACTTAGTGTCACATCGAGAGCGCAGTATAGGCTAATATTATGATAACTGTTCTATCAGCAATTCACATTTACCCCAGGCAGTGTGGTATGTCTTAATACATGCAGTTGGAGAAATTACACATGATATGGCTGACAATCTACCCCAACACCATGAGAAAGCCCACTTAGCTACCTAGTTAGTATTGCATTTCTGCCAAAGCTCTATTGAAAAACAACTACATTTGAATTCAAAATCAAGCCTGGTGTGACCAGATGCTGATTTGCATCGACAGGACGATAACCACTGCTAGCCGTCATCCCTGATTTGCACCTAGCAGTCTCTAGTATGTCAAGTCAACCACATTCTGACACATAGATGACACTATTGTTAGGTAGCTGAGCTTTAGTTTTAAGTTAGTAGTAACGTTACAGGGTCATGAAACATCGATTTGACCACCACCACCAACCAACCCCAATGGACCGACTTACCGAATGGTTGACTCCCCACATAAGGACGCTGAGCAGAGGGTCACTGGCTCGGAACAGCTTCACTTTTTGAGCCACGAAGTGTTTCTTCTTCGTCTTCGTCTTGCTCGCAATAGATGCGGCAATGCTGCTCGCTGTAGCCATCTTTAGTAATGTGAAATCGTCTGGATATCACTCAGTGACAGTTATTTATGGAGCTGGGAGAGTAGCCTCTCAATGATCACCCTTACTCTGCATTTAGCTAGCGAGCAATCCGAAAACAACAGTATTACCTAGCTACTCCAATTTGCCTTAGCGTTTAGTTAGCTGGCTAACGAAACTACGGTCGTTGATAATGTATTGTAAAAAAGTAACGTTATTTCCTTCACTGTCAGCTAACGCACCACTAACTCGTTAACCCAACACTTCCCTCCAACATCGTAAGTCACCTCTTCCTTCCTCAAACTCCTCAACCCCGACACGACAGCCTCACTGAGCCGACGTCGTTAGCATTGCTTACTGGCTAAACACCCAACTGACTGAACGCATCCAGGCAAAACATTTAGGAAGCAAAAGCGTAGCTAGCACCGCAATGGTCAAATAAAATACAAATGTTCATGCAGCCTCACTAATAATTTTTACAACCAACCACACTAAAATGCCATCGCAGATCGCCTGCCTACTGGTACTGCACACTCCTACCTTAGCTAACGTTAGCTTTAGCAGAGTAGTGGCAGCACTGCCCAAAGCTAACGGTCGTTAGCTTGCTAGCTAAGCTAGCTCGCTAAAATAGCTATTCAGTCCTTTTGGTTTTTCTCCCTCCTACGCGTTCGTTGGTCAGCCTCGAAATATGACAGTACCAAAGAGGATCAATCTAAAATCTACGGTTGATCAAATCTGTGTTCTTTCCTACGATGCTTTCGGCTCGGTGTTGCACTGTCAACTGACAGCTCGAGGGAGGGATGACAGCCAGAGCGACATTCCCTCTTGCAGACAGTGGGCAATAGTAGCGTTCCAGGTCGCCTAAATTGGCATACACGCTGCGCAATTGACCACATTGTTGAATCCAGTTCTGCATTTATATAGATTTTCGAGATTACAGATCTGTATCAGATATCTACAAATATGGAAGTAGTGTTTATCATTGCAAGAATCCCAGCAATATGACTTAACGATATGATAATATGCGTAATGTAGGCGACCTGGAACGCTCCCATTCTGTTCTAGCTCCCTCTCTACATGGTGCGTTCACGACAACAGAACACGGAACTAGGAATTCTCCGACCTCCGACTTCAGTGGGTTCAAGACAACTGGGAACTCGGACTTCTCCGACATGAAGATCACTGATGTCACGATTTTTCCCCATGTAATGCTGCGTTCATGTCATATCGGAAACTCAGAAATGTCTGACTTGCTTACTCGTTGTGGAAAGATGATACTGCGTTCAAAACCAGTGGAAACTCAGAAATCTCTGACTTCCGATATCAGTGTGTTCAAGACAACTGGGAACTCGGGGAAAAAAACGAGCTCTGACTGGGAAAAATCGTTTTGAACGGTCATCCAACTCTGTATTCCAAGTCGGAAACTGGCATCTTTCTACAGTTCCGACATTCTGACCTGAAGATCACTGACGTCATGATTTGTCCTCGTTTTTTTCTCCATGTTCCCAGTTGTCTTGAAAGCACCATGGTACCCAAGTTTCTCACTTGGGATGTATCAGAATCAACCAACAGGAAGCTGTACGCAAATAACTTACATGACGTGAACGCAGCATGAGCCCTTTTTTTCTCCAGAGTTCCCAGTGTTCGTGAACGCACCAATACACTGCAGTCCAACCTCCCCCAAGTACGCTCTCTCTCTATCTTTAGTGTAATTCCCTTCTCTCAAATAAAATACTGTATTGATACAAAATGTGACACATTTTAGAAAAAGGACATTGATAAATGCTGGTACCTTTTTATTTTAAAGTAATATTATCAGCCGTGTGTGTGTGTCTATGTAGGCTATTGTATGCATGTCCTTTTGCAATCCTTAATCATAAATTAATGAAAAGCTATACAATATCTGCACATCCCCATCCCCCAATCTTTAACCTTTATTTGGGATTAATCTGTATTACTCAGGGCAGGCAGACAGCTGACAATGAAGTGACAGTGTCCCGCATGGCCAGAGGTGCTGTAGAGCTTTTAGAGGTCGTTTGGGTGTTTTGGTGCAGAGCAGTGCAGTGTGCTGTTTCCAGCCGCGGTGCTGTGTCAGGGCGTTGTGGTGTTGGAGGAAGCCCTGCTCTGTCTGCTGGTGATGATGTGGAGCTCATTTGGTTTATGACTCACCCTCCTCATACCAGGAGCCTCTTGTGCTGCTGTGGGAGACAGGCAGGCCAACTCTTAAAGGCACAGCCACACCATTACTAATGAATAGAATAGAATTGAATAGTGTGTGTGGGTGACATTCAGATAGGCAGACAGTAAAATAAATACACAACAACACAATGACACACATGTATATTACCCTATATTTTACATTTACATTTACGTCATTTAGCAGACGCTCATATTCAGCGAGTTACAAATTGGTGCATTCACCTTATAGCCAGTGGGATAACCAATCTTTTTTTGGGGGGGGGTGGGGCAAGGGGGGGGGGGGGGGGGGGGGGGGGTGTAGAAGGATTTTTACCGTTGATGTTGGTGAGAGAACTAACGTCATAGCAATATGGTATCCTTTCTTCATTGAAATAATCACATTATCTGAAAAAACTGGATTGTGGAAAGCTTTGCAATGAAAGTGATATATTCATTTGACCCTGGACCAAAGCTTGGGAGCAGCTTACCTATTGAGCATAAAGCCATCTCTATCTATCAATCTATCTATCTCTTTCTTGCTCTCTCTCTTTCTCTCTCCCCCACAATCTCGCTCCCTGTCTCTCTGTCTCCCCATGGTGGTAGGTGATGAAAACAGGAGCTCTCTGCTGGGGCTGGGGGCAGTGGAGCCTCTACCTCACCTCATATCCCACGAAGACAAGCTGGTCCACCCCAACGCCTTCATGGCCCTGGGGGTCATCGCTGCCAACAGTAAGGACCCCTCCTC